>NC_068942.1:78491392-78803475 GCF_026419915.1 Harpia harpyja | reverse complement strand
TGAAGTGTTTGGGCAGTTTAAGATCAAAATTTCTTGTAGCATCAAAGGCAGCAGCTATCCCTCTGCATCTAGGTAGGTGAAATAATTTTCTGTTGTATCTAAACTTCAAAGACTAACTCATGGCTTGTGCCTGTGGTTTGGCTTTCTGCAATGTGTCATACTGGAGGCTATATTTTAAAGAAGAGTTTGGACATTGAGTTCAAACAGGACTTGCTGTGTATCGAGTGATAGAAGCTAGTGTCGAATTGGGGTTTGTGTTCACCAGCTTACGTGCTTCCAGAGGCAACCCAGTTCCCTTTTGATTTATAAAGCTCTTAATTGAGGTTTTTGTTCTGAACTTTGCCTTACCTAAGTCTTTATTGCAAAGCATAAAAAGCCTTTCCACCATGAAGCCTCCACTCTGGGAGTGCGGGACTGCGGTCTTAGTGTATTTATGTTTTCAAACCTTTTGTGCTTCTGCCTGTCCTGACTCCTGAGGTTGAGAGAAGCTCTCTGTAAACATATATGCAAAACTGCCCCTTATTCTCCTGCTGTTAGGCTGCTCTTGGTTTGGTATCGTGCTGCCTGTCACTCTGACTGCGATGTTCTCATTCATTTGCCTGCCTGACTGCCTGCACATGTCCCTGTCCTGGGGAGAGGAGGGCTGTCCCTGCACAGGATGTTTGCACCCTGGGCAATCCACTGCTGAACAGTCAGGGTGTGCAAGGCATGGTAGCTTGAGACGAATGTCAGGGTACGTGAACTCTAAAAAAAAAAAAAAAAAAACCCAAACCAAAAAAAAACCCAAAAAACCAAAAACCTTTAAGGAAAGCCTGTCCTCTGGAAATGGGTTTCTAGACCTCGATTTAACCATCAGTTCACCAGAGCTTGCTATCGAGTGTGGGACAGACTGTTGGTTTCTTGCCTTTTTTTTCCCTTTTAATTTCCTTTCTAAAGAAGGATGGCACTCTACTGTCTTTTTTTAAACGAGGTAACTTTATATTGATAAACACATGAATGAAGTGATGCAAAGAGTGCTTGTTTATGCGTCTGAAATCTAAGTAAATCTGCTACCACTTCTGAGATTTGGGCTGTGGGAGGATTACTGATAGCAATGAATCCATCTTCCATGGTGTTAGAAAAAATCCCTGTGTTTCTCTTAGAATGCTTATGGATTTTTTTAGATGCAGTAGGACTGCAGATGTAGTCATCTTAAAATGTATAATAACTTGCTTTGAATAGGTCTTGCAGCAGAAGCAGTTGGAGACATCGCTTTGGTACAAGTTACTGAGAATTCTCTTTTAATGCAGCTTTACAGCCTGTGCTGCAAACGGGAGCTCAGAGCAGTTTGAGTCACGCTCCCTCCACGGATGGTGCATGGGATGCCACCAACAGTGGACTAAACCAGTTTTCCTAATGATTGCTTTGTTAGGCTTTAACAGCTTATGGGATTGTTAAAATGGTGTCCGCTGATGTGTCAGCTGTAGGGTTTAGGGTAAATTGTAGGATAAATAGTGGTAGTTTGCATACCTTTGTAGCAAATGTTTCTGCAGCATTCTGCATACTCTTCTCACCTTAAAAGTTTGGGGTTTTTTTTTCCCCCTTTTTTCCTCTTTTGGATCAGTAGATGAAGCCAGCAAGGAAAGGGTTGTGTATGGATTTTGTGAAGTTAACGCAGCTTCATCCCTGGCCTCACTGAATCCAAGGAAGTGAATGCACCAGAGTGTCCTGCAGGGATGGCCCAGTCATCTTTGGGAAAACATTTTTAAGAGGTTGGAAAGAACTTAACTTGGAAAAAAGTCAGGGAGCTTAATCTGAGTGTAAAATTGCTGCATCCGTAATGGAGCTATACAGAGCAAGTTCATTGATGTTGCTAGCTGCATTAATAATGGTTGTAAGTTTGTTTTTTTTTTTTTTAAATTCCTTTTTTTAGGGCTGGAGGAATCCCCCCCTGTCCCCCAGCCCTCCTCCCTTGTGTTTCTTGGGTCACAGCAGACCAGCAAGGAATTACTTTTCATCAGGTGGCTGTCCAGGCTGAACAGAGGTAGTTAAGGACTGAGGAGTCTGTTAGGTTGCTTTCCATATGAAGAAGCCCAGAGATCTTAAAAAAAAAAAAAAAAAAAAAAAAAGGTAAGAAGTTGGTGATCACAGATAGAGAAACTTTACTGGGGTATACGTGAGGCAGAGGCTGTTGGGAGAAGGCGTGTCTTTAATTAGACCAACTGGTATCGCTGGGGTGGAGGGGAGGATGAGTGAGCTTTTGAGCATGAATAAATGTCAACATGTATTTTATCAGAATGGCAGTTTGGAAGCAGGGGTGTACTGTGAGTTGCCCTTCGGCTTTGGGGTGTCTGGGGCCTTTCTGCGTCTTCCATACATTAGCCGCTGTTATGGAAGGAGCTGTGTATACCACTTTACAAACATAAAACACAACTCTTTAAGGGAAGGTAGGGTGCAAATTGTTAAGGTAAAATGAGCCAGTGTTTTCAGGCTGGAGTCAGTAAAGCTAGACAGAGCGCCAGCAAGTGATACCTGTGTCCCGAGTTTAATATATTCACTTCACAGTGGTCGTGCCCAGGAGGATTGGAGGATTAGTGAGAGATGCTTTAACTGAAAGCTAGTAGGAACAGCAGTGCTTTTTTCCTCTGAAAAGTGGTGTGCTTTTACTGGAATAGCTAAATGCAGGCATGTTAAGCTTAATATATGCGTGTGTGGGTACCTGAGAAAACATCCCATTAAGTAAACCAGTAACTTTCTTCTCGGGAAATGCTGAGAATATCACCTTTGCTGCCAGTCAGGGCCAAGCCAGGCTTGTTAGCAGCTTGTAAGTGACAGCCCTACTTTGCTTTGTAGGTATTTTAAGTGATGAGGGTAGCAGAGCTAGAGATAGAGGTGATAACGTCTGTGCTGTGGTTTTTTTTTTTTTTCTTTTCTCTTTTTGAGGGGGGGAGGAGGAGGAGATGGGACTAATTGCATACCTTCCAATTCCAGTTACTTCATTACTGGATAATCATTGGAGCAGCCCTGCAATCTGCTCTGATAGCAGATAAGTGGCATGGCTTGCAGCACTTTAATCTAAACAAAACTTAAGTGCTTTTTCCTTTTTCCCTGGAGTGAAACTGTAATTTCATTATGTGAATGTTAGCCAGGACAAAGTTGTTTTTGCAGCTGTCATGATGCTTCTCTGGGCTTTGTGCATGTTAGAGGTGTGTCCCCAGTGTATGTAGCAAAAATATCCTAAAATACTGCATTCCCTTACCTGGCAGCTTCAGCTGAAGGCTCTCCAAGTAGTTTGCCAGGTGAAGATCTGTTTAGCTTTGACCTTAGAAGTCTCAAAGGGTTTAGATATAAACCAATGAACGTTTAGATTATATTTCCTTCCCATAGTGATACGTGTTAATTAGTTTCTCTGTCTGCATTAGGCCCTGAATAGTCAAGTAAAACAGCCTGAGCATCCTCTGCTACCAAGCTTGCTGCTTCAGAATATGAGTCCCTGCGGTGAGAGTGGTCACGTTGATGAGGCTGTAGCAGAATTGTGTCGTTTTGGTTCCCCAGTGTAGAAATGGCGTTGTATGCAACCTGTATGATGCAAAAGAGAATTATTGGGCAGAGCTTCGGAGAGGGTTTTTGTCTTTCTTTGAAATGGGATAAAAGTGCATTCGTGCATCAGGCTGAATCCTGATAAAATACCTTCTTGGAACTGATGTTGATCATGATAATGATTTTTGAGGTACCGGCTTAAGGCCGTGAGAGCACCGCAGACGAGTGCCTGTGTCAGGCTAACTTTTTCTGGACTGCCATAGAACTGTTAAATCTGATCTATTCCTAAAAAGACAGCTGACTGTGCAGTCTGAGCTACATACAATTCTTTGTCTCTGCTTTTGACTTGAATGGAAAAGTAGTTTGTTTTCGCATTAAATGGAACTCAACTGCCGCTGCCCCAAAGGGGGTCTGTTCTTGCAAGCTCTGCTTGGACTCCAGGCAGAGTGCTTTTGGCTCTCGCTGCTTTTTGCTGTAAGCAGGGTAACTCAAGTCAGGGTGATGGGAGGATGGTAACCCACTAAGGCAGATACTTGTTGACAGGTAAAATGTCTTGGGGAAAGAAAATACAATACGCTTTTTTAATGTTGATAGTTTTTGTAAGTTTGGGCTTGGTTGTAACTGGGCTGATGGGGTTGATCATGTAGAGCGACTCAGTATGGATCCAACTGCAGTATTAAGCTCTGGGAATAACTTCAGGTGAAGTGATGGTGAATTTCAAAGAATTAAGGAGTACAAGGCCCCTTAGCTGGGTCTTGCATTTATAGAGTGGCTTTCAGAGGGAAAGACCCAAACATGCTTTGCAGACTGGCCTGTGCATCATGTCCTGGAATGGATCCATGCTTTGATAAGAACAATATGCGTTCTTCTAATGAGATGAACTGCATCACCTTTTTTTTAAGGAGGTATTTATTTATTTGTATAGGGGGAAAATACTTTTTTTTTTTTTTTTATTCCCTGTGAAAATCTGTAGCCGATCAGATTCCTGCATCTGTGTTTAGCCACTGATACTGCAGGGACAGGAGGCTGGCAGGCTGGATTGGGTATTGCCGAAGTAAAAACTAGGTTCAAGCCTGGAGTGTTATCTGGCAGCAGGGCTGCCTGAACCCCAGCCCGCTGGGCAAGTTGACCCAGCATGTTCTTTGCCACGGTTTCCTCAGGAGAAGGTTGTAGGCCATGTGAGTCTTGTGTGGTAACCCGGGTGCCTAGCTGCCTTTTAAAAAGAGGTCAGGGACCTTGCATTTGTAGGGAAAAGAAGCTAAAGGATGGGCTGCGATAACTTTCTCTCATGCTGGCCAACCTACTCTGAGGGTAATATAGGTGGAAAGGGACTCGTCTATGGACAGGAGGTTTGGGTGGGTAGTGAGGAAGGGTCTACAAAGCACAGCTCCTTCCTATGAGTGGGTGAAGGTCCTCCACCTGTATGCTTATAATGAGGGTAAATACCATTGCTTAGAGCAAGAGCTTGGTATCTTTTGTGCTGAGGTGGACTGCTGGCTGATGAAATGGTGTCTCTCACAGATGTCTCAAACCCACAGTGCTGGATTCTGCTTTGCTGTTGAACGGTTGTGTGCAGTTGTGTTCCCTTTCTCTAGTAAAAAAGCTAATTCTGCGTCTCAAAACGGTCTGTTTGCCTACCCAGCGCTGCGCTTAGTATTTTTGGCATTGCTCTTGGGTCTGTGCAAGTTGACAAGGCTCTTGTGACCATTTGGATGGTGAGTCGCCTTCCCCATGCTCCACTCTTCTTGAAGTTTGCTAACGAAGCTTCCACGGCAGCCACCCAGCCTTGGCTCTTCTCCGGCCTTTGTTTACCTCCCCATGGTTGAAGTGTGCCTCGGTGCTTCCTTCCTCTCTTTCTTGTGTTTGGCTTGGGCGTTTGATCAGTCCTCTGAAGCAATGTGTGGTTGCTTGAATCAACACATGTGACTGGGAGGGTAGGTGATGAGTGTCCACAGGTTTTTGCATTTGTGTGTTCATGAGCTGGGATGGGTGCACTGGGGCTACTTGTGTGCTTCAATATCCACTACTTAGTTATGATCCATCTTGACTGCAGAAAATCAATTGGAGGCAAATTATCCAGTACTGGAGACTTTTCTGCGGGAAAAGTTCGATGAGTACCTGAAGGGCTGCAGTCCTGTAGGTTGTGTGTGGTGTCATGTAGCTGTGAGCAAGTTTTCCTTCTTACAGAAGCTGGATTGATTTGGATAGCATCTGATCTTTATGTGAGGGAGGGGAAAAGGCTGTCCGACTTTAATCTGAATTTACTAGGTAGTTAATAAGAAAGACCTCTGCCCTGAGTAACTTGTTCAGCCTATGTTATGTTGCAGGAGCACCATGGAGATGAAGCCTGTTGGCTTTATTTTCCTCCAAAATCTATTTGGCTTAAAGTTGCCTTCAGAATCTCAGCCTCCATGGTACTTCAGACTTGCAACTGGGTAACCTGCCAGGTGTTTAAGGACTGAGGTTGGGGCAAAGCCTGGATGCTTTGGTGGCTGAGCGGTGACATTGGCATGTGGAACTTGTCATTCAGGTGTCCTCATGCTGAGAGCAGTGTGCCTCTTGCCTGTCTCTTCTTCCCTTTATAATTTGCAATTTGTATTTAAAAGTAGAGGGATTTAAATTTTGTTTTCTCTGCAGTTGTGGTCTATAGGAGCAATTAGCTATCATGATGTTTGGCACTGGAACTGCCTATGGTGGCTGATTGCGTAAGCGAGCAGGGAGCAAGTGAAGGCATTTGCACCAGTCATTTAGAAACTGGTGTAATTCAGGCCTGAATCAAGTTCAGGCTCAAACAGGTTGTGGAATTTATTTATACAACACCACTGGGGTGTGTGGCGTTGCAGAGACAAATAAACAATGGTTCCCAGCCCCGAGGCATGTGTTCGGTATTAGATAATGAGGCATGGGGTAATAATAGTCAGGGACCTGGGAGGAGGGGTTAGGAGAGGGTGAGGGTTACATCCGTGTAGAGAGCATGAAATGTTCCTTGTTGCACCTGCAGCTTGTTAATGGCACTGTTAAGAAATTGTGGGTGTGTCTGAGGTTATAGGAAGGATGGAGGTCAGCTTTGCAGAAGGAAATACTGAGTGAGTTACAAGAGACGCGTGGATTAATAAGAGAAAGCGGAAGGAGGTGAAGTGAAACTGGTCAAGTATATGGGGAGTGGCTGGGTTTACACGGAGGCTGAACATGCAAAAGCAGTGGTACTCAAGGGTCTTGAGGAACTTGGGTGTTAAAGCAGTGACTGGGAATCCACACCCAGACCTCTAAACACATGTGCGTGATGAGAATGGAGGAACACGTAAAGAAAGGGGTCTGGCGTGAGAGCTACTGAGAGCTTTGTGTTCTCTTCTCTTTGCCGTCCTTGCAGCCTGGGCTCCCATGATGCCAAAGCAGCTTCTGCCCTGCCACCCAGCGGGACTTCTCCTTGTGGCAGGGCTGCTGCCTTTGACTGTAGTTGCTGAACTTGAACTCTTTTTGGGGTGTACTCAGTCAGTTGGCACTGAAGACCTGCTCGAACTGGTGGTGCTCCACATGTCAGCAATGCATTGATTGTTGTTCCCGCATGCCCTTTGCACTGGGCAAACCGGATCTTTTGGGTTTTAAGAGCTGGATAGTAGTTGTAACACCATTACCGTGTCACTAATTTCCTTTTTCCTTCCCTTTTGCTCTTCAGAAATGCCATTCTCATGAGTGTGCAAGGAACCCACAGAACTGTAATGTCTAACCCTACATGGAATAGCAACTCTTTGAAGGTACCACCCTTTTTTAACTACATGGCTTTGTTACAGGTTGGGTTAATGATGCACTGATCTTTGCTTCGAAACTTGAAATTGAAGAACCATGTCTTATGTAATGGTATCTCTTCCAAAGAGGTAACAGTGCTGTGACACTCTGGTATGATTTCCAGAAAAACTGCATGCAACCCAGCACTTGATCTGGGGTGCCAAGGGGCCATCCCTGTTTCTCTGTGAACAATTTCTTTAGGCAGGTCTGGTGTTGCCTTAGGAACAGATGGTGGTTGCTATTCAGAGAGCTGAACTAAGCTTTCTTCGTACTTGATGGCCATCCTTGGAAACATATTGCCCTTCTTTTTAGTGACGCATGATGGCTTGCCTGTTTGTCTTCAACTTAATGACCTTCTGGATCGTCTTTCTTGACGAGAGGCTTCTAGCCATATTTATGAAGAATATAATGATAAAGTGCAATTACGCTTTAACGTTTAGATTTAAATGTCTTAGCTGTTTGTGCTGCATTAACCAGCTCTCAGGCGTTGGCTTGCTCTGCTGTCTGATCCTGCAGTGATGCCATAATACTGAATTTTGGACTGCCCTGTACGTTACCATGGCAACAGACTGATGTCACAGACTCAAGGACATGACTTCAGTGTATGATCATGCAGAGGCACGATCAGATTTGTGAAGGAGAAAGCTGACTAATGCACATCTCAAAAGCAAACAAGGGGAATGCAGGTTACAGCTGACCAAGCAAGGTGCTTCAGTATGAAAATTCCCCTCTTAGACAGAGGAGGGGCTGATCATGTCTTTAAGACAGGAACAGTCGTCTTGATGAGCTTCTCTTTACCGTGGATAAGCAGACATCTTGCAGGTATCCTATATCTTTTAAACAGGTGGTGTTCTGGGGTGGGGAACCTTGCTCTCTGGTTTCAGAGCTTTGAAAGGGCACTTTTTTGTTTTAATTTTAAAGAACTTCTCAGTGGTCTTGCAAGCACACTGAGAACACTTCGACTTGCTTAATGTTGTTCAAAGAGTTTAATTGGTTTTCCAAAGCTTTTATTTTATCCATAACATTGGAAGGTGAAAGGGGAACTCTGCATCTGCATTATGGTCACATTTTCCTATATCCTATTAGCAGATTCCAAGATTGTTTAATGTGATCTCCACCCATTTCATTTGGCTGCAACCTTTGCTCCCATGAAAACAAGGCTGATTGTTCTGAATTGCTGTGTGTATGTGCTTTGGCACAGCATGAAGGTACCTATAATAACACAACCATTGTCTGGAAAAAAAAGCAGTTTGCAGTAATAACTACAAATAAAAGGGTGCAGTACTGGGGCAAGACAGATAATGGTCGTTTTCCCACCCATTATGTACAGCAGATTCTCAACATGGTCACCCCTCGGCATGACAGGGATGTGGGCTTTAGTGTAGTATGTGAATATTGGGAATAAGGGACTGAAATATTTGCATGTTGTTCCAAGTTTCTCTTTCCTGGACGCGGTTCCATTGCTCATATCTACGGATGGGGAGACTGAATGACTTTTGCACAATGCGGTATTTTATTTGCATGCTGTGAGCAGTTTAACAAGTGTGTGTGCTAAATGAAGCATTCCCACTTTCAGTTAGCAGCTGACGCACCCTTAAAATAAAAAAAGTGCCTTTAGGTTGAACAGTGGGGTTTTGAGGGGTGACATTGTGCTGTGTGTTTGAGCGGATGGTTGGTCGTGCCAAGCCTGAATGTTAACTTGAAATGCTGTGGGATTCAGCAAACAACCAACTAAAACTCCTTCACGCTGAAGTAATTTTGCTCATCTCTACGCTTTGTGGAATAAAAGCTGTTATAGTGCAAGATTTGGGAGCAACGTAATTGTTTTAAATGTTCAGTGTCACACGAATTGGGGATGTTTAACAGAAACTGGCATTTCTTATAGCAGTTTTGTTGCCTCCCAGGACAGGAAGCTGTAGTGTGTTAAAAAAAGAGACAGGGAAGGAGTTTTAACAGCCCTCTCTCTAAATCAGGATGCTTGAATTCGGTGCCTGGCCTTGAGCTAAAAGGACTGGAAGCTCTGCAAGATTCAGTGATTCATGCTGCTCTGCAGCGAACAAGAAGATAATAGCGATGGACTATCAAGAAGGCAGCCTTGCTAAAAAGAGAGGCTTTGTGATACGGTAAAGGGGAAGGAAGTCTGGAGAACTTAGAAAAGGAACAAATGTTTTTGGAGGTGGGGAAAAACTTAAGTATCCATGTAGTTTGCTCTTGCAGTGAAGCCAGCAGAAGGAACTTGATACCAAACAAAAGTAGGCACACCCAGTATTTAGCACAGGGATCCTGGAAAGCTGCTCTTCAGTGCTGCGGTGCCTTTCTGTTTGACAAATACCTTGTACAGTCACATCTCACAGAGGCAGAAGTGAATAATACAAGCACCTGTGAGTTTGTGCAAAGGTGTGTGTGAGAGTTTGGAGGTGTTTGCTTCTCTAACAACAATAAAAAAACATTTAATGGATGTATAAAACTATACTCAAAGCAGGAAGCCAAGAGGGCTGCCGTTCCCTGAGAAGGAAATAATGACAGAAGATGCATTAAAAAAGAGGGAGAGGTTGCTTGTAGGGTGTGTTTATGGACTGTGATGACTGGAAATGTGATAAAACAGATTGCCACTCGTGCTTTGATACACAGGATCAGCAGTGATTTTTCAAGTTGTTGAAACTTGCATTCAAAAAAAAAAAAATATATTTTGCTCTTACTAATAGGTTAATCCACTGTAATTGACTGTGAAATAAACCTGGGGGAATTTTCCCGTCTGCATGTGATGCACAGCCTCTTTGCTGTCTACTTGGCAACTGTACCTTCAGATAATTAAAAGCTGTTTTTTAAATCCATTCTTCTTTCAACTCTTATTTTTTTGCACCTTGGTACTTCTCTGTGAGCCATCAGTCACTCTTCTGGCTAAGGTGAAAAACCAAGATAATGTGCTTTTAGGAAAGGAAAACTGGAGATGAATCTTTTTACTTTTTAAAAAAAACAAACCACAAATACCGCAAAACTAGGTGAATGCGTGAGGCTTTTTAACATGCTGCTGCATTTCTAAAAATAATTTAACTTTCCCAGTCCAGTATGGAAAACTCCTAAGTTCACTTTGACTTTTTAAGATCTCATGCCACTTGCCCCTCTAAAATCAATAACCAAACCTCCATGGCTGCCTTTGCTTAGGAAGCAGTTGTAATTACCCAGAAATTACAGGAGTTGTTCAGCACAGGGATCCTCTGGTTTCAGCACATAGTTTCATCGCTCTGTAGTGTTTTGAGAGGCCGAAGGGTGGGATGCAGCTACAATGAGTTTCCAGATTCCTAACAGTGTGAGAGACTGTTTTTAATAGTGATGATAAAAACAGTTATTCCCAGTTGGAGGTTAGTCAGTGGTACAATTATCAGAGCTATGAAATAGTGCAGGGATGGCTCAGAATGGAAAAACTAAGGCTTGAAACTCACTTTCTTGAGGGAGCTGTTTGAAACTATTTCCTGCAAGGTCATAGAGAATTAGTATGAGATGTTAAATGGTGAGAGATCAAGCTGATGAGGCTTGGTGATTACTTCAGTAATTTAGTTTTCAGGCTAGCAAGCTTCAGCTGGCTTTTGGGAGAGGGATTTGGTAGCAATTTGTTGACAAAAGCCAGTGTGGTGAGTAGGAGCTCTGGAGCTGGCATGTTTGATTTGTAAGGTTATGGTCTTCTGCTCTATGGTGTGCTCACACCAGCTGCTCCACTGGGGAGCCTGAAAATGAGCTGAGTATTTTCACAGTAAAGTAACAATCCCCAGCTCAAAATCTGGTTCACTTAAACCATCCTTTTTAAAACACAGTTGTGGGTATCTTATTTTCTGCTTAGTGTCTTGGTGATTTGGTGGTTCTTATTCATATTTGCTGTTTTGCCCAAGAGCAGGAAACCCTAAAAAAAAAAAAAAAAAATCGATTGTACTGGAGAGGAGTAGTAGGGAATACTGAGTTAGATAGCAATACTTGTATTTTTTCCTTTTCTGTCTTGCTTATAAAGCTATTTTTGCAATACTAAGTCTAAAAGTCTTCTGAAACAAACCAGAATCTGATGTTTTCAGGTGAACTTTTCTAAAAGTTCATACTTCAAAAATGGTTGTTAACCTGGAAAGAATTGCACCAGAATTATTTGTGGTGTCCTGTTGTAGGTCTGTGTTACTGAATTTTGAAGATGAGACATGAAAGGGGAAAGATTTGCAGCAAAAATTCTCACAGTTAACAAGGCACTTGAGTGTGCAGAAGCTATCCTTTACTGAAATTTAGATGCTATTTTGGGGCCTTTCTTTTCTTCTTTAAAAAATGAATTATGGTAGAATTTGTGCTATGCTTGGAATTTCTGAAAATTTGTGTTAGTTGCTAGGCGTATCAACTACAAAGCTCTGAAAATATAAAACTATTTTTTACTTCAAGTAACTCTTGAGTTATTAATGGAAAAAAAATCTTTAAAAATGTAGCCAAAAAAAGATTAAAGATCCACAGAATTGGTAGGCTTCAAAATTAGCTTAGATTTTAAACAGTCTTTTAAAACAATCATGCAAAAAAGATACTGTATTTAACGCTGGTCTCTACTGCAGTTTACTTGCCAAACCCCCAAGTTTATCTGTAGCTGAGTGAGTTCAGCAGAAGATGTTCTGTGTATATTCTTCTTTTAAGCATCTGTATAAAACCAAGCAGATACTTTGGCTGAGAAGTATTTTTAGTGTGTAGCCTTGCCTGCCTTCTGTCTCCATCTTAAGCAATTTAACCATAGTGTGTCACTAGTCACAGGCCAGTGCTTTTGAGTGTTCCAAAGTCTCTCTGGTCTCTTTGAGCAGGTTCTGTGGTTTGCAAGCTGCAAAGCAGTTTAGTGGTGAGAAACATCCTCTGCATCCAGATGCTGTTTCCTGGATCATTCACCTGCATTTGTGTGGCCCTAGCTCCACTCACTGATGCACTGTTTCTTCCCTGTGCCTGCTCCTGCTGAGCTTGGACGAGCTTTGCCGTGTGATGGCTGCAAGTGCCTAGTTTCGTATGACAGATAACTAGGGGGTCTGCTTTGATTGCGGCATTGCCAAGTGCTGTTGTGAGTCTCATCTGCATTGCTGTGTTATTCCTTCTGTCACTGGTTTGGATTACATCTTTATTTTGCTGGCTTTGACACCCTGCTGTCCCGTTTCCTTGCCATGCACGTGTATGACTTCATGCTGCAGGCCTAGAGCTGTTGGAGAGACGCTAGCACAATGCACGACGGTAGGCAAAAAATACGCTGCTGGATTGAAATGATGGGGCCTCATCCTGCCTGTAGTGAGCAGATGTCTCCGGCACCATGACAGATTAATCTTCTAATGAAGAGTGAAGATTGGCAGCCTTTGATGTGCAGCCTAATTGAAAATGTATGATTCTTGTGTGTGGTGTCAGTTAAACAGCACCAGCACTTAACAGCAGAGTCAGAATAACTTTAATTTCTTCAGATTTCGTTGAAAAGTTGTGTGGTGAGTTAGCCTTGGCCAACAGCCAAACGCCCACCCAGCTGCTCGCTTGCTCCCCCTGCCCAGCAGCACTGGGGGGACTAGGCTTAGATAGCTTAAAGGTCAAGATAAAGTCAGGGAGATTACTGATTACTGTTGTGGACAACACAAGAAAAAATAATTTATTGCTAGTTAAAATAGATTTGAGTAGTGAGGAACAAAGATAAGCATTAAACCACCACCTTTCCTCTCCCATTTCACTGCAGGGGATTACCTGCCCTGCCACAGAGCACCTCCTCTCTATCCTTCTCTGAGCTTGGTGGGTTTTTTCCCCCTCCTCTCTCTCTCTCTCAGGTATTTTTTTGCCCTTTCTTAAATATGTTTCCGCAGTGGTGCCAGTTGCTTGGCTGATGGGCTCAGCTGTGTCCTGTGGTGGGTCATGGTGGAGCCAGCTGGAAAGGGCCTGGGGCAGCCATGACCTCCTCCTGCAGAGGCCATGTTACAACCTGACACTAATTAGTGATTTTTTTTTTTTTCTTGTCTTAGATTGTAGCCTGTTCTTTGGGAGCTTTTTGTTTTGTTTTATAAGATACCACTGGAAAGACCAGTGAATCCAAAGCTTGTTGAGAGGGTGTGGGTGGTGGTGTGTCTTGTTTGTGGGTGAGTGGGTTGTTTTTAGATGCTCCTAATGAATCTGTTCTGTTGGAAGTTTTCTGTCCTCAGCAGATGTAATGTTGCACTTTGTTACAAAATGTTCTGTGAAAAATAGTTTGAGCTTCCTTTTTACATGAAATCTGTCTTGAAGTTGGGTATACTTAGTATAACTGTTTTCTTAAGTTTGCAGAGCAGAATTTTTTTGTAAACTGCTGACGTATAAATTTGAAATTTCAGAGTTCAGCATTCTTACATTATCCTCACAAGATGAAAGATGGTTTTCTCTGAAAGCATGAAGTCGGGACATCAGCAGTGTCCTAGTTTAAACAAAAATTTGGAAGGATTTAAGATTTCATGACAAGTCATGAGACATGGATGCAAGAAATTGTGGAAGATGCTAGTATGTGAAAACAGGGTGGATTCAGGAGTATGATAGAAAAATTTGGGCATTTTGAATTACAGAAATACTTGCAACTGATGGCACAGTTACTTACTAAACTTTTTTTTTTGAGTACTGTTATATTTAGTGTTTGTGTTGCTGAGCAAGGCTTCTGGTTGTTGAATTTGGGTTTGGAGACCCTCAGGAAAAATTTGAATGCTTTAGAGATGCCTAGTGAATGTTGCAACCTCTCAGCTCTGCAATGGGTTGGTGGAATGAATCCATGTGGACAAAATTAGGTTTTTCTGCTTTGAGTCTTGGATTTTTTGGTGCCTGGGTTTTGTTGCGAAGGTATTCACAGTGTATAGGACAGAGAAATCCACAATATAACTTTTTGGTTAAAGGGTAAGATGCCACAAAAATAAACAAAAATTAATTGCCCCTTATTCTGCTAAGCTATTTAGGGCTGGACCTGTGATCAGCATATATGGTGCTGTCTGTGTGAAAGGAGAACTGTCATCCCAAAGGCTGGTCCAAACCAGTTAGAGCCATATAAACCAGTTAAAGCCATATTTAATTCAGTGAATGAAGTTTCAAAGCGGATAAATTTAGTGTTTAACATGGGGTCACCTGCTGTAGGGTTTTCCTTATTAGCAAAGTTCTAAAGAAGGAACTGTATTTATTTACTGGATATTTAGAAGTTAGCTGTAGGCTTGCTCTTCTACTTTAGAAGCCATTTAAACACCCCACAGAGAGATGTACAGAAGCAATTATTACTGTGCATTTTGTGCCGTGGTGCAGGGGGACTTCTTGCCTATATAGTATCAAGTATGAGATTTTTGGTTTCCTACTAACATTTTACTTTGTCAATATATGCCAGTAAAATGGCCAGTCCTATGCTGGACTACATAGATTTAAAGATATGCTTGTCATCAGATGAGTATCACAAATGGGTTTATTTTCACTGGGTTCTAAGAGCTGCCACAAAACAGGCAAAGGAAACTAATTTTAAGCATTAGAGTGGGTCGTTATGCCGTGCTATTGGATCACTAACAAACTATTACTGGCTAGCTAGTGAGTAATTACTGTCAGGCAGGCCATGTGGTGGTCAATTTATTAGCAGTTGTAGCAAAAAGGAATCTACCAAATGTGTGCCAAAATGAGTCAAGTGGACCTCTCCAGCCAGGATCCCTAACACCCACAGGCGAAACAGGATGATGAAATTATTGTTGACAATCCTAATCTGCCACGTCAGTGTTGTAATAGTAATCAGGATCTTCTTTAGCAAACTAACGTTGCATTCTTGAAAAAGATGGGATTCTTCTTCTTGCTGGTTTTAACTGGCTTTCTCTAGAGGGGGACAGGTTGGATCTCTGTTGGCATTCAAGCTGATCTCTTTCATGTAGGGTGACCGGATTTCTGTCTCTGGTGTTTGTCCTAAAACTCCTTTAATGTCAATACTGCATCTTGCAGTTGTTCCTACTGTTCTTTGCATGTACAGGAGCAATCCAGTGAGACCTCAGCTTTACAAAACGAGGGCACAACGTCTCCAGAGCTCTGGGAGTGCTTCTTTACTATTTTTGGAACCAGTTCTATTGCTTCTATAATAGGAAGGCTTCTGGAAGCTTTCTCCTTCCCCTCGCCCCAAGAAAGTAGCCTTTCAGCTGAGCTTTCATTAATTCAGAATCTGCATGGCAAAACAAATCTAGTTTTATACGCTAAATAATTCAGACGTGGCTCATGGATCACGTGGCCTCAAATGCACAGCATTACAGTGAGTATCTTTACCCATACCCCATAACCTGAGGACGCAGCAGCTGTAACCCTGCTCAGGGCTGTTTAGCTACCCCCTGTTTATCATTCAGGGCACACCATAGATTTTGTGGTGACAAGGAGTGCCAAAGTAGGTGGTAGCTTTCTAGAAAGCAGAGTAATGTGTGATCTGGGTGGGTTTGTTGCCAGTGCTGGAGCAGCATTGGCAAGTAAGGGATTTATTGGTTTTGTTTTCCTCTTGGATCAAGCAGAACAAATCTAATGAGCCAGTTCTTAACTTCTTCCCAGTTGAGCAACGGATTATGTCCTTACCCAAATTGTGCAATGCAGCTAAAACCTTTCAGGAATAGTTGAACAAGGGAAACACTTGTGATAGATTCTCCACCCCACCTCCCTGCCCCATTAAAATACAGGGTTAACAAGGTGCAGCAGAGCTTATCTTTATTTTATTTTCTTTTTCCCTTCTGAGATTTTCCTTTTGAGGAGAGAGGGGCCGACTTAGTCCTTCCGATGCTAGCCACGCCTAGAGGAGAAGAAAGCATGAGAGCTACAAATTTGAAGCATTTCATTCTTTATTGACATGATCTTGGAAGGAAGACAGGTTCTCCCTGTAGTGCTTCATTAGAATAAGCATTTCATATGCTTATTGGTGCAGCAAGTAGCCCTGTTTGACAGCAGTGAAGAGTCAAACGTTGTCTTGAAGCCCTACATGCTCATTTCCCTGCTTCCGAAACACTCTGTATTTTGCACACTGTGCATTCAAAAGTGTTCTTTTCCACTGACATGAAAGAAGCTAAAAAACCACTTAGTGGCAGACACCTTTCCTGGCATGATTCAAGGCATGGATTTGAGACACCTGAGTCCAGTCTGAGTTGCTGAGAACCTCATCCTGCTGGGCTTTGCTAGTGCCTGCTAGGTCTGGGGGTAAGTGGGTTCAGGGAGCTTACCTCTCCTGGGTTAATTTTCTCCTAGTTCAGCTCCTTGAGCTGCTTCAAGTGAGAAATCAGATGGGAACCAGTGCTGATAACGGGGAAGGTGTGAAACAGCTGGGAGGAAGAGAGGGGTGAGACCCCATCATGGCAGAAATTACAGTGATGGAGAGGGCTGTGGGGCTGCACAGCGTTTTGGAGCATCCATGTGCTCCCCGCTGACATGGATGCCCAAGCTCAAATTTATGTGGGAATCTTCAGATTTCAGTTAAATAACTGCTCCATCTGGTGTTATCCAGGGTACAGAGTATGGATGGGAGCTTGGTGGAACTTTGAGAAGGGCTGGAGTGAATTTGGTGGGGAAATGAGCCAAGAGCAATGGTAAGGAGGTCCTGTTGCTTGGCCAGCTCTGATTGCCGGTACCTAGAAGAAGTGGTATCGGCAGGTTTTGGTGTGTAAGTAGACAGGGGAAGCTCTCCCTGTTTATTGCAGCTGGAGCCTCTGTGGCAGCTTTATTGCTTTTAGATTAGATAACATCAGATCTATGTAAAGTTACAACTTTCGACTATCAAACGGAGAGGAAGCTGAGCACACAAGGTTTCACAAGGCAAACGGTGTTTATGATGGTTCTCTAGCTTCCTGCTGCAGGTGAAGAGGCCAAAGTGCAGTTCAGCAGGACTCAGAGAATCTCATCTGATTGTAGTTGTTAATCTTTGCATCTCTTAATGCTTGTAAGTTGGATACAGTGTCTTTACTAAATAGCTAGTTTCATGCGAGGGTTTGTTGCCAGCTGCGGATGGATGGAAGCACAAATGTGAGGTCACTCTGAAACTCTTTGCAAGATAGCTTTAGTTTAAACATGCTTGTTTTGTCTTATTTTGCCTGAGGCTGTTCTAGTAAAGAAGTGAAACCTAGCTAGTGAACTTAGTGTTAAAAGGTAGTTCTTTAAGGTGTTTAAAATAGGTAGATACTACACAAAGAACAGTTAAAGAGAGAGGGTTGCATTCCTGTGGATGTCTAAGAGGCTGACTATGAGGACCTGGTGTATCATCTTGCTGTCTGAACTAGTCTGGGAGCTGCTGCGGATCGCTGGTTGTTACCATGGAGTGTGAATGTTGGGACTAGGGAAAGCTTTCTGTTTGGGGAGGGAGGGAGGGAGGGTGGGCTGGAGAGATGGCTAGGCTGGGAAATGGCAGAATTGCATGTCTGGTGAAATCTGCTTTTAGAGACAAGTATCATGTAACAACCTAAACTTGAGCTGAGTGGTGGGGGAATGAACTTGCAACCCTGTTCTTGCAAGAAAACAAAAACCCTCGTGGAGATCTCTATTATAAGGCCTCGGCGCTGGCTTTTTTTTTTTTTTTTTCCCAAAGGATTACCTGTCCCTCATAATGACTTTTTTGGTATTAACTCTTCTGAGTTCCCCTCTGAAATACTTGCCATTGCTTTCTTCTGCATCCTGAGTGTGCTGATGCTCTTTGCCCAGCTGATCCAGGGCGATGCGGAGCATCCTAAAGCTAGCCCTGCGTGGAGGTGGGGTGGTCAAGTCTGTTTTTACCAACAGTGTGGTTGTTGCTGAGAACCAAGTCCCGAGGCCAGGGCTTCCTTCCTAGAAAGCAAATTTTCTGAAAGGATATGACCATCCTTTGAACTCATTTGTTGATCAGTTACTGTTGCTACTGTTTAAAATACACTTGCTCTTGCAGTAAAGCTTTAGTGTATCGCTGCACAGATGAAGAGACCTTGACCCCCCCCATCCATGCTAGTTGAGTTAATACCTTACTTTTCCTAAACTGCAGCAGTGTTCAAAACCGATGATAAGACGGGGAGTTCTGTGGGACCATTCAGCGAATCGCTGTCCGTTGCTGGGAGGACGTGATGCTTACTGCTGCCAAAATCTGAGTCCTTCCCACATCTTATGCATAAAGGCATATGTTTGGGGGTGGTTTCAGAAAGGGAGAACAACATGACTAGGTTTTTAACTTCCTCTTCTGTTTTGTTTCTCTGTGCATCTGTATTTCAGTTTTTGGGCTGTACCCAACTGTGTGCAAAACTAACAAATCAGCTGAAGCACCTACTGATAAGGATCAGCCTTGGTAAAAAAATACACTGTGGTAGTTAAAAGGCAGTAAGTATCTCTGTGCTAGCTTGGATGCTGATTTTTTTTTTCTTTTTTTTTTTTTTTTTTTAATTCACAAGCACAGCTTTTTACTACTTACACAGTAGGAATTTGTCAGTAGCTTGCTGGCATTAATAGTCTATTTCAGCTCTTTTCTGTAGCCCAGCAGCTAGAGGAGGGGAAAAAGCATGCTTTGTATGGAGTTGTGTTTGGATCTGTGCTGCAGTGCCCATCTGAACTTGTCTGTGTCTATTTTGTCAGCTTTTGCTTCCCTCTAGTAGGTGCTAGTACCTTCTTAAAACGCATGACATCCCACCATACAATGCCTGTGCTTGGATCAGGGTTGTGACTGCCCCTGACCTGAACCAGTTCGCTTGATGGTTTTGCTTCTCCAGCTTTTTGCTGCAAACAAGATACCTTTTGGTTTCGATTTCTTTGTTTGGCTTTTTATTGTTACTTCTCAATTGATCTGCAAAGGAGTAGGGCTGGGACAAAACATCTGGTATTCCTAACTAGGAATACATGGAGAGAGTTTTAGCTATTGAAAAAGTGACTGGCATTCTTGAAATGGTATGGTTGCATTTATTTGGGTGTGGATATAATCATGTTTCTGTGATACAGTTCCTGCTGAGTCTGAAATGCTAGTGTCAGTAAAGCCAGAAGGAAAGCCAGACAAAAGCTTGGATAGAAGTCAGAATTTCAGTGCCTCTTACTGATGGTTCATGGGAAAGTAATGATTTTGTGTTTAACTTTTGATTTTCATAAGGCGCTAGGCATATGCTTTTTTCTCTGTGAATTACTGTTTGTATACATATATTTTGCAGCCCACAAAACATCAGAAATGGCTGATTTTTTGTGCCTAGGTTTCACTCTTGCAGGTAGTCCTTGTTAGAGACTCTGGGTAGTCTAATGAAAATGGTGTTTAACTACCAAGCTTCAGTTTATGCTGCTGTTAACCACAGCAGCCTAACTCCTTGTCTTTCTGAATTTATGGAGTAGAGGGCATACTCTCATCCTCCTGCTCTGCCAGTGCAATGCCTCCGGCTTCTCCATCTGACATGTTTCTTTGCCTTGTGTAGAGCTCAGCAGAGGTTTCTTCATGGAGACTGAAATGTGTTTATATAATATTTTATATATTATTTTAGGCTCCTGCTTACTCAAATGTAGGCAAATGATTAACCTCTCATTCACCATCACTAGAGGAATTGTGAAATTGCTATAGCAGACATCAAATCAGATGGATCTAAACCAGTTTCTGTTTTCCCTGTCTGGACACTCATCCTTCATCACTTTCTTGGCGAGTGTGGCTGCCAAGTTAGAGCAGGCTTTCTAGGCCAGGAGTGTTTAGTGGCAGCGTTGAGTTGTAAACCAAATTGGTCAAGCACTGATTAACTGAGCCATGCATAGGTAGGTGCTCTTCTGCGTGGGAGTTTTTTCTCTCTGGCAGGTGTTGGGAAAGGGGCGATGTGAGAGGCTCCATCTCCGCGAGAGCTCTGCTGCCGGCAAGCACAAACCTCCAGCGAGTGCTGTACTGTGGAAATGCCACTGTAGGAATAGGGCAGCAGTAGGAGCACTGGGCAAAGCTGCTGAAAAGGAGAGAGCAACCTGCTGCACTAAATCACAAATCCCCTGGGGACACAGCTCTATAGTTAGCATTTTCAAATGGCATTCCTTTATTACGGCATCATTGTGCATGGTCCTCTAGAGAGGAAGCAAGTGATCTTTAAAACAATCTGCTGGCAACTCAGGCTTGAGTATTTGAGTTTTTCCAGGGCTCTTTTGCTGTGTCACTTTTTCCTTTTATGTTCCAGCTCGAAGGTTGTTGTTCTTTCACTGTCAAAGTACGTTAAAGCGCCGGTAATGGTGTCTACTCCAAGGACAAGACGTAGAAGGCAGCAACCTAGTGCGAACGAGAGATACGGCAGAACAGTTTTGTTTTGGTGAAATCTGCTGTCTTATCTGTGTGTGATGCAAAGACGGGGCAGTTTTCACAAGGCTTGGAGGCTGCATGGTGGCATGTTTTTTGTCCTTTATGAAATCTGCCACATTATTTTGATTAGAACACTAACGTAACTCCTGGCAGTGTCAAATCTTAACTGCTAGCACCGATTTCCCTCCAAAGCTTGATGCGGTGTTAACAAGCAGAAAGATCTTGTGCGTCCTGTTTTCGTGGAGCTCGGAAGACAGCGTGTTCCATGGGAGGTGCCAAGGTGGTGCTGCAGTCATATATAAGGTGAAGCAGCATTGTTCGTGCAGACAGGCTGTTGTGGGGGGCATTAATTTGTATTTTAATGGTGTTCAGAAACTCCAGCTGCAATAATGGCATGACGATGTTAAGTTCTTTTATATTTTTATATATATGTTTTATATATATGTATGTGTATGCATGTATGTGTGTGCGTATGTATTTTCTCTCTCTTGGGAAAGAGTCCTTGTCCTGATCATCTGTGCTTCAATCGCTGCTGTACTGGAATGTGATCTTCTTATATACCTCTTGTTTGTTCAGTTTCTAGGTGGCAGAGACACGGTGAAGCTCACTGTGGAGCAAGGAAAGCTGATGGGGGAGCCTTGTGCATAACCCAGGATGGACTGGCTGTGACGTGCCTTAGCTGGAGAGGTAGTTACGATGAAGAGTTCCTGCAGAGCTGGCCTCCACAGGGAACCGCTGAATTCCACATCCTCCACCTTCCATCAAGTGAAACGGTATGAACGGACCGGCTGGTCTGCCTATAGTTAAGTATTTAGCATCCATTTAGTTAGCCTTCTCCTTACTTTCCTATTGTCTTGCGTGTCACTCAAATGTTTGGTCTAAATTCTTACTTTCGGGTAGTGTTTAAGTGAAATGTTGTAATGGCTTAAGGGCAGAAATGTTCTTTGACATTTTTATTTGATAATGACAACTGCAGATTCACTACAGCTGGTACTGTACTTGGAGAAATCTTTGGGTTTTCTAGCAACGGCTGTAAATCAATTTGGGAACATGGCTTTGAAGTAGAAGTTAATTGGAGAATGGCTTGTCATAGTAGGCTTTAAAACATGCAGTCAGCTTAAAGCAAGTGGAAATACTGGCAATCGTCGTGGTTTGTCTTACTATGGAGTAAGTAATTAGATTAGTTTAAGCTCAGATTTTGTATTGCTCACTCTCCTGTGTCTCTTATTAAGAAGAAATGCACGATTGATTTCAAACACTTGTGCTTATGTGACAATTAAGTGAACGCCTCTCACTGTGTCTCGTTATAGGAACACCATACAGAACAACTTGTCCTTATGCAAATGCAAGAACATGCCAGTTTGAGTTCAAGCTACTTGAAAATATATGTATCTTTTTTTTTTTTCTTTTTCTGAAACCAAGACTCTTAAACTTCCTCAATCTGGAGGAAGAGAGCCAGCTTTCTGGTTTCCAAAAGCCATGTGGGTTTAAAGCAAACTTTAGCCTTTGTTCTTTGTGGTTGTGTACACAGCATATACTTGCTATGTTAGTCTCTTGGTAATTTAGTGCTGCAAAAGACTTCCTGGGTCACCCAGCTCCTTGCTCTCCCAAGCAGTATCTCATAATCCCTTTTGTAAATTTAGAAGTCTAGCCTTAAAAACAATTACATCTTTTCTTTTCTCCTCCTGTAGATTAAGCCATTACTGAAGATGACAGATCTAGCTGTGCGATTAGGAGCCTTCATTTGATTCCCAGTCTGAACATTCTTGCCAGCTTATATACTCATTTGAGCTTGTGTTGCTTTTTTTTTCTTTTGCGTAAGGCCTGCTTCTTCTTTTCAGTGGTTTACCTCTTTTGCTGTGTTCTGTAAAAATGTGGTGGTATACCTTCACCTGTGGTTTTGCTGTGCTGAATGACCCAAGTGTTATCTAGTAGCTTCTTGAACAACAGCTGTCGTCGTTGTTCTCAGTGTGGATGAATCTCCTCTGAGTCATGTCAAAAAGCGTATGCTGTACTCCAGAGCAGATCTGGTGGGAGGGCTTTTCACTGCTGCCTTGAATATATCACATAATCACCTCCACTTGCCTCTGTTTCATAGATATGTCTATGGTGGCCAATGCACCTTTCTTAGTTACCTCCAAAACTTCTTGGTGTTTAGCTTTCTGGTGCATCACCAGCTGGATTTCAAAACTCTCCTCCATTTCTGTTACTTGGTGCTTTGTGCCTCTGCTGTATTGGTAGTGCCTTTCATTTCTGTGGGTGCACCTGTAGTACTTGTGCTGAAGTAATTCCTAACAAAATCAGAGTGTTCCCAAGGCTGATTCTTGAGGCATGTCTTTGGTTTCCAGGCTGGTGTTTTCTTATCCAGCACCACCTGGGGCTGTCTGCTGCAAGCCAGCTCCTTGGTCTGTTTTCCCATTCCTCTGCCAATCTGTCTTAACCAGTAAATCTCGTGTGCCTTCTGAAGTCCATGTGAATAAGAGATAGGACACTTCTCTAAAAAGATCACTGTTTTGAGAACCTTCAGGTTAGTCTGGCATATCCCTCTTCCTCCTTTTACTCTGTGTTGCCTTAATCCTCGCTTGCAAAACACCTTTATATTGAAGTCAGAGTACCAGGCCTGGAGAGGCTGCAATTTCTCTCCCTGCTCTTTCTCCCCTGCAGTGCCACCTCCAATGTGCCATATGTTTTATTAACTCATATTGTTGCCTTTCAAGAGGTTTATAAATCTTGCTTCTTGGCCTGCAGTTCATGAGTCTGTCTATTCTGGATTCTAAAACTGAGATGAGCCACTCCTTGCAATTTTCATGAAGCTTTTTAATCTTCCCCCTGCCAATGTTCTTGTTCAAATTAACCCCTGGGCTTTTGCCCTCGTGATCACCCTTACCACCCCTCTTTAAAAATGATGCAAAGGCAAATTTAGTATTTTGTGTTGTACCTAGAGTACTCTTAATCTCTGCCTTGACCTTGCTTGCAGCCCTGTTTCTCTCCCTGTCCTTTCTAACAAACTGAAGAACCTTTTACTATTTCTTTAAGTATCTTTGCAGTGGCTTAACACTGCACCAGTTCTCATGTTTATTCCTAGATCTCTAAGATAGAAGTTTACAAGTGATGTGACCTGGTGACTTGAAACCTGTGTCTGCTTCTTGTATCCTTCCCGAAGAAGGAATGTGTTCAGTTGGAGTTTCTTCTGTTCTTGTTTGGGATGTGTTCTTGGTAATGAAAACACCTTTTGACTCCTGGAGAATGCCTGCTGGGTTGTGCTGTCTGCAGTGAAATCCTCTGCACCGCAGTGCAGCTGACTTCATGAAGCAGTTCCTTTTGGCCTTGAGTTTCAAAAGAACAACCTGATGACTTGCCTTCAGATCTACTTTTGCTTATTCTTTCTTTTGAACTCTAATGATAGTGTGGTCCAAGGTTAATTTCTACAACCTTTCATGTGTTCTTATTATGTATGCACAAAAATGAAGACTAAATAGCATCACTTTTGTGTTGGTTCATTAACTGTTTGAAGAAATTTGTTGTGCCATGATGTCAAGAAAGGTCTTGGTCCTCTTGCAGTTAATAAATTAGAAAACAAATGTTAAATCTAGATATATTTCCTTCCAGAAATGTTTTATCTGTCACTTACCTGTGCTGCTCTGGGCAGCTTTCAGCAGAAGACCTATAAAACCACCATTTTTTTTTTTCTTACTGTCCTTTTGTGATTTCTTCTCATCTTGGCCTCTTCCACCACAGGCACATGTGCTACCCCATCATCTTTGAGCTACAGGTTTCTGGAGCAGCTTATAACCTTGAATACCAAATCGTTAAGTTTGTTTTGTTCCTATCTGCTTTACATCATCTCTGTCATCTGTAGTATGGTTGGGAAGCAGGGAGCATGGGTTTGAGCTTCCTCAGGCTCAACAAAGAGTTGCTTCTACGTCACTCACTTCACATTAAGGCTTTTATACAAAAGACTGGCAAAGCAATGGCACTTCTTCCTGTGTAAAATTTAGAAAGTAGCTGAGGCTGCTGTGTTTCATGGTGAAGGGTGTATATGTGTGTGCATTTACTTCAAAATGTGTTCAAAACTTATTAATGGGTGGGAGCCCTCAAACTGGAGTAGTCTGTGTGTTGGGCTTGGATGTGCAATCTGTCACCTGAAACCTCTGCTTGTTGAAGATGGTGGATTTTACGCATGATGGATTTTATAGCTGCTCCTGTGTGCAGCTGTATTTGGGTGTCGTCTCCCCCAAAGTCAGGTTATTTGACCACCTGATGTGGGTGAGCAAGCAGCGGGGGATCCAACGTTAAGTTAGGCGCCTACTTTGCATGTAGCTCCTCAGCTTTTTTGGGCCAGCTCTGCCTCACATTTGGCTTGCTCCCGCTTCCCCCAGGCTGGCCGCTCAAGTGGAGAGTGCTGCTTCAGCAGTCAGATACCTTCTGTTTACCTTCAAAGCCTGTGATAATCCTCGCTTGCTCTCCAGTCGATGCAAGAGGCGGTTTCACAGGCGTTAGAAGGTGGGTCTGGAGCAGTTGCTTTAATTTGAAGTTACTGCTGCAAGGGAGTGGGTTTTCTAGAAATCGGATGCCTCCGCAGCTGCTGAAGTCGAACCCACCCCTGGTCTGGAGCATCGTGCCTCCCAGCCCGCCTTTCTCTGAGCTTGGACACTTGCCACACGCCAGAACAAGCTCCAGTGAGTAGCAGAGCGTCTTCCATCCCGGCTGCTCGGCTGGGACTTTCCCGCCCCGGCAGAATCCGTGGAATGCCTTTGAAGCAGCTCTCTGTCTGCTTTGCCTTGCCCCAGCAGTGCAAAGGGGATGGAAATGGTACTGGAGATTGAGCCCAAAGGACCTACCAAGTCCTTCCAGAAATAACAAGTGGCTGACCATAGTTTAACTTGCATTCAGTACTCAGTCCTTCATAATTGTCAGTGTCCTTTACAGAGGAACTAAGCTCTATAGACAGAGAAATGGGATGCCAGGGAAGAGAAAGGCCTTGCCAGAGGTTATGCTTGGTGTGGGTTTTTATTGTTGTTGGGGTTTGGTTTTTTTTTTTTTTGGCTTCTGCCTTGTGTTAGTATGTCCTGAGGGTTTTTTCAGAGTTGTAGTTGGCACTGCGTGTGTAGTCAGCAACGCTAGGAACTTTTGTCGACTGGAGTTAGTGTTTACAAAAAGAAATCCACAGGAAACTTTGGAGTTTTGATTGAAATTTTCGCCTTAATAAAACCTTCCGTGCTTTGTGCAGAAAACTTGCAGTGTGAATATGCTGTTCGAGCAGATTATACTTTTTGTTGTTGTTGTTGTTCTTGCTGGCCAGAGGAAATCTTTTGGCTTCACAGGGTGTCGTGAGAGTCCCTGACCCAGGTGCAGTGAGGGGCATCTAGGTTCTCTGTGGACCGTAGAAGGTAGTTGTGAAAATTTAGCCTTTCCTACCAGTTTTTCTTCCAACTTTGGAGCTTCCACTAAAGCGACTGTTATTTTTTTAGGCTGCTATGATTTAGAAGATATATAAATACAAAAGAATGCAGAAAGATTCTGGCCGGCTTGGCACAGTAGCTGATGGGCCTTCCCTTCAGTAGGGAGAGGAGGGGTGCGTGCGTGTCTGCACATGTATAAAGGCATATATTTCTATATCAACCCTGTGTAGTAACTAACTTGATAAAACTGTAGTGGAAACAAGCTGTAGTTACTACTTGTAAAAACAGCAGTGTCATTCCAGAAGTTTTAAGTATCCTGTTTTTCAGACACGGCTGATTAGAAATAGAAAAACTGGCCTTTTTATTTCATCAGCTTAAGGATGGAATAGCAGTATAAAGGCAGCACTGCTAGTTGTTTCAATGCTGATCATTCCTGGCAGAATTATCTCTTATCAGCAATTCAAAACCGCACATTTGGGATTGAAAACCTTTTATGCTTACTCCATGAACTTCTGAAGAGTCGTTGTCTCTAAAGATAAAATTAGAAACTCGATAACTTAAAGGGTGGAGGAAAGCAAACAGAATTGTTCTGGAATTAAGTATCATAGGGAATTGTCAGTGACTTCACCTTTTAACAACTATTTTTGGCGTTTTTAAATATTTAAAAACTTACCTGCAGCTGCCACAATTCTCAGCTTGCCAGTGCTGAAATGTTGCAGAAATAAGGTAGTCTGTGGGTGGGGACTGGGCTCTGGTTCATCTTCAAAGCAATTTCTGCTGGGAAGCCTTGTTCTAATTCTAGGAGCTAGAAATGAAATGTGCTGCTGACGTGCAGGGAAGAAGCTATGTTTGCCTAAAAGTTTGTTCTTCTTAATGTTCACAGCAAAGTGTGTGTGGGGTGGGGGCTTGTTTTTTCCAAGTGACACTTTGGGGTAAGGTCCATTACTAACATCCCTTTCAAAATGGAAGTTCTCTTCCCTGCTGCCCAAAAACTGGGAGGCAGGTGGCACTGTGATTGAGCTGGTCAGATGAAGTTAGCAGTATTCTTTATAGCTGTCTGAAGTTATTAAATGAAGGTTTTCTTTAAATCTGGATCCATTAAAACAGTGCAATGAACTGAATGCTGAATTCAAATGAGGCAATTATTCTGGCAGTAAAACTTCTGACTAAGGCATAATTTTGTTATGTAAATTATAACTTTTCAACCTTAAATGGTATTGTTGGCTGAGCCAGAGGCTAACTGAAACATAGGAGGAAATATAACCTTAAACGAGAAATCTGTAATAGGTGAGGCATAACTCTACCCTTTGTCTTTCTCCATAGACCAGAAATAGCTGGGAGCAGCTGAACGAACTTTGCTGGCTAAACATGTCCTCTAAGCATGTTGGGGTAACCAGTTTGGTCCTGTTTTCATTCGTATAATACCTGGTCTCACCTTCGTTTGCAGCTTCGCTTAATGAAGGGTGTTGAACCAATTGTCTCGCTGGATTCCTGAAAACTGCTTGAAGAAAGCCTTTTAAAAACACATTCAGCTCATCTTTCAGACACCCTGGCATGAAAACTCATGAATGAAATTTGATCTGCTCCTAGCTCATGAGATTTCAACGTGCAAAGTCGTGTATTTAATTGTATTCACCTCTTCTCCGCAGGGTATGGTGGCGGCCAGCCATCGGAGCTTCTCTCTCTCTACTCTGAAAAAGCACAGCTCCAAAATGCCCTTCTGGATGGGGGAGGGAGGGCTGCAGGCACTGTTCTCTGCAGCAGCTTGCTGCAGTGGTTCACCTGCTGCCCTTCTGGGCTGGGCACTGGCCTGAGCACGTGGTGGCCTGATCCTGTTTAGCTATAAAGTGCCACCGAGCTAAGGCAGACGCTATGGAAAATGAGGCTGAAGTAAACTACAGCAGCCTTGATTTCCCATTCTCTTCTATTCATCTATTTCAGCACCCCGAAGTTCTATTTTTGTCAGATTATTTTAGCTTTTAGCATCCAACTGAGAAGGCAAACAAAATAGCTCGTTTGCATTTTGCAGAGGAGACTAAACTGGGAGGTGACCCAACTCCAACAAGAGCTGGAATTAGCGCGCAGAAGGCATGGGGAGAGGATTAACCCAGGGACTAGGTAGGTGTATCTGCAGTAATGGGAGCTCTCTTACCCCACCAGTCTGTAGGTGAACTGCAGATGGGTTTGGCACTGTCTGGTTGCTAGAGAGAGGTGGTGATCTTTCTATAAAATCAGGAGGGGAGAGAACATAACAGCATCCTTTCCCGTGTCTGCCTCCTGGCCTTCAAAGCACTGCACAGGACCAAAGGGTTCCCCTAGGTTTTGTGCACACTCGTAGAAAGGTGACCTAAGCCCTTCCTCTTGATGGACCTCCCCAAAACCTCTCTGCCCGCACTTGTCATCCACCCCCTTGCTATTTATCACTAAGGCCAGAAGGAAGAACCAAAACCTCAGGGGAAAGCAATGGTTAAGCAGCATGGCTGCTTCTAGTGCAGGAGGTTTCCTCTGCTTGGAGAGGTGCAGGCGGTGCCTGGCCGAGTTGCTGCCCTGGTGCACTCAGGTGTGTTGTGTTCGCAGCTGGAAGTGGAGCGCCTTGCTTTGAAAGCCTTCCCTTGGCTGGCTCCGCTGCTGTCTGGCTCAGCTCTCCCTTCTGCCATCGGTAACTCCGGAGGGTCCGTAGCCTAATCTGTGGGGCAGGGCTGCCTGGAAGGTCCCCAAGCTGCGCTCCAGGTTGCTCGTACGGCACGTCCGTGTGCGTTCTTGGTCAGCATCTGCTGTTATGACTTGCCTCTTACGGCCATCCTGCATGCTCTGGCGGGTCTGCTCGAGGGGTGGGTGAGCCGGGTTCCTTCCTCCTCGTGTGCTGACCCCACGGGTACCCTGCGTAGCTTCCACAGGGATGTCTCGAGGTAGGTGCGTGTCCTGATCGCAGTGCGGCGTGGCAGGGCAGAGCCTGGCTGTGTCTGATACAAACCTACCGTGTGTGAACCGCAGGTGTTAAAACTATAAACCCATCCGCCTTTGTAGATGTTACGGCTTGAGGTTTTTAATTAAAAGCTGTTTTTAGGCTAGAAATGCAATACCAAAGCAACTGGTTTGGTGGTGGCTGTCAAGGGAAACGTTCAGCGTCTGCATGTGTCCGTATCAGCTCATGATAAATGTGGCATTGAACCTGCTGTTCTTAAACTAGCAAGCATGGATTATCCCCATTTCAAAAAGGAGGCCTTTTAGTGTAACAATTCAAAGATTACCATGGAAACATAATCTATACTTAGTTCTGTAATATGCTTATGTGATACTCCTGGGAGAAGAGCCTGAAGTCTCCTGATAATTGCATCCTATGTGGCAGTGCCCTGGGCTTTTGTGTTTTTGAGCTTTGAATTGAAGATTACTGCAAAGGTGAAACAGAAAAGAGGAGTTGAGTGCCTGGGACCGTTGCAGGAGTGGTGCTGCTGCTGTAATGTCAGCAGCATCCAAGTGTCTCCTTCACAGCTCTTAAATTCTTAACCATAAAAACACATACTTGAAAGCAGTTCTCTTCAGCTGTATGTGATGCTTTGTCACTTTTGGGGGGGGCATCTGATGTATAGCATAAAAACCCTTATGGGAAAGTACACTAAATTTGGTACTATTGATATACCAAGGGATAGATTGCATTTTGGGTGGTATTAGGAGATTAGATATCTGCTGGGATCCCTGATGAATGTGATTACACTTGCTAATTTCCCTTTTCAGCTTTAACTGTACTTTATCTACTGAAAAGAAAATTATATATATATAAAAAATACATCTGGTAGCTAATATCAAGACAAACCCTTTGACCCACATGTGCCTTATAACTGTATTAAGAAATGAGCAGACAGAAGGATGGCTCTAACTCTAGAATGAACCTCTAGCTATGTTTGCACAACAGGTAGAACTTAAATGTTAGGATTTCTCCTTGCATCTCCCTGGAAACAGATTTCTCTAACAGGAAGATCTCTGCTATCCTTAAGATTATAATCCTCTTGCAAGAAGTTCTCCAAGGGTGGATGTTGTAGCCTGGTTGCTGCTTTTCCTTTCTTGTGTGGTTCCTTTTGAGGTGTGGGCTGCTATCCTAATAGGAGGCATGCTGGTGCCTACTCTGGGCCACCTTCTCTAATTCCAGGCAGGCATATTTTGCAACTATAACTTCTTCCCTTTCTGTTTTTCTAGGGTTTCTGGTATGCACTTAAAGCCATATCTCAAGTTACAGAAAAAAGAGCGATCTCCAGAAATAAGCCAGGATTCCCTGAGAGGCCCACCTATGAGCCATCAGAGATCAGCACAAGAAGAGAAATACACGAACAACTGCACCAAACTGAGCGTTTTCCCAAAACCCTCCCTTGTGACTCCATCCCAAAAGCTTCTGGGGATTATTTATCCAAATACTATGTGCAATATGAATGGGAAAGGTCCAGCGGATGGTCCGAGTGCAAGGGAAAAGAAGAACGCCCTGTCTGCAACGATCCACCAGGGAGAAGAAGGGGAAGGGCCTCTGGATGTCTGGGCTGTAGTAAAACCTGGCAATACAAAGGAGAAGATTGCGTTCTTTGCAGCCCAGCAATGCAGCAGTAACAACCGGCTAGGCTCCATGAAAATTAAAAGCACGTGGGATATCGACGGAAGAACAGCTAAACGCAGGAAAAAATCGGTAGATCTTAAAAAAGCCAAAATTCAACTGGAAAGAATGAGGGAGGCGAATGTCAGGTGCTCCCAGCCGGAGCCTTTTGCCTGTGGCATCGAGCACTGTTCGGTGCATTACGTGAACGACAACGGTGAGGGTGTGTTCCCGGGCCGGTCCCTCTCGGTGATAGAGATGGTAGCCTTTCTGGAGCAACGAGCAAGTGCTTTACTGGTAGACTGTGCGAAAACCTGCACGCACGCCTCTACTACGAGGCTGAACGCTCAGCCTAAAGGTGCGCTTCCCAGCTCAGACCCTTTCTCCTCCGCCGGGGCGTGCGAGGTACATGCGGAGAGGGGACCTTGCGGCAATAGCGAGCAGCAGCAGAGCGAGCCTGTGCGTGTGCTGGACATGGTGGCCAAGCTGGAGTCGGAGTGCCTGAGACGCCAGAGCGAGCGGGAGGCCGGGAGCCTCTCGCGGAACAACAGCTTCCGCAGAAATGTCGGGAGGGTGCTCCTGGCGAACGGCACCCAGCCCGAGGGAGAGGCGGGGAAGGTCTCCTCGGGGGTCCTGGCTCCGGGGGATGGCTTGGAGGAGGCAGGTGTAGCAGAGGCCGGCTACGGAGGACGGTGCGGTCCTCTGGGTGACGCAGAGTTGTGGGATGGCGCTGCCTCTGCTCGGCAGCCTTTTCCTTCTGGGCTGGATGCTCGGATGGGGAATGTGAACTCGGGACTTGCTCATGCAGTGTTGGCAATAACCGCTGGCAGGAGCGATACTGAAACGCGAATCGAGCCTCCCAGACCTCTGCCGTCTGCATGTCCGGCTGCTGCCAGGTTGCCACCGGATTCCTTGCAGAGCAAGAATGCGACTGTTGATTGTACGTCGAAAGAGCCTGTGATTTTGCCAAAGCAGAGTCTGCATCCTGCTAGGAAGGAGCCCTTATGCATCAGTATATCAGTCACCAAGACTGAGAAAGGATGCAGGAAAGAGAAGCTCTCTAACGCCAGTGGTAGTGAAGATCCACTCCCAGGGAGGCTGTTTTTCCTCCAGGCTGACCAGCCTGCTGCTCACGAGCAACAGCCGCTACGGGAAAGTACCCAAGAAAAGCCAGGAGAAGTAGCCCAAAATGAGGATGAGGATGCTTTGGCATCTGACAGATCATGCGTCAGAAACAGTGTCCCTACAGAGCCATCTGCCCTTTGTGTTCCTCCGACAGAAGGGGCTTTGCAAGTACTTGATGCTTCCTGCTTAAAAAGGCAGGTTTCGCATGACTTTTTGGAGACCAGGTTTAAAATTCAGCAGCTTTTGGAGCCTCAGCAGTATATGGCCTTCTTGCCTCACCACATCATAGTGAAGATCTTTGGATTGCTTCCTACGAGGAGTCTGGTTGCCCTAAAATGCACTTGCTACTACTTCAAATTCATCATTGAATATTACAACATCAGGCCAGCAGACTCCCGCTGGGTCCGCGATCCCCGCTACAGAGAAGACCCTTGCAAGCAGTGCAAGAAGAAATACGTGAAAGGGGACGTATCGCTGTGCCGGTGGCATCCCAAACCATACTGTCAAGCTTTACCGTACGGGCCTGGGTACTGGATGTGCTGTCACCGGTCTCAGAAGGGCATCCCGGGCTGTAAGTTAGGTCTTCATGACAATCATTGGGTTCCTGCCTGCCACAGCTTTAACCGTGCTATTCATAAGAAAACCAGAGGAGCGGGAGCCGAAGTGGAAGAAGAATATTAGTGCACATACACTTTCCTGCGAGATTGTTTAGGGTAGGAGGAGATTCTCATGCCTTGTGCTGTTTACAGTGTATATAATTGTCGTGGTTTTTTTTCACAGGGCTATGAAACTGCACATACTTAAACACAAGAGCCTTTACCTTTTAGATTAAAGATAGCTTTTAGTCCATCTATGTAAATAACACTATAAAAACTAATTGTACATACAGAGTCTACAGCTGGCTGAACAACGTAATCACTACAATGCAGCTATGATAGTGTTGCGGCTATAGTTGTGTGTGTTTTTAAGTGTCTTGTTTCAAAAATCTGTATATCCTGTATAATATATGAATGTTTCTGAGAAGAAACTCTAAATAGGTAAAGGTCAACTTGTTTAAAGAATCTTCAGACAACTTAACTGGACAACCTTAAAATTAGACTAGAACAGATCCATTATAGTAGTGTGGCAGTGGATAAAAAGAGAGGAATATTATTGTATAGTCAGAATATAAAAAAAGTTCTTGTCTACCCTACCCATGTTGTCTGTTTGGTTTTTTTGTTTTTTTGTTTGGTTTTTTTTTTTTTTACTTAAATAAAACATGCATTCTAGATCTGCCTTACCAGCCTTTCTCTTGTAAGACTTTTGCCCCAAACTAAAACCACTGTAAAACACATAGCAGAAACTTGGTACTGTGATGTTGCTCAGATGTGCAGTGTGCTTCCTGTAGAAAGCTAGTCCTCCTACTAAAAAAGAACCAAACCAACCCCTCTATATTACTTGGAGAACTCCCTGCTGTAACATTCACAAATTCCAGCTTTTCCTTTCCCTCCCATCAGCTGTGTGTGCAGCAGAGGCTCGAGAGAGGCTCCTGGTGTCCAGAAAGCTGGTGCTAGGTGTGTAAAACTCGCAAAAATGGGGACTCTCCGGTTTAAGTCCTGCTTCTCAACTCTTGCGTCCGCCCCTCAGCTGTGCCCCAGATGCTGGAGGACGGAGCGTGGGTCCAGCAGGATGAAAGTGGAGTTGCCTTGGCTCAGTGATGTGCTGGAAGCTTTGCCGTCTGCTGTACATGGAATTTTTCCCTTGTAAGAGGAATCCTTGCAGTGCTTTGCTCAGCTCTGCTACAGCTTCTGGCATTGTGTTTCTGAGGTGTGAGTTGGTGCTTTCAAAGGAGAGTTGTGAACGTTTGTGTCAGAAATGCAGATGAACGGGTGATTCCTCGAACTCTTACTGGGAGCTGAGCACGGCATCTCTTTTGAGTATTTCCTCAAATACATTCCTCTCCTGCAGTGCTGCGTTCCAGCTTCCAGCCTCCAGTTACAGCCCTCCTCTCGCCCAGCTCTCTGCCTGAGGGTGAACAGTGTGGAAGTCTGGGAATGTACCTTGGATAATGCAGCAGCCTCGTTCAGTTCCTGGGAGCAAAGCGGAGCAGCGCCCATTTAGCAGGGAGCCAAACGGAGAGCGGCAGTTGTGCCTTTGCATTGTCCGAGTCCCTTCTCTCCCTGCACTTTGTGCCGTGGCTGTTTCTCTGCCCCTTCTTCGGACAAGGATGGACTCCTGGCAATTGCACTGGTAGCTGGAGCGGATGAAATCTCTCATCGGGTGCAAGAAGAGCTGCTGCCACCTTCCCGGGGGCTCACCCAGGGTCCTCTACCCTGCAAACCCCAGGGGAACACCTGGGAAAGGGCGAGGGCTCGCCGTGGGAGCAGCGTCTGGATGGGGCGGCCGTGCACCCGGCTCGTCCTGTTCTGTAACCTTCAACGCAAGATCAGCAAGGTGCGGATGGGTGCTGCGGAAGGCCAGGCTGCGCGCCGAAACCCGCGGTGGGATCGCACGCAGTGACTCGTGTTGTTTTGGCACGTCGGGACAGAGAGCTTTGAAGGCAGATGTTTTTATTCTCTCCATTAACAGCGAGAGAAAGCAAACTGTGCCCTTACAGCCTGAAACGCGGGTTTGGTAAGCTCAGGATGTTCATGGTAGATTTAAAAGAGATGCTGGGGGTTTTTTTCCCCAGTCGCTGCTGTACCTGCTGCCTGACACCCTGGGCGTCAGGCACCCCTCCCCGGTGCTGCTCAGCCATCTCTGCAATGCAGCAGACATTATGACAACTGGGAGGAATGAAATTAGAAAGCTCAAAGAAGGGTGCGGCTGCCTTGTAATCAGCTGTGAAAAGGGAGAGGAAAAGCAGGATCCCTTGTTAATTCGTGACTTCATTCTCTAACGGGGCGCAGGCTTCACCCAAGCTTCGATCTGCTCTGCCGGCTGCACTGGGACGAGCAGCAAAACAACTTTCTGGAAGGAGTTGTCTTGCCAAAGCCATCAGCATCTTCAGCTTAATTTCAATTAAGGAAGAGGGGGAAGAAACTGCTTTCCTGCCCCCCCAAGACTCCTCTGGAAAACTTGAGATAACCCACGCCAGGCTGACAGCAGCGAGGAAAGTCCCTGCGAGGCTGAAATAGAAGCAGCGGAGGAAAATATTTTGTAACTAGATAAGGGGCCAGTGAGGTCATTTTTTTTGGAACAGGGTGTGAGATTTTGGTCACCTTCGTTGAACAAGGGGAAAAAATGAGAATAAAATAATAGCATTGGGCTGTTTTGTTCCTTGGAGCAGTTAAATACGGAGGACAATTTGCTCTCTACCCTACCCCATCCCCACACTCCCCCCAAAGCTGGCTGAGGAACGCGGGCTGTTTTATACATTATTTATTACGTTGTTTGCCGGCACGAGCCCTGTTGCACAGCACTGCTGTTAAAAATTGTTTTACAGAACAAACTTTTGCATCCAGAAGTGGGTTGGTTCTCCATGCAGCCATGCTGAGCTGCCTGCAAGTTTGTTTTTTTTTTTCCCATAAAGTTGTAAAGCGCAGATTTCTGTTTCCTTAAGGGCCAGTTCAGGGAGAACCCAAGGTCTGATGAACTTTTTTTTCCTAAGAGGCAATGAAAAAAATAAAAAAAAGTCCAGTGTTGGATTTACAAAATTCAGTGTTCAGAAGAACTGTGGACTAAAGACTGTGCTGTGTGCTTGACTTCCCTGCTTAGGAGCAGTTGGAGCGTCTGGACTGAATTTCCAGATATGCCTGTGAAGAAATTGTACTAACATTTCCATTGTTTGTAAGCTTCCAGTTTTCATCAAGCTCTGGGGGTCTCCTGGCATGGACACCACTGAAAAAGCCACCCGAGGCTGAAGCTTGTGGTTGAGCTCTTGCTCCATCCTGCCTGTTGCTACAGCAGCTTTTCTCCTTTGCTGCATCTCTGCTGCCTGTAACGAGGCTCTGCAGTGCTTTTATCAGAGTTCAGCTGCTTGCACTGGCCCCAATTCACTTTCTGCAGCATCTGCCCCCACCCCCCAGAACCATCATTTCACACCTGCACAAAACTGCACTGATGCACTCTGTCTTGAGTCCCACTTCTTGCAAGGTGGGCACGGTGCTGAAGCCTCACCCTCGGCTGTTTCTCCTCCCCAGCCTGCATTTGGCTGGTGCAGCCAACCCCAGAGTAGGGACGGGACATGGGAGCCTTATGGGGCTGCTCTCCTGCCACAAATCAGTGCTGGCAGAGGACAAAAGCTCCTGCTGACAGCACTGCTTAAGCAAAAGTAACCTAAGCAAGCTGAGGTCAGAGCCAGGCTTGGCTTTGCGCACAGGCTGCTTTCCCGCACAGCCATGACTGACCACGCTGCGACCGAGGCAGCAAACTGCCGCAGCTCCGCGTGCAGGAGCCCCAGGCTGCTGCTGCTCTTGAGGGCACAGCAGAGAGGAATCACAGGGCATCAGTCCTCCCCATCAGGTCGTTTCTCCTCCATCATTCAGCAGCCAGTAACCCAGGCCACCAGGTCGCACAGGCAGAGCTTGCTTCTCGCTGACAAACGTGGCCCTTTCCCAGCCCCGTTGCTCAGACACACACAACAGTTCACTTTAATAGTTGCCTCCTTCACAAGACACACGCTTGCGTCCTTCTGCAATGACTGTGTAAAGAGGAGCGTCTTCCCTTGCATGCAGAAGTAATTCAGGCTCAGCCCCTGCAGAAAAAAAATGTCACCCATCAAAGGAGCAGTTCAAAGCCAGGCTTACACATGAGATTTATCCATTTACACATACATATAGGGATATGTATGCGTGTGTGTGTGTGTGTGTTTTGCAGGACTCCTCTACCTGCTACAAATAGAGATGCAGTTATTTTATGTAAGAGTATTTTTTTAGAATCAGTATTGCTTATTCCACCGCTGTATGATTGCACTGTAACAGGTCTGGTCCCTGTGATGCTTTGAAGGCTGGAAAGTGGTGTGTACTTCCCCAGCACGGTTAAAAACAAACCACACAGAAGTAACAATTATAAATATACAACTTTAAAAAATTACTGTTAAAGATTTATTGCAATAATACAATAAAATTTAGAAAAAACAAACCAAAAAACATTTGTGTTGAGTTACATCTAGTTCAGAAGTTGCAGAGAGAGGCCCCGAGTTTTTGCAGGTGACAAGCAACCCTTGGGTGTCCCACCTGAGACCCTTCAAAGGCACCTGATTTTCAGCAGAGAGCTGGGCTCTCAAAATCAGGCTCTTCCTTGGCAGCTCAGATCAGCCACCCCAGATCACTGGTCACAGACAAAAGCCACGGCCTAAACTGAAATTCCCGCATTCATGCTACCCAAAGTGTTTTGTAAACTCTCAGCTGGCTGTCTTCAAATATCTATAATTACAGATATTCCTGCCCTCCCTCCCCCACCCCCAAAACAACCTGGAAAACTAATCCTGGCAATTGCACTCAAGGTTTGGACACACACAGCTCTTCCTTAGCTACACATGTGCAAAACACTTTAAAAAAAAAAAACAACCACCCAAAAAACAACCACAATCTGTATTGTGTTACAAAAAAGTTTCATGAAAAGACGGATCCCAATGCATTTTAACACCCTCGCAGTGCCGTTGTGCACTTTCAGAATATGACATGGTTGCAAATGAATTACTTGGAAAACATGATGGTTATGAAGTATATGGCTTAAAAAGGTTTTTTTGTGTAGGTTTTTCTTCCCCTAAGTAAGTAAATGACAGTATACAGAGCTGAATCATGGCCTGACCTTTAGAGGTTCAAAGTAGCACAAAGGCAGCAATGAAAGAGTGACTGAAATGCGTATTAAAAACAAAAAAAAAAAAGGAAGAGAAGATATTTATATGGCAGGGTCCAGTGCAAAATAAATGGGGAACCGACGCTAAGAGCCCAATATACAGTACTGGTGAGTATGTGCTGGTTGCTAAGAACTGCAAAGGATCCGATAGCTGCAAGTGAGTAAAGTGCTGTGAACTGAACAGTGACCCAACCCTCCTGGCCCCGGCCCAGGCAGCGCTTGCTGCTGGGGGGGCTGGGGGGCACCGTCCCCATTCAGGCTGCAGTAGTCAAGGGAGTCTTGGCTGTTCTCTTAAAACGAACCCAACTATTGGATTTAGACCAAAAGAATGGTTAGGACCGAGGGTGTCTTCGCCTAACAACGTGTGTGCTGTTAGTGCAGAGTTAAGGGTCTTTGGTTTAAAAAAAGAAAAAAAAAAAGTTAAAAGATACTACTGACAACAGATGCCCATCCCCAAGGCCAAAGAGAAAGAGCTGCCGTACAAGAGAGGCGGAGGGCTGGGAGACACGATACTCGGCCGGTACCCCTGGCGTGGAGCTCGCTGGGGTAGGCAGGCATCGGTACCAAAAACTACTTTTCCACCCGCTCCTCGGTGGAGGCGGGAGGCAGCGCTGGCTGGCCTGGAGAGGAACCGCACGCCTCTTTGGTGGCCAGAGCAAAACCACCACAAAAAGACTCTGTGAGACAGCCGGGTAAGCCAGCCCCGGAGCCGGGGCTTCAAATGCGCAGGAGGACAGTGCCTGATGGCAGGGACATGGCTTGTGCATCCCTCCCTGCAGCCTCGCCGTGCCCCTGGTACGAGCTGCATCGCCACAGGGAACAGTGGCAGAAATCTTCCCTCCTGGAGGGGTGGGAGGATGCTTTTACTTTAGTTTACCCTGTGGAGAAGTGCAATGTCCCAACTATATAAAAATGTAAACCATACAGTGGAAGCCTCACTGAGCAAACCCATCTTTAAGTAATACATACCACAAGGCAGAGGAAGTGGAGGAGCACTTGTTAATGAACACATCTGTCAGTATCATACCTCCTGTAGTTTTACAAGGGAGCCAGCTGCGCTGTGAGCATTTCTGCAGTGAAATGAAATCAACTTCTTGGCATTCAGTAAACAAGAAAAAAAACCCCCACCATAAACATAAAATAGAATAGGGTTTAAAATGCATGTAGTGTAGAGACCATGTGACTTCATTAAACTAGCTTGAAATGAGGTTTTTCTAATATTAAAAAGTGGCAACATGGTGTCATAACTGATGAATATTATTGCAACAATGCAATCCTGTATCAGCATCAAATGTGGGTCTAGCTAAGAGAACGTCCAGTGTTTCTTTGGTGTATGATATTAAGAGTAAAGAGCCTGCGTGCTTTGGACAGCACAACATGAAACTTCTAGACTACCTACCAGTGGAAACAGCATGAAACAAGCCAGTTTTCTATGGCAAAACTGGGTAAAGATTCACAACCAAATCTAAAAGAAGAGCAATTTGCTGTGTGAATTCCTGTCCATGCTGATTCTTTGTATTAAAAATATGGCAACAGATATTAGAAAACATGTTAAAAATGCATAATTTTCATGTCCTGAATGAAAAAAATTTAGAAATACGCATTTTTGCATTATGCAAGACAGATTTAAAACACACACAAACAAAAACCCTGTAAGGAGTTAAGAAAACATGAACTGCATTTGCACCACTGTCCAGACTGCACACTGAGCAGCCTTCTCTCTGTACTCATCCCAATTCAAATACTCTAAAATCTGTTTCTTCTTCAGAAAGTAGAGCTGGAGGCTGCCGTGTCCTTCTTCTTTGATACTCAACAATGCAGACAGAACCAAGACACAAAGTGCCATCACAGAATCCATCAGAAGTACGTAGCTAGCTAATTTACAAAATGGTACCATCACAGTCATCTTGGGTAAATAAAAAGGTTTTTCTGGTTTACAAAATGAAAGTCTGACCTTTTCTTTGTTCCAGGCACTACTTAACTGAATATGTAAGGTTTACTACAGCATTGCCGGGGAGGGATTCCTTCCATAAATCCTATGATCCTTTTCCCATGCTCTTTAGCGATGTCCAGTGTACGCCTTCAGCCACGAGGTCACCGAGGCAGCAGCGGACGAGATCATTCCACCGGCGCTGCTGCTGGCAATGGGCTGAGATACCTGCGTGCTCTGGCTCTGCAGCATCTCCACCTGCTGAGAGGGGATATCGCAGAACCTGGGGCTTGGCAGATTCTCCCAGTCTGTCCCTAGGTCTGTCTCTTCATCACTGATGTGCTCATCTCCGCTCTCATCTGTTTCACCGGTGGCACTGGGATCCACAAACTCCATGGAGTCTTCAAGATCAGCGCTGATTTCAAAAGGCCCAGACCTGTGAACACGGACACAATGCCGTCAGCCCGTTTGGTACCATGCACGAGAGGGACTGTCACTTCGCTGGTGTGAGTCCTAGGCACGCCAAAGCACCCTGCTCTGTCATGTGTACAGCAGAGAAATTAAAACACCTCTGCGTTTATCAGTTGGCAGAGAGACACTCGCTGGCTGCAGAGATAACTGTATTATGACAATGGTGAAACGAAAACAGTTGGCCAGGGAAGCGATAGCTGGGTTCCAATCCATGAAGCAGGAACGGCGGAAGAGCTGTTCTGCTTTGGCAGTGGATAGTGAAACACATACACATAAAAGAAAAAAGCTATTGATAATAACTCACAGCTCCACTAGTCTCAGCTTGATGCAGAACAGCTTTTATTTTTAACGCTAGCCCTGGCCAGGCCAAGACCGCTGACAGAGCTGCAGCCAGGGGAAAGGTGTAGCTTATAACTTAGAGAACTGGGTTGGCACAACTCACTAGTGGAGACTTCCCATAGCAGCACTTCACCCTGAGCAACATCTCAAGATCTTTTTTACTATGAGGCTGGTCAAACACTGGAACAGCTTGCTCAGAGAGGCTGTGGAGTTTCCACTGGAGATACTCAAAACCCCACCGGCCACTGGTCCTCGGTAACTTGCCCTAGTTGGCTCTGCTTTGAGTGGGGCGATGGGCTGGATGTCCAGAGGTCCTGGCCAAACCCACCCGCGTGTGACTCCGAGTTCCCTGCTGCCACTGCCTGGTGGGAGAAGCAATTGCATCCCACCCCATCCCACTGCTTTGCACTAGAGTACAGGCAGCCCAAATCTGAAACATCTTTACTGAGCCAAAGCAGGCAGTTTCACAGACCCTGTGACCCACGGTCAGAGAGCGCGAGGTTTTCAAGGAGGTGGTGAAAGGTGGATTCCCCACAGCAAGCAGCATCCCTGCCAAAGTTCATTCCAAAGCACAAAGCTGCTCAGTGAAACAGCAGCAAGAATTTAACATGGGTAAGAGCGTTTCTGCAGCCTTAGCGGGAGAAGCCGCCCAAAGCAGCGATTTAGCATGGAAAACTGTAATCCAAACAATTAAAGCTTGGTAAAATTATATGTATCTGAAAACAGTAGCTTATAAAGGAGACTGTCAGGCAACTATAGGCCTAGATATCTAAAGAAAAATAAAGAGAGCTGGTTGCTGCAAACTTTGCAGACAGCTGAGAAATTAAAGGTAAACACTCCTCTCTCATAATCCAGAAAGGAATGGGAGTGCTGCCTTCTGGCAAAGTATTTTGCTTAACAAGGCAACATAAGAAGAGAGTCATCAGGTTTAAGGCCAGAAGGGACCATTAGATCATCTCGAGTGACCTCCTCTGTAACAAAGGCCATTACGTTCCACCCATTCCCCCTGCCCAGTAACTTCTGCCTGATGAAAGCATCCATTCCAGAAACTCATCCAGCCTTGACAGGACAACATAAGGGAACAGAGAATCCCCACCTTTTTTCTTGCAGGTAATTAATCTCTGTGTTAAGCACATGTGCCTCATTTCAACCTAGCTCAGACACTTTGCTTCCAGTGGCATCTATAAAGCCGTTCAGTAGGCTGTATTTTCTCCCCATGAAGGCGTAGAAATCAGGTCCCCTCTCAATCTCATCTCTAGCAAGCTAAGACAGTTTTATACAGACTAAACTATGCCCCTCACTGCCAGGTATTTTCTCCGACTCTTTCCTGTAACCTCTTCTTTTACTATGTGGACCCGACTGATGCGTGTGGAGCTCAGTAACATTTGCACAGAGAAGGGAGACCCACTGTGGCACCGGGACCTTCTACAGCAGCTGCTTTCCAGGACACAATTCTTCTTTCTCTGGGTATTTCCTGCACTCTCTCTGTTTTCAGGCAAGCAGCAGCAAGCACATAATTTTTTCCAAACTGAGCTATGTTACAAAGATTTGGCTCCCCATATCTTTGGGCTGAATCAGCAGGGTTATACCCAGAGAACATAAGGTAAGTGGTTAGAGGCATGCATTCAGTTCCTCTTAGTGGCACTGCAGGTTTTTAAATAAAACTGGATCTGTACACGAGAATAAAGTGGAAAAGTAGATTTCAGAACATTACTGTGTTTAAGGGGGAATAAAGCACTTTGCAAATATTTGTTTAATCTGACAACTGTCTCGGGCACAAGTGACTTGTGACTGGATTATCCCAACAGGAAATCAATGTTGTTGGCTTTCTTATATTTAGATTGTAAAAAAAAAAAAAAGAAAAAAAGAAAAAAAAGAAAGATTATTAAACCTGGTGCATGCAGCCCACAGGAACTGATGTTCTTTTCATCACGTACTGAGTTAACAGAAAACTTGTCTTTAATCTTAATTTACATATAAATGAATATTATTTGAAGTGTTGACTTTGGTCTAGGTTGTTCATTGACTTGAAGTATTTTGGGAAAGGTTTACCTAGTATTCGTTTTAGGGTTTATATTGCTGGATGTCCCTAGGTACTTACACGTTGGCAAGATGTGGATAGGGTCGTATCCGGAGTAGTGAGACTGCCTGGCATATGTGCTGCTGTTCCCTGGAGGGAAAGAGTTCCTGCTTCTGGGCATAGGGGAAAACAATTCCATAATCAGCTATGAAGCCTCCAGCTGAGCCTGCCATACGCAAAAGCACAGCATACACACATCTCTGAAGTCTAATTTCCTACTCAGGACCCCCTTTTTCTGTCCTCTCTTGTCTCCTCCTTGTAACTACCCTGATTTCTGATGTGCTGAGGACTGATCTATAGGTACAGCAGAAGAGAAGAATTTCCCTCATAAGTAACAAGGCAAATGCATAACTTCAAAAGGGATTCAGTCACAGGTGAGTTGAGATACTGCTGTTCTTACCTGCCCAAGTTCTCAGTGTCTGGGCTGACCAGGTACATAAGGTTCCTGAGCGTATGCAGTGGGTGCAACAGATCTAAATTTACATGCTACCATGGAGAAGGTAAGAAAAAGACATGATCAGTTACTGGAGGAAACCTGCAGGCACAGTTGATATTTTAAAAGCTACTTAAAGAATCCCCATATACATTCCCCCTACCTGAGAGAAGCAAAGGTGAAGGATATTAGCATTCAGCTTCTTCACTGCCCGCGTGAACCTGTGTCTGCTGAGATTCTCTCCACAGAACTCGCTGTTGAAACACCATACACACACATATATATACAGAAAGCAAAACGCTGTGAAAATACACCTACTGGAGACATCAGCATTCTGTGCCCTGGCTTCCTAACAAATCCCAGAGCAAACATCCTTGCAGTAAGCACTTCTTTAAACTGTACAGCCAGTTTTAGAGTGCTCAGGAGATTAATTTTTCACCTAGCAAGACTGTTAGCATTTCATCAACAAGCACTGCTTGCCCTAGTCTCACCAGTTTCAACAAGACAAGCGATGTAAACTGTATGAAACTCAAAGATCCCCTGTAGCCAAGCTATTTCAGCTCTCCTTTTACATCTTGCATCGTTTCCTGTTCCCAAGCTCTTCCTTCTGCAAAGACTGAGCACCCAAATAATAGTATAAAAAAAAAAAATGCAGAGACCCTACACAACTTTTGTGCCCTCACTTCAGCAACCGCTGTTTTTAAACACTTAAAAGAATCTCGGCAGCGTATTTGAGACCTCTGGAAGCCTGACCAGATCTACGCCTCCCTCAGTGCTTCTGTACAGATCCCATCTGCTCCGCGTAGACATTAAAAACGTAACAGTGCTTTTCCTCACAACTGGGGTTTACCCAATACACTCCTAGACGTCTGGCAGCCAGGTACATTCCCCCTTGGTGTTTTATCCTAAAGAGAATTACATTGCTGTCATGCCACATTATAAGGCCTTGTTCCACAGCACTTAATGTAGTGGAGCTATTCAAGATGACTACGAGTTGCTGAATTGGGCTGGGATTTTGTAAAGCACAGTAGGGTCTCATAAAATGAAAAGTGCTATTCATGGACTGTCATATTTCTTTTCTAATTTGAGGATGCTGAATATGCCAATTAGAAAGCTGTTATTTTCAACTATGATGGTTGGTCTACACTCTCAGGAGGTAAAAAAAGAGGGAGGGACTATTGACTGGTCTAAAATCCTACTAGCCCTCCACCCAAAATTAAACAGCACAAAAATCCATGAGCCATCAACCATTACCATAAAAGCTGTTCCAAGTAATGACTTCGTTCCCAAAACCAAACTGAAGTAAGATCAGTCAAAACTGGTCACTGATTCACCTCCTCAGAGGCTTGCATTTACTTGCCTGTTGCAGAGCTTCTTGGGAAGATTTACATCAAGTATGAGAGACAAAGTGTTAACAAGCTGAGTTGCATAGCACAATGCAGCACTGATGGTATAAGCAGGGTTATTATGTTCCATATCTAAAAGAAATAAAAACATCATGAAAGTCTCATTTTAAATGAAGCCTCAGTGGGTGTGTTAATGCATTAGTGAAGTCTACTCTGGAAAATGTCATTTGTAAGTACTGAGAACAGCCTGAATCCAGCAATCATTTACAGTGAAATCTGTCAGAAGTTGGTAGAAAATAGTAATTCTTGGAATTCCTGTTAAAACGACGACATGTGAACCATGTCAAAACTGTGAATAATTAACTTTATCTCTCTATTACATTGTGCTGTCCCCCAGCGAGCATTTCCTGCAAAAGAGGATTTCAATGGACTAATCCCTATACTGGTATTTATTTCTGACTCAGGTTGGTCTGGGTGAGAACAAATGGACCAGGCTACTGCTCCTCAGTGCCTTCTGTTGGCATCCAAGGCTGCAAGTTCTATGGCTTCTGGAGTATCCCAGATGCCTAATCAGACCTTGCTCCTTACCTGGTCCTTGTGTAGTCTTCTTCTCTTCCACCCAATTGTAATATGCTGAATAGTCTCCATTATTAGGAAGGGTTATCCAAGGCCCTGCGATACTGATGCTGGTGTCCCCATTATGATCATCACACACCCATCTCCCAGAGAGATACGTGGTTCTCCTGGCTTCCGCGAGCTTGCTCACAGTGCTAGAGGTCATAGCATTGTCACTCTCAGAAGACACATCTGCAGGATCTCTGTAGCACCCAAAGAGGAACAGAGTGTTTTTAAAGAAATTTTAGAAATATAATCGGAGATGCACTTGGCAGGCACTTAGCCAGATTTCACAGAGAATGAAATGCTTGTAGAAACACTCTTGCAAAACTCCTTATTCCCCAAACTACTTTCCTTTGTTCTGGGATTTTTACTTATCTATTTTAAGAAAGTTTAACATTGGATACATACCTCAGATCTCTCAGTGGGGAGATGCTAGCACCTCCAGATTCTTCTATTCTGGACCTCTATCTTTGGGTCAGATGCTTTGCCTTTGGGAAACACCTCCTCCCCACAGATGCTAAGGGAGCCAGAGCGCCTGGCTTAGACTTACATGACTCACTTCTGGGTGTCTAAAGCTAAGCAAAATGAGTCCAAAAGGATAAGCCTTCTGTACCTCATGCTTGTCTTTACTTCTTCAATGGGAAATATGACTGACGTTAGCTCCAGGATATGCGTCCGACGAAGATTTGCCAGATGCTCGTACTGGGTTTTCAAGTCATAGGTTTTTTTCTCTACCAAGTCTCCCAGCTTGCGGTTATGCCTCTGGATCTTCTCTTTCTTCTCCTGATGCCGCTGAGCCCTGCGATAATGCTTCTGGTTCTCTTCTTTAATTCTCAGAAGCCCCTCCGTGTCTGTGAAAACAGCAGCAGATGTTAGCCTTGGAAAAGGAGCTGTGAGGTACTTGTAGTAAGCTTGAGAAAAGCATTATTAGTATTTATAGAAAAAAAAAGACCTGTAACAGCTTAAAACAGAAAACCCTGCTAAACTATTAACATTTTCCAGCTGCTAAGTGGTACAACTTCTTAATCTTTTCTGAAGATCTCCAAAGAGACTGAAACTGGGATTAATCTTTCCCTGTCTTTCACCCAGCTATTTTTGGATTTGGAGCAGAAAAGCCAAGATTTCACAGTTTAATTAAACTTCTGAGGTAATCATTATGACAGAAATAGCTTGACTGTACACGTTTGTGTGGTGCTGGCCAAAAAGACATGCATTGCTTGCAGCCAAAATCAAGTGCAGATAGCATCTTCATTCACCATTTCTGGCACCACTGCTGCTATTAGTGTATGTTATTTGGGCTTTGCACTCATGTATGTGCTCTTAAAGCACTTGGATCCCAACGGTGCAGACTTCTTGTTACCACAAGGGAACACTGACTACCTCCCTTTCCAGTCACAAAATGAGAAATGCACTTATGTACTCAAGTGCTGCAACTGCCTGAATTTACTCCATGCATCAAGCACACTGAGGCTTGGAAAAATATCCTTCAAGAGCATCTGCTGATTCTCCTATAAAATAATTGACTGCAGTAATGCTTCCAAAAACATATGGTGCTAAAGACAGTGAGTTAACCACTTTGTCTTTCAAAAGCATAAGGAAGTATTTCTTATACACACTCTCCAAATACATGTCTAAAACTCTTAAGGTACCCTAGTTTGAATGAGAGCCCCCATCTACTAGTCACTCACTTCCCATTTTTATGGCTGAAAAGAAACAGTGTTAGTCAGGTTCTCTTACAGCAAGGCATCACTTCCCTGTAATCAGGAAGTGGGATAACTGTCCCTTGCACAGAAGGGAAGCACTAAGCCCTGACATCATTTTACTGATATATTTTGATTGCAAGGCACAGATGAGACCAGAGCTACAACAAGAATGCTCTGTGGCACTCAAAGCAGCTGCATTATGTACTACTAAAATCAAGAAAACTTCTAAGCAGCTACAGCTACCTCAAACAACACATTCAGACTATCAGTCTTCCCAATAGGGGAGCACAAAAATTAAAAGCTACATCCACAGAATGGGACCCAAGACAGATTCCCATCCACGGGTCTGTGCCAAGCCAGCACACAACACCCTCCTGCTAGTCCTGGTTTGTACCTGCAGAACTGGAACTGCACAGCCATCTGGCTGGTCCGTCATCTGGCAGGGTGGGAGACCAGGACTGCTGGTACCCCTCAGAGTGTGCCTGCCCCAGCAGACACAGAGTGTGCTTTCTCCAAATGTCAGGAATTATTTCTAGTCATCTAACTGATCTGTGGCGATCCGTGTGTTTGGTAGGAAGGAAGATCTGATACATGGGAGATGCAAAGTCCCAAATTAAAGAAGGTGAGAATAGTTTCCCTGTGCAGATAAGAAGTAATAATTCTCAGGTTTGTAAAATAAATGACCCCCTGTTAGAGGAACCATAGAAAATTGACTTTTCTCTGAGTGATACCAAGAATCCCTATGTGACCGCTAGTAATTTAGTTTCCTTTAAGCATTCCTGTAACATCAATGGAAAAAATCAATTAATGCTTGCATTCATATTCCCAAACTCTCCCTTTGCATAAAGAATAAGAGACAGAGGAGGAGTAAAACATCCATCTGTTCAATTTTCACATTCATATTGTACTTGAAAGGCTACTTTTTCAGAGAGTGAACTCCCTTTTCTGCAGGTCCAACAGCAATTATTTGAGAAGCAAGCGAGAACACTGCACACACGTTTCCTCTTTAGCAGTCCCAGTGCAGAAACAACTATCCTTTTTTTGGCACAGCATCTCTGCTTTATGACCCAATTTATGAGGTGATTAAAATTTGTCCCCAGAAGTATTTCAGGACACCACTGTGTCCCACACATCTACACTGCCTGATAAATGCAAGCACAGGCACGCTGATCTCTGCCCAACAGAGAGCTCTGCCAGATATTTGCAAGATTGTCTCCTTGAACTGTTCTCCACAGACAGAAGACAAACACACATATTTGAAAACCTTATTTTAGGGAGCACCAATTATTGAGGTATCCAGTCAACTGCAAAAGCAGGAACCCAGTGTTCTAGAAATTGTTCTTATTTCAGAAAACTAAACTATGCCATTTCCAAGAGAAGAGAAACAACCTATTTACATTTTCTAATGTGGTCCAAGAGTGAACCAAGTTGGGTTCCTGCTCTACTGGCTGCTCATGGAAAGAGTTCATTTTGGGTCTATCTGCAAGAGCAATTGTGGGGTAATTGAGCTAACAACAGGTCAGTTGGGCAATAGTTAGGTCAGTTCACAGGTTAAATCTAATCAAGTTCACTGTGAATCAGAGAAGTTGCAAAATCTGCAGATAATACACTTCATACAACAGCAGAAAAGTGGAGGAACTCCACTCCCCAGTTGGTCCCTGCATTTTGAGAAAAGGTGACTAAGTGGTGGGTGTCGGCCCAGAGGGAGACCCAGGTATGGTTGCCACTCGGGGGAAAGCCATTGTTAGGAAAAATATGGCAACGCAGATAGAGGTCCCACGTAAACATGCAGCTGTCCAGGTCTCTGGCTGCAGGGAGTGCCTGAGTCTATCAGAAATGATGGAGGTCAGCGGGGACACCTCTTGTGTGAGGTGTGACCAGGTGAGTGATCTGCTCAGCCTGGTGGTAGAGCTGAAGGAGGAAGTGGAAAGGTTGAGGAGTATCAGGGAGTGTGAGAGGGAGATAGATTGGTGGGCCCACACCCTACCATCCCTGAGGCAGGGGCAGTAGATGGAGGCTCCGCAAGAAGCGGAGGTTCCCCTGCCCTCCTGCCACCAGGCAGGAGGGGACCTAAGAGATGGAGGGGAATGGATACAGGTCCCTGCTCAGGGAGGCAGGCAAGTCCCCTCCCGGTCTCCCTCACCTTCCCAGTTGCCCCTACGCAACAGGTATGGGGCTCTGGAACTTGAGGACCAGGCCAGTGAAGATCAGGGTGTAGATGAAGCCCTATCTAGGGAGGTGCCTAAGCCCAGTCGGGCATCCCCACGCATTCTCACATCCTCAGAAAAAAGAAAAAGGAGGGTAATTGTTGTAGGCGACTCCCTCTTAAGGGGGACAGAGGGCCCGATATGCAGACCTGACCCATCCCACCGGGAAGTCTGCTGCCTCCCTGGGGCCCGGGTAAAAGACATTACCAGGAAACTCCCTGGTCTGGTTCAGACCTCTGATTATTACCCATTGCTAGTTGTGCAGGTTGGCAGTGATGAGATTGCAGAGAGGAATCCAAAGGCAATCAAAAGGGATTTCAGGGCACTGGGACGATTAGTAGAAAGATCGGGAGCACAGGTAGTGTTTTCCTCAATCCCTTCAGTGGCAGGGAAATACACTGAAAGGAACAGGAAAACACACCTGGTCAATACGTGGCTCAGAGGCTGGTGCCATCGGTGGAATTTTGGGTTTTTTGATCATGGGGAGACTTACACAGCACCGGGCTTGCTAGCGACAGATGGTGTCCAGCTGTCTCATAGGGGTAAGAGAATCCTTGCTCATGAGATGGCAGGGCTCATAGAAAGGGCTTTAAACTAGGTTCGAAGGGGGCAAGGGATAAAACTAGGTGCACCAGAGATGAGCCTGGGAGCAGCGTGCCGATGTTAGGGGTGGATTCGATGACCCAGCTCAAATGCATCTACGCCAACGCACGCAGCATGGGCAATAAACAGGAGGAGCTGGAAGCCATTGTGCAGCAGGATAGATATGACTTAGTCGCCATCACGGAAACATGGTGGGATGACTCCCATGACTGGAGTGCTGCAATGGATGGCTACAAGCTCTTCAGAAGGGACAGGCAAGGTAGAAGAGGTGGTGGGGTGGCTCTCTATGTTAGGGAATGTTTTGACTGTTCAGAGCTACACGATTCTGATGACAAGGTGGAGTGCTTATGGGTGAGGATGAGAGGGAAAGCCAATAAGACAGATATTGTGCTGGGAGTCTGTTATAGACTGCCTGACCAGGTTGAAGAGACGGATGAATCATTCTACAAGCGGCTGGCAGTAGTCTCAGAATCGTGTGCCCTTGTCCTTGTGGGGGACTTTAACTTTCCAGACATCTGCTGGAAATACAACACAGCAGTGAGTAAACAATCTAGGAGGTTCCTGGAGTGTGTGGAAGATAACTTCTTGACACAGCTGGTGGGTGAGCCAACCAGGGGAGGAGCCTTGCTAGACCTGTTGTTTACGAACAGGGAAGGACTGGTGGGAGGTGTGATGGTTGGAGGCCGTCTTGGGCTTAGTGACCATGAAATGGTAGAATTTTCAATTCTTGGTGAGGCAAAGAAGGTGGTCAGCAAAACCACCGCTATGGACTTCCGGAGGGCTAACTTTGGCCTCTTCGAGGCACTGGTTGAGAGAGTCCCTTGGGAGACGGTCCTGAAGGGCAAAGGGGTCCAGGAGGGATGGACATTCTTTAAAAAGGAAATCTTAATGGCTCAGGACCAGGCTATTCCCATGTGCCGCAAGTCAAACCGCCGAGGAAAACGACCGGCCTGGCTGAATGGGGAGCTTTTGCTAGGACTTAAGAAAAAAAGGAGAGTTTATCATCTCTGGAGGAAAGGGCGGGCAACTTGGGAGGAGTACAGGGATCTTGTTAGATCATACAGAGAGAAAATCAGAAAGGCGAAAGCTCAGCTGGAACTAAATCTGGCCACTAGTGTAAGGGACAACAAAAAATGTTTTTACAAATATGTTAACAGTAAAAAGAATCCCAAAGAGAATATCTATCCTTTAATGGATACAGAAGGGAACGTAGCAACCAGTGATGAGGAAAAGGCCGAGGTACTTAATGCCTTCTTTGCCTCAGTCTTTAATAGTGAGTCCAGTCATCCTCAGGGTACTCCACCTCATGAGCTGGAAGGTAAGGATGAAGAGCATAACATACCCCCCTTAATCCAGGAGGAATTAGTTAGGGACCTGTTACGCCATCTGGACACTCACAAATCTATGGGACCTGATGGGATCCATCCAAGAGTACTGAGGGAACTGGCTGAGGTCCTTGCCAAGCCACTCTCCATCATCTATCAGCGTTCCTGGTCAACAGGGGAGGTCCCAGAGGACTGGAGGCTTGCCAGTGTGACTCCCATTTATAAGAAGGGTCGGAGGGAGGATCCGGGGAACTACAGGCCTGTCAGCCTGACCTCGGTACCGGGAAAGATTATGGAACGGTTTGTCTTGAGAGCACTCACACGGCAGCTCCAGGATAAGAGGGGGATCAGGCCCAGTCAGCATGGGTTTACAAAAGGCAGGTCCTGCTTGACCAACCTGATCTCCTTCTATGACCGGGTGACCCGCCTAGCGGATGAGGGAAAGGCTGTCGATGTTATTTTCCTAGACTTCAGCAAGGCCTTTGATACTGTCTCTCATGGCATACTCCTGGAGAAGCTGGCATCTTGTGGCCTGGATAAGTGCACTATTCACTGGGTGAAAAACTGGCTGGATGGACGAGCCCAGAGGGTCGTGGTGAATGGGGTGAAATCCAGCTGGCGGCGGGTCACGAGTGGTGTTCCCCAGGGCTCGGTGTTGGGCCCTGTTCTGTTTAATATCTTTATTGATGATTTGGATGAGGGGATTGAGTGCACCCTCAGCAAGTTTGCAGACGACACCAAGTTGGGAGGCAGGGTCGATCTGCTTGAGGGTAGGGAGGCTCTACAGAGAGATCTGGACAGGCTGGATCAATGGGCTGAGGCCAATTGTATGAAGTTTAACAAGGCCAAGTGCCGGGTCCTGCACTTCGGTCACAGCAACCCCATGCAGCGCTACAGGCTTGGGGAAGAGTGGCTGGAAAGCTGCCCAGCAGAGAAAGACCTGGGGGTGCTGGTTGACAGCCGGCTGAATATGAGCCAGCAGTGTGCCCAGGTGGCCAAGAAGGCCAATCGCATCCTGGCCTGTATCAGGAACAGTGTGGCCAGCAGGAGCAGGGAGGTGGTTGTTCCCCTGTACTGGGCACTGGTGAGGCCGCACCTCGAGTCCTGTGTTCAGTTTTGGGCCCCTCACTACAGGAAAGACATTGAGCTGCTTGAGCGTGTCCAGAGAAGGGCAACCAAGTTGGTGAGGGGCCTTGAGCACAAGTCTTATGAGGAGCAGCTGAGGGATCTGGGGTTGTTCAGTCTAGAAAAGAGGAGGCTGAGGGGAGACCTTATCGCTCTCTACAACTACCTGAAAGGGGGTTGTAGTGAGGAGGGTGTTGGTCTCTTCTGTCAGGTGTCTGGAGATAGGACAAGAGGAAATGGCCTCAAGTTGAGGCAAGGGAGATTTAGGTTAGATATTAGGAGAAATTTCTTTACTGAGAGGGTTGTCAAACATTGGAATGGGCTGCCCAGGGAAGTGGTTGAGTCACCATCCCTGGAGGTATTCAAAAAGCGAGTGGATAGGGTACTCCAGGGCATGGTTTAGGGGGCATGGTTAATGGTTGGACTTGATGATCTTGAAGGTCTTTTCCAACCGAAATGATTCTACGATTCTATGATTCTAAGTTCCTCCAAGTCACATTGACCACCTCTTCTCCTTTCTTCACAGTTATTATCTCCTTCGTAATAACCTTCTACCTACTGAAAAGCTTGCTTTTCTTCACCTTCCTCTTCTCTAAACCAAACCAAACATAATTTCTCTTAGCCATTCCTTGTGTTTTATTCCTAATACTCTCTTCCAGACTTTGAGCAATTGAAGAAAGATACAAATCAACTGGAGAAATTGGACACCAGACTTCCACTGAGGCAATACCAATGCTGGGCACAGCAGGATAATTGCTTCCATCTTAAATACAATGCTTATATTAGTATAACCCAGAATGAGGTCTGAACTTTTCTGGAGTGGCATTAGATTGATCTTTTTTATTTAATTTGCAACTCCCAGATCCTTTCCTGCCAAACCTCACCACTGACCCCCACTTTGGGTTTATACGTTTCTCCTTTCGAAACAATGGATATCCTTTTCAGATAATATGTCAATTTATCTGCACAATTTTGAATTTGATCCTGTTCTCCACAGAAGTCCTATCGTCATCCACCTTGGCTTCCTCCATTCCACCTTGTATTCTACCATGGAAGCTATTACAGAAAATATTGAACAAAACTAGGCCAGGAACTGGCTCCTGCTGAGCTCCACCTGTCTCACCTCCTTGGTTTGACAAGTATCACTACTCTTTGAATGCAGCCTTTCTAGCCTTTTGTGTCAGCCTTACAGTGATTACACCCAGAGCAAATGTCTTTGCTTGCTTGTGAGGCAGGCTGGGGTAGTGCCCATGGGCAAGGTATGTTGCATCTTCTGCTTCATCCTCCACTAGACCACTTGATCCCCAGACAAGGGGTTAATTGGACATGGCCTATTCTTAACAAAGTGATGCCTATTTTTAATTACCTTATCTTCTAGCTACCTACAACATGGCCAGAGGTTTATAATAGGATGACTGTGTCAGCAGTTTAAGGTTCTCCCCTCCTCCACCCTTTGAAAACAGATACTGTTGTCATTCTGTTTCCTGGGACATCCTCTCTCCCTCATGTGTTCTCAAGTGCTCACAGACTACTTCAGCTTGTTCCTTAAGTTCCCTACAGTGAATCTCATAAGGCCTTGCTGACATAATCAAAATAATATTCAGCTGGCTGTATTCTTTCCTTAGTCTGCAGTCCTCATGATGTAAAGTTTCAACTGGCTTAGCAGCTGATCACATTTTCTTTCAGGACAATGAATCAAAGAAAGCGCCGAATGCTTCAGACTTCTTTGCACTATTTGCTCTCTTTCCTGTTAACCAACAGACTTGCCTACTCCATCTTTTTCTTATTATACATTTCTTACTGTTACTATCCATCCTCCTTATTAATCCATCCTCCTTATTAATTAAAAATCATTTTGCATCTCAGCCTTTTTGATGTTATCACCACAAGCTTGTGCTATTCCTTTGTAACTAGTCTCAGGTATATGCCTCTGCTTCCACTCTCTGTACGGCTCCTCTTGAATTTCAAGTCATAAAAATGTTCCCGATTCAATCAATATGCTTCTGAATATGCTTCCTATCTTTCCCTTGCAAGTAGGTTGTAAGAAGTGCTGCATTTTCTCTTCTGAAAAATGACCCTACACATCTCTCATGTATAAAAAAATTTAATGAGTTTCAAAACTGAAGCTGCTGAACAGTAGCAACTCACCAGCCTGTGCCATATTTCAGTGACTCTTGCTCAAGTAGGATTTTAGGATTTCTAGACAGGCATGGGTTAAAATTCATCAGTTACATGACATTGGTAACAGCTGCAGAACTGTTTGCTCCTCTTTATCAAGAGGAAGTGATCAGAAACACTACACTGAATAAAGCCATCTCTAGGGACAAAGCCAAAGTCATAGGCTGCTAAGCATTTAGTTTTAAAGCTGTTGCAAAACGATCTCCATCCAGCTGAATAATGTCTACTGTTTGCTAATTAAACCCCAAGCATAAAAAGGCTAAAATCGACTCAATGATTTGCCTTCAAGTGGATTTAAGAAGTGACGGCTTGGAAATTTACCATTTTTAAAAACTAACACTCAAATTCACTTCAATTGATTTTTCACTGTGAGGCACTGAGTTTTCCACATCACAAAAGCACAGGCATTACTCACGTCTTGTCATTTCATCATTTTCTTTGCAAATGGTCTGTTTCAGCTGCTCAATCCTCATCTTGCAAGACATTATTTTCCATCTCTGAAAAAGAACATTCAGCAACTCTAGGGCACAAACGACTTCAAACACACTGACTAATGATTAACAACAAAGCCAGCAGCTTTGGTGCAAAAGTAGCAGGATGTTCTTAATTGGATCAGATGAACAAATAAATATTTCATATACTGTTTTGCACACAGAAGAATGCCACAAACAAACCAAATGCCTAGTAAAAAGTCAATCAGTATAATAAGTTATTGAACAAATATCTAGTAAGAAATGAAAAATATTGATGGCTTGGAGCACTCTGCTTGCAGAGCCAATTTCAGTTTTGCTTATGACAGGCTTTTTGGGAAAGCAACACAATGCCTTTAAGGTAAATTGTAACTTTAAACTACGAGATCTAGGAATTCAGAGAGTTTAAAAACTATGGGACACTTTGAACAACTCACCAGCTGATCAGTTATCTCTTTCCCTTCCATGGCCTTCAAAACACTAGAGGAAAAAACATGATTGAAAGTTTTATGACTATCTGGACTATGTCTGTCTCCAGCAACAGTGCATTAGAGAGACTGGGTTTTTTTCTAAGAGTTCTTATAGTTTATTTTCATTTAATAACTACAACTTACTGTTTTTGGAATTCTCTCTGTTTGGTTTTAAGATGCATCAGCCTTTCTTTCTTGTCTGAAAACCTGGAAGAGATTAAATGATTTCATTGATATTTTGCACAATATGGCATTGTAAGTTGTCTGAAAAGATAAAAAAGACTGAAGCTTGTGGGAGTCTCTAAACCTCAACTATCTGTCTTAATCTTGGGAAGTAATGACTAAATGTATAAAACTCTTGCAGAATTCTAGAGCATGTGTCTCAGGAATTGCAACAGAACCTCTAAGCTGAGGAAACATCAGCTTGTCATATTATTGAACTTGTAAGCAAATTGCTTGCTTCTTCTAGAAGATTTATAGCTTAGTGATATCAATATTTTGTGTATTAAGAAAAACATATAGTACTGGAGAAATTAACAGTATCATCTCAGATACCGTAGTGAGTCTGAACTGGGGTATTCTACAAGCTGGGATGGTATTAGCTGGGTCCACTCCAGCAGCTGGAAATACAGGTTTTCATACACTATGCATTGCATTTTCTCCCTTCTAATATGGAAGTGCCTCACTTTATTCATTAATGGGTCCAAATAGGACAGCACTCTCTCAAGACTTTTACACAACATCCAAATCTTTCTTGTGTTAGTAACAGCAATAAGTTGCATTGTCTTCTACTTATTTCTGCTAGGCACTTGTAGCCATCACAAGTCCATGACCCAAATGTCTGCTTGAGTTCAGCTTCACTGGATGTCCGAGGTATAGGAACTGCAAAGAACTCATCAGAAGGGAATTTTTTTTAGGATTCATCATCCTGTGTTTTCACCCTTTGAATATGCAGCAGCCATGTTCTGCTCCCCTCCGTGTTCCACAATGTATTGAGAAACACATTTAAAGAAAATAGCATATGAACGATGCATATTGAGAAATTACAGTGAACCATGACGTGACAAAGCTAACAGTAAGAGCAAGCAGCAAGAGAAACAGCCAAGAGAGTTAGATGGCATAAAAAATAGCAAGTGCGCTTTGTCTTCTGCCAACATATAGATTTCCAACTTTCCCTTGTGCTTCCCATGTTACAGCACCATCCTGATCCACACCTCAAAACTGTCTTGGGTTGAGTCCACATATGGAAAAACAATTCATTAATTTCCCTCTGGAGCACACAGAATTGACAATTTCACCCTAACAGAGATCTAATACTTCACATACAACCCATCAAGTCCTTTATTTCAGGGATAGCTTTATTTAGGAAGAATTACACAGTAAGCCTTGACAGGGTGGCATCTTGGGCCCCTCTCTGCTCAACTCTGTGGGTTTGATTTCAGGTAAAAATTGAAAATGCTTCATTTCTTTCCTTGAAGTGCTGAAATCTGAAAGCTTGGTGACTAACTTTGGGTTCAGAAAGTGTGTAATCACCCTTCCAGATGACATTAGCATTAAAACAACAGCAAAACTACTGGCTACTGCCTTCATAGTCAACCAAAAATATCTGTTTTCCTTCCAAAACAAACCAAAACTAAATGCGGGTGCTTGGCATAAAAAGCCAGAGGAATGTGGTGCAACTGGAGCCTGGCTGCTCAACCCAGCACGTTCATTCTTCCTGTGTGTCCTCACCCCACCAGTCATCGTGGAAATTACAAAAGTGCGCCGTACTAGACTCCTGTTTACCGCAAGTAACGCACACCTACTGTAGCCCTGACCTTTGGCTGCAACCAAAAATAACTTGGCCCAGAAACACACCGCTCGGCAGTCACACAGGGAGAGAGAGCTGGGATAATTTGGCAATTCTTGTTTTCAAAGCTGGATTAATGGGCACAGAGTCTGACTGAACAAAATTATCCAAATCGTGTCCATCACATTAGCGAAAAGTTGAATGATCTGTCAAGAATCTGGGACTAAATTAAGTTTTTACTGTGGAAGAAAGATAGAAATATTTGTGAAAGCCTGCAAAAATTACAGCTCACCACACACTTCAGCAACTATGTCAAACAGCTCCTACAAACTTCTTTAGCAGGTTTCTCCTAAGCAAACATTTCCACTTCTTTATATAGCCCTAATTTTAATTGCATCACACCAAGTAACTAATTTTTCTCTAAGTATCTATGGCCTTTCAATTTGGCAAAGAAACAAAGCTTTGGATGAACTATTATAGGAACTCCCATAAAACGTAAACTGAGAGAAGGAGAGAACTCAACATCTCAAATTATCCATTAAATGTTTCTCTTTCCTCAAGTCTTATCACATTAAGCTGAGATTTTCTACGGTTACCTGGCTTATTTCCACATGTTCATAATTAAGAGAGAAGCAACCAGAAGGGAGGACTTCTTGATCTATAGGAATTGATTAATGCTGAAGGATTTGAGGACAGCAATAGGGGCATCCACTACTGTATCTATTCACTATAATAAAACTCCATTGTTGCAAAAACTCACTATTCCCAATCATAACCCACAGCTTAGAGAAGTCAGACAGGCTTAGACATCTCAATTATATTGTCTTTGGCTTTTGCCATCTGCAGACACATAAAGCAAAGCAATTCAGTACGCCTGTAAAATACACTCTGAGAATTTATGCATATGACAGGCTGGAGTAAACTCCCAGGAGGAAGAAGAGTCTCCGAGCTGAAACCAACATAAAGATGCCAGCTTAGCTTTTGAATATACAACACATTACTAATGAAAAGGAGAACATCAGTGATTATTTTACTGGAGGACTTCCGGACTACTCATCCTTAATTGTAGCTGTACCTCAATAATTAATCTTAACAGCTCCTCAATCTCTCCCCCTCACACATACAGGGTGTGATTTTTGCCAGACATATGAACAACTTCAGTCTTACTGTAGCTTTTATAAAAATTAGCACACAAAGCAGTCCAATGAAAAGAAATCTGAAATAATTCTTACTGTTAGAACATGAAATCATTTATCTTCTTCTAAGGAAAAAAATCACAAGAAAATTCTAAAAATAAACCACCACTGGATACAAGGGGTAATGCTCGCTTTCTTTACTTTTCACAAGAGAGAGAACAATCCTTTTCCCCAGTAACACTTCAAAAAGACAAATGGGAGGCCCAGGTGACCCCATACACTTCTACATTCTGAATTTATCACACAGTGCTTATGACCAAGTCACACAGAAAAGCCCTTGTCATGACCCTGTCAGCCTCCTCCAGCACCAGCCATAACACTGATATCTAAAATTAACCCAGGTACTACTAGAAGGCATAAAATAAACAAATAAATAATGATGACAGTAAACACCCTGAAATCCAGCCAGTTAGCCACACCTGTCCCTGCATGACTTTGCCATGGTGTGTGGTCACAGTTTAAAAAGTCGCTCCCTCTCTCCGTGCTCACATCGCAAGAAACACATAGACACCCACTCACTGCTTACAATGAGGAAACAAAGGAAACTGACCTCTGAAGTGACAAGCTCTCACTTTTATATCAGTCATTCCAAGTATTAATTACAGAATGCAGCCAAAATACTTCAAGCACAGTTTTAAAAATAAGTAATTCCATTATCTTCAAAAGAACAAGAAGAAACCTGAGCTTTACGGGGCTTTGTCCCTACACTGAGCATTCCTGATGCAATCAGGCACGCTTATGTTATTCACGCTGTGTTATTCATATATGTTATGTTGTTCCTTTAATTCATTAATATGAAGTTGCTGTTTCAATGAATTGCACTACTGCTTGGGAAAGTTTTGAGCAGCAGGAGAAACAAAGCCTGGGGAAGTTGAGCATATAGGGAGGCTCCCCAGAATGGAGGCTCTAGGAGAATAGACCAGCAGCGATCCCCACAGATGGAACCATGATGTCCAGACAGACTTGGGAGGAAAGACAGAAAAAAAAAAATTAAAAAAGAGACTTACTTCCTGTAGTTAAGAAACACAGTGCAAATATACAGAAGATTTTCTAGCCACAGACGAACAGGAGAGTTAAAGCATCTTAGGAGGATGCAGTGAAAACTGTCAGACAGAAAAGCTGATCTTGTCTCACGTGAAAAGGTATGAGGAAGATAAAGAGGGGTTTTTTTCCAACAAGCTGTTGCTTCTGGTGCTTTGGCTAAGGCTGCTTCTTTATGGTTTCATTTTTCTGATGGGTACAGAAACTACTTAAGCCTTGGTTAATACAGAATGACAGTGGTTCCACCGTAACAAAGGCTACAATTGAACTTCTATAATTATGCCTGAAGTTTAGCCAAAATCCTAAGGCTACAGAAAGGGCAGGAAAAAGATACTTGGTTTATGTTCTAAACTCCAAATCCAATTTTTTCCATGGAAGCTGCACACAACCCCAAAGAGTCTCAGACAAACACAAGTTTTCCATCTATTTTAGAAAGACTAAATACAGCTTGCGGTTCTATGACACAGTCTTTTATGTAAAAAAAAGAAAGCCTGTCGAGGGCAGACTAAGGTCTCAATTTTGCAAGCTGATTCACACCAGCTGACACCCTGTGCCCACTCCCACCAGCATCAATGGAAGAAAGACACCACTGTCCCCTTGGCTGTTCTTGCATTTGGCAGAAGGATGCAAAGAGCCTTTGGTACGAGGACCATACCGCACCACGCGCTGCTTGCCACCTTCCCAAAATAGTTCAAGAAATCACTCTCAACAGCTGCTAATGAAGCTACAAATGAAGAACCAAGAACATGGCGTCAGCCAAAAATCAGAGCTATTCCAGAGATGGTGCTGGGCAGACTTTTAATTTAAGAATCTGGGCTGGCCACGCTGTGAACGACAGCTACGGAGGGGCGATCTGCATCTGAGTCATATAATGAGAATATTTGCTTATTGACGTAACACTCATTCAGCCGCCCTCCCATAGAGCCAATGCTTTGCAAAAAGGAGCAGGAAGGTGCGTGACTAACTCAAGCAGAGTATTTTTTTGTAATTCTAATTTTGTAATTCCATGATTAGGACTATTTATACAGCCAAGAAAACAAAAAAGAGGTGCCGTTTCCTCGCACACCTCCCTGATTTTGTTCAATGATTTAGAAGACTACCGGGTTTAAGGTGTGCTGCTGAAAACACGCATTTCAAATATCCTGCTGCACGGCTCTCTTTTTGCCCTGAACTGTCTGGAGCTCCCATCAGCTACATCGACACGGGCACGCCTCCCGACAGCTGCACCTAAGTGAAAGTCGGGGTGCTATTTTTTATTATTATTTTAAGCAACACGCTGTGGGTCCTGCTCTGCCTGCCCGTGTGGAGCAGCCCCCCCCCAGCAGAAGCCCCACAGTGGGCCCGGCAGCGGCAGGACCGCTCCCCTGCCCCACACCCAGAGCCCCCCGCCCCGGGACAGCGGCTGAACGGCGGGGAAAGTGGGGGACACACACCCACCCCGTGTCGTGTCCCCCCACACACACCCGGCCCTGAGGGGAGCGGGGGAGGGGCAGCCCAACGGCCACAGCGCGGGGCGAGGTGAGGCGGGGCGGCCCCCCCAGCCCCGGGCGGCGGGGCAGGGGAGTGAGAGGGTGTCCCGTTCCCCCCCCCCCCCCGCCCCGTCCCCTCAGGGCCGCCGGTACCTCTCGGAGTCGCGGCCGTCGAAGAAGACGAAGTCGCCGCTCTGGACGCACTTGGCGCAGGTGAGGCGGCGGCGCGTGGTGTTGCAGAGCGGGCACCGCTCCACCGCCACGTACAACCCCTCGGCGTCCTCCTCGGCACCCCGCAGAACCGCCGGCCCGGCCCCGGCCCCGGTTTCGGCCCCGCCGCCCTGCCCGCCGGGCTGAGGCCGGCAGCCGCTGGGAGACGCCATGATGGGCTCCCCGCGCCGCCGGTCACGTGGGACTTTGTTTTCGGCCAGGGGCATTGTGGGAAGCGGGCGCTGAGGCGGCGGAGGGGCGGCCCGGGGGTGGGGGACACCCCGTCCCTCCGCCGGGCAAAGAAGTAACGATGGCGGCTTTGAAAAAGAAATAAGCATTTCCTTTTTCTTTCTCGGAGCCTGGCTGCCTGCAGCACCTGCGGAAGGAAGGAGGGCTGCCCCCTTCCCTGCTCCCGGAGGAGGAGAGGGTGGGTGAGCAGTGGTGCAGGGCCTGCCCCACAGCAGGCAGCTCCATGGGACCCCGCTGAGGAAATTGTGCATTTTTCTTTTCTTTGCCAAAGCTGAAGAAAAAAAAAAAAAAAAGAAAAAAATGCGGACAGCATCCACCACAGATCTGCCATCATGCTTACTAAAGTCTACAGTACACAGCATGGTTGTATTCTGCTTCCCAGGGTGCTGGGTGTTCACATGAACCTCCCACAGGCGCCGCTGGCTGTAACCCAGGAGAGGCATCGTTTGACTTTCCAGTGTAAAACACCCTGACCAGTAGCAGGGCACTGGTGGGGCTCCAACTGCAGTTCTCCTCATTGCAGTCCCGAGGCAGCCATCTGCACCAGAGCCAGCCAGTAACACTGCTGCATGGGCCATGTATACTAATCAAAGTCAGTCCCTACGTTTACAATAATATCAAGAACAGTTTGGATAAGAAAAGTGGCAAATATCAATATGCATCTCAAAGTGACAGACTAGTAGGTTTCCTCACCCCAGCCTCAAGGTTGAAGCCAGAATCAGGAGTTAAATAGATACGATCAATGAGTACATAAAAGCAGAGAGCCAGTCCTCTGCATCAGGATATAGTGGGAAACACCAAGTAAAAGAAACAGAGTCCACACAAGCCAGAATAACTTAAAGCAATATCCCCCCCTTCCAAAAAAACCAAACCCAAACAAAAACATGTCCCAGTTTAAAAAACAACAAACATAATCCCATCCTGTATTGTTTCACCTTCCTAGTGTACTTACATGCTACAAAACACTAGCATGAACAGCACTATGTAGGCAGAACAAAGACAGTTGTTTTTAAGACAAGAGTTACCAGAGCAAACATTAACTTAATCAGTAGATCCATGAAAAGGCAGAGCCCATTTCTTATCTTTAAGACTTTATCCATAGTTTTAAAGAGCATTAACTTTACTGATGAAATTATGTAGCAAGCTCTTCATTAAAATGCAATTTCTTAAAAGAGGGCTCATCTTAAATAAACTTTTTCCAGCATCCCAATAAAAGCAGGTTGTTTTTCATTTGCAAAAGATTATTGTAACTCAAGCTTATCAGCTATTACAGCTACAGTGCAAATAAAAGTCCAGCCCATAGCTGTGGAAAGTCTACAGTGTTAGAAAACAAACAGAAAAGTAAGCCTCTGTTTAGAATAGATTTGAGTGTGGAAATCCACGGTTTGACTGTGACAAAGAAGCCGATAACATAGTTAAGACAAGTTTATCATAAGGAAGTGCATGAAGTTTTTCAAACTTTTTCCAGAGGAGCAGAGAGACAGTTATAAAAGCACTTGTGAGACATATTGCAGACACAGAAGTTGAAATCACATCCTCACCGAATCAGAAATAAAACTTGTGACAGCAAAACTAAGCCCAGCAAGACTATGACACCCTATTCTGTATTAAGCTGTTGCCTGTATTGTGTATTTCCATCAAGGACAGAGGTAGCTTTTGGCCTGGGTTGCACTTAAGTCATCTAACAGCAACCTCTAGTGGCTCAGGGAGTTTCCCGATAGATCTGTCCCATCTTAAGCAGGAAACAAGGGGAGGACATAAGACAAACCCCAACAGCACCAAAGCCCTGTTCTGGAAAAAAAAACCCAACAAACTTGCTTCCAGAGAATCATAGGAGGTACCAGAACAGTCAAGGGATAGTCTTTGCACTGTTCCTAGTCACATCACCAGTCTGAGCAGGACACCTTTTGCAAACCTTGAGTTCACTTGGAGGTGAGACAAAGTACAAGAACCCCACTGTATTTTCCTCAAGTCCATTTTAAAGGCAGTTCCTAACCAACATGTTTTTGTCTGGGCCAAGCAACAAACTCCCATCATCTGAGGGGACTTCAGTAATACAAGTGGGTACCATTTTATTAAAATCTAATTTGTGTCATAACAAATTAGATAATTTGCTTAGTTACCCCTCCACCCACAGACTTCCTACATATGTTCCAGCACTGCCAGGGGCCTTGAATATCTTCTCTGTAAAAGGAGTACCAACACCATTACACATAAGTGTTTGTCCAACTGGTAGGATCAGAGGGATTCAACAGATGTCCTCTGCAATCACTGTCTTCAAAACACTGAAATCAAGTCATGCTGGATTTTGTAAGCTATACTGTGGACAAAAATATATTTTGAGTTTAAACATGAAAATACAACATCACAGAAGCTAGGTTCCAGTACACTTAAAGCTGAGGATTTTGATAAAGCTAGTTTGAAGTACAGAGTTGATTCACCTGTTCAACAGGTGAAAAGAGACACATGGTTTCTCTTACAAAATACTTAAATGCCACCTTAATATGCATTCTATTAAAAGTACATCCATTTGGCAAATTTTTCAGCTTGACAGAAGTTGTCAGAACTCAAGTGGGTTACAGACAGCTAATCTGAAAGCAAAAAACCATTTTGCAAACTATAGAAAGGCATCAGCACTTACAGCATTCAGAATGGCATCGTTTGCTTAATAAACCACAACTGTTCAGTTGGGTCCAGGAATACTATGCATGGATCAGAAGCAAGGGTAATACAAACCCATTTATTATTCTTAGTTGCTTTATGGGCCATGTTATGATGCTTTCTTGAAAGCTTTTAGAATGGGGTAGATGTTCTCAAATGCCTCGTAGATTTCAGAACGCTCTTTTGCTCCTAGAAAGACATTTAGGAAAAAACATGTTAAGAACTAACAGAGTGTTGGGAATAACTGGATGCAACTCAAACCTAAGATTACAAACCATGAAGAAACACAGGAGTTTAAAAGCAACTTACTATTAGTTTAAGGCAGAATTTTTATCATACTTCCAACCCAAACCATTCTATGATTCTACGTGGCAGAAGGGACCTTAAAGACCATCTAGTTCCAACCCCCCTGCCACAGGCAGGGACACCTTCCACTAGACCAGGTTGCTCAAAGCCCCATCCAGCCTGGCCTGGAACACTGCCAGGGATGGGGCATCCACAGCTTCTCTGGGCAACATGTTCCAGTGCCTCACCACCCACACAGTGAAGAACTTCTTCCTTGCATCTAATCTAAATCTACCCTCTTTCAGTTTAAAGCCATTACCCCTCATCCTATCACTACAGTCCCTGATAAAGAGTCCCTCCCCGTCTTTCTTATAAGCCCCCTTTAAGTACTGAAAGGCTGCTATAAGGTCTCCCCAGAGCCTTTTCTTCTCCAGACTGAACCACCTCAACTCTCCCAGCCTATCCTCATAGGAGAGGTGCTCCAGCCCTCTCATCTTTGTGGCCCTCCTCTGGACTCACTCCAACAGGTCCATGTCCTTCTTATGGTGGGGCCCCCAGAGCTGAACGCAGTACTGCAGGGGGGGGTCTCACCAGAGTGGAGCAGAGGGGCAGAATCCCCTCCCTCGACCTGCTGGTCATGCTGCTTTTGATGCAGCCCAGGATACAGTTGGCTTTCTGGGCTGCGAGCATACGTTGCTCACTCATATTCAGTTTTTTCATCCACTAACACCCCCAAGTCCCTCTCCTCAGGGCTCCTCTCAATCTACTTATTGGCCAGCCTGTGTTTGTGCTTGGGATTGCCCCAACCCATGTGCAGGACCTTGCACTTGGGCTTGTTGAACTTCACAAGGTTCGCACGGTCCCACCTCCCAAGCCTGTCAAGGTCCCTCTGGAGGAACCTCACAAAGAACAATTTTTATCCTGCTTTAAGACTAGTTTTGTTTAATCTGTGGAACCAAAACAGCAGTTGGCTACTCTTGGCAGGTGCAAAACATTGGCTTTGGGAAAAAAAAAATCAACTGAGAAAAGCCATGGTGTTATCTGCTTAACAGTAACAGCTCTGCCTGTTGATAAGGTAAGGGGAAAGATAGAAACAAGAAATGAAGGGCATTTATTCCAATACTGGAACTTGAGCCACAGTTTGAGAACTCCCCTCCTCCAGTTCTGAGAAGCTTTTTTATTTTTAGGCTTTCTTATAGCACCTGTGATTTCAAAGCTAGCCTTTTCCATGTTACTGCAAACAAATCTTTAATAACAAGCCTTGTACACTAACTGTATTACAGTAGGCAGGAACATTCCTCGCCAGTGACACTACTCTATCACGCTAGTACAACATACACTAGCTACAAGAAAACTGTGTTTAAATGAACTAGCAGTTGCGTTAAGTGCCACTCAGGATGAATGTGTAAACCTTTCCCTCAGAACACACTTGGACATGACTAACTCATCTGCATTACTACAACTTTTACTTTCAAAAGTAAAGTTACTTTCAAGTTACTTTCTTGATTAGGGAAAAAACCTCACAGCTCAGCAAATGCAGTTTTGTCATTACAGTCGGGCCCAGTGTTCACAGATGAGGACCCACCTTAGTCCTTCTGGGCAGGCTGCACACTCAGGGGTGTTGTAATTAGTGTACCCAAACCCACAAGTATCAGTGGAATGGAACTGGCCAGTATGATTTTACTGGACCCAAGAAGGTGGGGGGACATTGGAGGGCAAAGCATTTAAGCTTTGTACCGAATGCCTTGTTCCTCAGTTAGGCTGAGCTCATTCATGATTACGAGAATCTCTGGCTAAGGCAGGTGCTTCTCTTGTCTTTCACATACCTCAAAGCTGTGTTGCAAATATACATACAGCGTTCAGCTCCTCTGGGAACAAGTGCCATTTACCTTTCAGTACATCTGAATAAAAGTATTTTCATAAGCTTTACAAAAGAATGTGTTAGGAACATACACTCAGTAATTCAACTTATTTTGACATGGGATCTGTGGTACAGATACCTGCTGAGCACGCTTACTCAGCAAGGCTTTTGACTCAGGAGTGTTTTGCCAAACAGTCTGGAACAAGTTCTTCCATCTCCACCCTTTCCTGTAATAATCCCTGATGTTGTCAGTGAAGTGTTTTAAGGAGTTTGCTTCCTGACCAAGCAAATTTAAATTACTTATTGTGATATTTGTATTGAAGTGACTGTGTAGTTACTAGCACATCAGCATCCTGTTAGGATTCTGTACATTGACAAGGGGCATTATGCTTTATATAAAATAAAGGTACTCAAGTTTAACAACATGGAAATCTGAGACGCTATATGAAGCAATATGAGATTCTAGTGCAACAATACTGATATTGTTATCTCCAGAAAACACAGATAAGCAGTAGTAGGCATTAAAAAGATCTCCAAGTGGCTTTACTGTGGCAAGATAGTAGTTCAGCTAATGTTCAATTTAAACGCTTTCTCAGAAGATATGGTAGCAGTTGATTACAGATATACAGAGGGAGACCACTTACCAGTCAGTACAACTTTTCCAGACACAAAGATAAGCAGCACTATCCTCGGTTTGACCATCCTATAAATAAGGCCAGGAAATAGTTCAGGTTCATAGCTGTTTCAAAGCAAGCAGGTAAGATCAGTAAAATGCAAATACTGTTTCAGTGTTGTATGCATAAAGTGCACTTTAGTTATATTAACAATAGAGTAATTAAACCCACAGATTTTAGCTAGCTACCCAGAGAAAGGCAGGTCAGGTTTTAAGACATCTTCAAGAGAAACCTGGTAGTCCTAGCTGGAGCTGGTAGGAGTTCTTTATGCTTACTTTTAAAGACTTCTGAGCCACTTCTGAATGCGATTTTCCATAGCACTGAAACCATTATTGTAATTTTCAAACCATACTCAATTCCTTAGTCTGCAAAGAGCCCTTATCAGGAAGCATCTTGAGCAACAAAGACAAGATGACAGCCAAGTGAATCTTTAATATATATATTTAGTCCCCAAATTAAATGCAAAATATTAAATGCGGTGCTAATAAAAGACAACTGAATTTTGATTTTGTCAGTGCTGAAATCATCCCTTCCTCAGTGATGGCAATAACTAGTTCCAAACAAGCCCATCTTGAGGGCACAGCATGCTCATCACTCAACTACAGGTTTACTTTAAATTGATGGCTAATAGACATCTAGACAGAAAGAACCAAAGCAATATCCCAGAAACACTGTATTTTCAGTTGTGTATTTTGCAGCTGCAGTCTGGCTTCATACCTGAAGGTTAGAAACCTTATCCTTGCAGATAGGCATCTGGCTGGACAGGAGTTAAGAGGCCTGCTTACTATGAAAGGTTCACAATGGAGCAAGGGCATAGATCAGGTTCAAGTAGCTTAAGAGCTGCTCCAATTAAACCTGAAGTGTTTAATCAAGACTGGCTCTTTTCCTATTGACATGGTCTGCAGTGAAAAAAATACCCACTAAGGTTTGGTATCACACTTGGCAATAACAGGAGACTAGTAAAATTCTGATCACCAACACCGCTCAGATTAATGACAATCTCTGGTGTGCATTGCTGATATGCAGCAGCACCAAAGATTGTGTCAATATTCACTGTCAAAGAAAGCTTTTACAAAAGAGTATCTTCATTAACCAACTGAGCAAAGAACCCAGGAGCTTCTTGCAGTTCTTCAGCTCTTCATCTTAACCAGGTCTAATGTGCATCTAATTTACCCCAGAAGTGACTTGTGACTTGAACACTTGTGTAGTATGCTCGCAGTTGCAAGGTTTCTAAAGCTGGTGTTTATGGTGTCCCTGCAAGGAGAAAGCAGCAAACACCACACAGGAGGGCAGTTTTAGAAGAGCCCTTCACTGTTGGATTGTGTCAGTCATGGTTTCAAGCACTGGAAGCTTTACTGCTAGCTGGTGTATGTCATCCCGGCAGTCAAGCACAGGGTCACTTTGGCCTGTGCCCCACTCCAAACAGGAGTTACTGCAGAAGATAAACCTTACCATCTTTATTGTAACACGTGGCATCTACAGCCACTTCATGCTGGCTGAACCAGCGAGCATGTCTTTTGGTGAGAAAAAGACATGCTTGATATTCAGTATCCAGTTAATTATTCTGCTCTTCTGCTAGGCTTGTACAGCCTCAGGATTTGAGTCTCTTCACAGCTTACAAAGACACTGCTCCAAGTTGCATGGGGTTGTAACCCTGACTTCCACATACCTGCTGAACTGCGGGTGAGTGAGAACCAAGCCTTCCAGCCGGATGGGGAACCTCACGTCACAGCTCCCAACCATATTCTGTATCTTAAAGTCCAGGAACTTGGCAGGGAACCCAAGTTTCTGCACCACACGTGCATACTTCCTGGCTGCGAGCCGCGATTGCTCTTCACTGAAGGAAGAGCAGAAAGGGAAAGCAACTTCAATTAGTGCTTTCTTCTGCTCTCAAGATGGAAGTCAGTTTAGAGCCACCACCATGCTAATCTGTGCTCCAGAAAAAAGATATGCTGCTGCTCAAAATAGCAAGCCTCTATCCCCAGAACCACATCAGTGAGCTAAAAGGAATAAAGCACTTTGTCATTCACTTTCCTGTGGTTTATTTGAACACATTGGAGCATATTGCATCACCCAGGAGTTCCCCTCTTTAGGGGTTTCTCAGTTCCTCACAACAGCTTCTCAGAGCTGATCCAAGAGGTAGACTGCAGACACCGGTGCAATCATGTAGCTAGTTGGGGTGGTGGTAGGGGTTGGAGAAGGTATCCTAAGCTGTAAGTTAATGCGTTATCTCATTGACAGTTTAGGGACATAAAAACCAAGGCAGCTGCTGAACTTGAGGAAAAGAGCTTCGGAGTACAGAAATAAGCTTTGCTTTTCTCCAATTCCCATTTTCTCTAGAGGCAGATGTGTTTGTTGACTGGTGAACACAGACACTGAAGAGAGACTTGACAGACACAAGTTATGTCCTAACTCACTTTAAAGTCGGTGAGAAATGCAAATAACCCCTTAACAATTCCTGGGCACTTTAGCAGCTTTTCTGCTAGTGTCTGCTCAGCTCAATCTATATTCAGGGACAGAAGCAAGGAATTCAGTAATTACTAAACTGGCATCATGAAGAAAGCTAGGCATTTTTCAGCATCAGTGCTTCATTTTTTTCTTGCAATTATGACAACCTTTTACTAGATAATTTAAACAAGATTTTCTGACATTTTTCATCAGAATATAGGCGTAGCTGCAAGACCCAGACCTTCAGAGGGAAGAAAAACCAAAAAAATACCTTTTTGCTCCTGTGCAGACGATTTTTCCAGAACTGAAGATGAGGGCTGTTGTTCGTGGTTCCCTGATTCTCATGATGACAGCAGCAAACCTCTACAAATACAAAGGAAGACCTCACAGTCCAGCTGAGGGATTTAGCTGGTCTGTATTTCTGTTCATTCTTTCAAGAACTGTCACTTTCAAAGCTCAACACAGCATGCATTTGCTTTGTAAAAGCATTTATTTACCAGCCTGAAGTTATTTTCCACTCCCCTAGGACCAGGGGGCTTAAGACTACAGTCACAGGACCACTGCCTTGTCCCTTACATTTTTTGTTGAGCAGTTTGGAGTCACTTACAGAAAGCCCATTATTCCCAGTGATATTCTAGTCTAAGCCACTTGCTAGTAGTATCAGGTAATACCAGTTTGACTCCAGTAATTATCTTTCCTTCAGCCACAAGTTTCAGGGCAGATCTTTCCTCCCCCCCAGCAAGGGCTGCTTGAGCCATTTCAGCTGGAGGTAGCTGGCCACAGGTGGGAGAGTTCATCTCCTTTCTTAAATAGCTTAGTAACATCTCATTGCTCAGGCTTTATTAAAAAAAAAAAAAAACAAAGAAAGAAAATCTCCTTGTGGTCCCCTGTATTTTTTAATTTAACAGGCCCAAATTGCAGATTTTTATGACTTTCCCCTGTGGGTCAAGACAGCACTATTAGAAAAAGTACAAAGCTCATGGTGTGTATTAGAATCCATCAGCACCAAGAAAGGGAAGTGAGGGTAAAGCTTTGAGTCCTTAAGATTTACCTTTGGGTTATACTCTGCATTTCTGGCATGCAGAGCTATGTTCTTCAGATCTAGTTTACAAGCCAAGTTTACAGTCGACACTATATTCCTGAGGAATGAGAGAGGAATTTTCTTACTGCAAGAGCAAACCACTGCAGAGCCAACCCCCAACATTATCAGCTTAATGTGAGGTCACACTCCAATTAATAATTGCCATCAACTAATTTCCTGCCTACCTCTTTCCCACTCTAGCATTAAGCTACTTTTGGCAAAACTTAAGTAATTCAATACCAAAATTATAGTTTGAGATATAACAAGGTACAAAATTATTAGTCCCTGAATACTGAGTTTGTGTGACTTCCAATAACTACATCACTGAAGTCTTTTACAGCTTTGAATGGAACCATTATTGAGTGTTTACAGAGTTACTACAGCACTCTTAAGGTAGGTAAGGGTATGTTATTCTCTACAGGTATAAACTACTCCATAGTTGCTCTAGCCTAGACAGGACAGGATCTTTTAATGAGGCCAGAATTTCTCACACTTCTTTTCATGCCCCTTTCCCTTGCTCAGAAAAGCAGACTGACATCTTTAAACCCCTGGAGTCTGCTGTCATCCTTAACATTCTCCTTGCTGGAAGAAATCCTCCAAGTATTTTTGTCTTTTCACTCTGCAGACTGAAGTAACTAGCAGTACATACTATATATAAATAATTTCTACCAAACACTTCTCTCAGAGACTTCATCTCCTGTCTCCCAGAAGAGAGTTTTCCCCCTTAACAAGCCGGAGGCATTTCAGATACTTGCTCACCCAGCAGATTTATCAAGTCACTCTCCCCTGTTTTGCTAAGCTATGTATTGCTCTGTGCCATTTCCAGTTTTGTGTTGCACTGATCAGCACAGTATCCAGTTGCCTTCCAATATCATCAGTTCATTTGCTCCATATCTCCTCAGAGAGGAATAACTGCCTCCCTAGTTTTTTGGGTAGGCTTAAAGACCAAACCACACTTGCTGCATTCTCTGAGAAGCCAGAGCAGTACCTAGCAGTTTAAGCAAAACTATGGCTATATGCTACATATATAATACATATATAAACTTACTGCAACTGAGGAACTATGCCAGAGCTTTCTGATGCAGGTGTTACTGGTGTCATAGGAGTCATTGGTGTCATTGGAGGACACGTGCCAGATGCTTCAGGAGATGGTTGAGTTGCATCTGGATAGGACAAGCTGCTTTCATCCATGAAGACACTGCTGTCCTCATTTCTTGATACTGACCCATCAAGCTCCTTTTGTGTTTCATGACCATATTCAGATAGATTTTGTTGCTTGTTATCTTGGGTAATATCTGGAAGAAAGCTGAGATCCACAGAGAAGTCTGTAGGAAGCTCTTTGGGCTGATTAAATTGAGAACCAAACAACACATCTTCAGTTGTTTGAATTGGAAGGTCTACACCATAAGGGCTCATGGGAGTAAACAGCTGAGGACTACTTGAGAGGTCATCCTTGAATTAAGAAAAAAGTGTCATTAAGGATCATGCATTAAAACATTTACTTTAACTGGGAGACTAAATTAAGATTAATCTTCTATTCAATGAGGAAGTTGAAATCATTTTCCCACACACATATTACAGCAAAGAATAGTCTCCAGATTTGAACGCATGTTGTTTGCTTGTCTATCAGCATATACAAATCCAGATAACTCCTATAGCAGAGATACGCATTTTCCCACCACACTTCAGAGGCAGTCTAGAATACCATAATACCACAAATTGAGAAATACTATATACCTTCAGCAGTGACTGGAGGTACAATGTTGGTACTTTGCTCTTCACAGCCACTGACGTGCCTCAGTTATGCACATAACCAACATAATTGCTCATGAGTTTTTCCAAGGATGACAGCTGGCATTTTCTGGCTGGCTTTAACTCCCATTCAGTCAGTATATTACTATTTCCTCTCCCTGCTACCAGGGGACAGTGTCAGTGCTACGTTGGATTTATGCAACAGAGGGCAGCAGCTCACAGAATCACGAGCAGTTTATTCTTTCAGCTGCTGGAGGTCACCAGACTAATTTAAGTGAGACACAGTTAGCAAAGCCAGCATCCTTTCCTGGATCAAGCATGCAACATATCTGCAAGCAAGTTCTTGCATAGCAACGTCCTTCTTTATCAGCTATTTATTGTTATTAAAAGCTATTTAAGAGGCATCATAATATTGAGGAGGCAAGAGTTTAGGAAAGGATTTATTCCCTTCTCCATTAAGGCATAAGCTTCTAGTTAGCGGAAAGCTGCTTCCAAGAAGGTGGTTTCTGCCAATACCCACAGCAGGTGACAGCTTGGACTAGACAATCCATACAAGAGGTTTTGTGTTCATTTCAGCATTTTTGGGCTCGAGAGCCAAAAGGACTTGAAAAGTCCAAGCACAAATCAGAACAGGGAACAGTGCACAAGTCTGAGGCCCTCGAGCTGGCAGCAACTGCCTGAGCTCCAGTGGGAGCAGGGTTTCCAGATCACTGATTTTTCAGCCGTGAGCTAGTGCTGCTCTATGCTCTGTGCTAATCAGCTCACTTAGCAATGCAACCATGCACACGGGGAGATCTCTGCTCCCACTTTGCAGTATATTTGCCTGTAGACACCTGGAAATATCTTACTAAGTGAGAAACCCACCCAGAGAACCCTTACTAGCTTGAATACCAGTGTGATCAGGTCTAGCTCTGAAAGCATCATGAACACCTGGGTTCAAAACTCTTTCTACAACTGACTTTGAGTGCAGAGCCCCATGAGATCAGTTGGGGCAGAGTACTGCTGACTAAGACTAGGCACTCCTTAACCCCTTGGCTCTTTGGAAAACAGGATCCAAGAGCACTATCTGAGAATTAAGAGGTCAGATACAAATGTATTAACAGTTACAAGTAACAATATACTATGGAATAACTAAAATAGCTCTGTTTTAAATAGATATTTTTCAAGTTAGCAACAGGGGGAGGAAGGCACAGTCTCTGCAAGACCTCCAGCGGATTAAGGTTTAGCTATACAGGAGCTAATTAAGGAAGTTTTGTATGAACCACAATGCAGAGAAGATGGTACAAGAAAAGCCTCATCACTGCTAGCCTGTAGGACTACTCACACATCAGAGAACACAATAAATGTAACAGTCAAAAAAACCCTCACAGTTTGTGGTATAGCTTAAATAAGCTGATGGAGAAATGAGTGGTATATGAGGCTGGAAGTATTAAATAGCTGTAAAACAAGTAAAAAAAGTAACAGAAAGTAAACTGCATAGGGTAGGTAGAAACAGAAAGCAAATCTTCCTTTCTCATTAGGTTTCCATACAACCGGTCTGGGAAAAAGCCCTTATAGGGTTAAGCGCTGGGGAAGATTGCCTTCTTGTTAGACAGATGCTCAGAGGCTGTGAAAGGGGGCACAAGACCATGTTTATATTGGGCTGGCTGCCAAGGGTTATTGCTATAGACTCTAGGTTAATTAACTTCACTGAAGGCCCCCATCAACTTCATAGCTTTGGACATCTCCCAGCAGCTCCAGGAAGGAGATTTCACACATAGATCCTGTCTGAGATCACCAAGTTTGGGGCAGCTTGAGGGGAAACAGCCCTTTTCACTTCCACTGCAGGAATCCCTGTAACCCAGGTACACATAAATCAAATCCAGCTGCTTTAAGCAACAGACTTGGATTTTTTTCCTGTTTCTGCAGCGATATCTCACATATCTGCTGTTATCAACTATCCCAGCAAGTCTGAAGTATAAAAAGCTCAGTAGCATTTGTAAAACCGTGGTTATACCTCACCACGTTATATACTTTATAGGGCGATATTCAGAGGGCTTGACTGACTGCCACTAGGAGGTCTCTGGATTTAAACAGCCTGTGCTAAACCCATTTTCTGAGCTGAAAAGTAGTTTACAACAGGATGCATGTAAAGAAGTTGTGTTCCCTGGGTGAAGGTGATGCTCAGCCGTGGAGTCCAGCCCTCTCCTAGTCCCTCACTCTGTTGTCTCTGCAACTACCTGAGACCAGGAAGGCTATTCCAAATAGCAAAAAAAAAAAAAAAAAAAAAGAAATTTCTGCAAGCATTTACCAGCTAGCATGAAGAGATCCAAGCCTCCTGGCCCCTCAGTACCAACACACCCCAGCCCGCAGGCTGGTCCTCGCAAACAGCACTCTATAGCCAGACTTTAAACGCAGCAGCATTCCTCTTACAACACATGAGAGCGACCTCCCCCCGCAGAAAGCCCCTCCAGGGCTCCTCCGTGCTCCCAGCAGCTCTGGATCACCACAACCCGCTGCTCCCCCACACAAAACTGGACCGAAGATGGAGGCGGCTGACGCCGCAGTTGAGGCGCGGGCGGGAAAATGCCTTCGCCGCGGCGTTGGTGGTATAGTGGTGAGCATAGCTGCCTTCCAAGCAGTTGACCCGGGTTCGATTCCCGGCCAACGCAGCTTTTCCTTTCTTTTTTTTTTTTCCCCCCTCTCCCTTACCTGCCCTCCGCAGTGCTCCAGGTACTGCTCCAGCGGCGACGCGCCGTCCATGGGTATAACCACCCACCCGGGCCCCCCAAAACCCTGCCCGGGCCCGGTTTTAACCCCGAGGGGGCGGCACCGGGGGCAGGTGGGGCTCGTTAGGGAGCAAAGCCCAACGCAGCTGATCCCTGCCGGGTATGATTTTTACCCCCATCAAACAGCCTTATGAGCTTTTCACCTGCCCTTGGCAGGGTTTGCTCCATCCTGTGCGAGGGCTGGAGAAATCAGGGTGGTCTCATGTGCTTTTTACTTGAGCCTACAAGCACAACCTGCTCCCCTCTGCGGGGCTGAAGATAAATGGGGAGTCGGAGCTGCGGCTTAGACCTTGCAAAGATAATGCTTCACTTCTAGCTGGTGCTTTTTAGCGAGCAAGTGTAATGTGCCCTTAATTTCTCCCACCTTCCTCATTGACTGCAATAAGGCACATCTGGTCCTTTGAGAGCAGCCCCAGTCCACAATTATAAACCTCAAACTTAAGGTATTGCAATGAAATGGCCTGTTCTCAGCTGGGTCAGCACTGCTAATGCTGCTTTAAATTGCTAACACTGCTTTAACTCCTTACATTTGCTTCTGTCCTCCCCTTGCAGACATTTTCCCCACTGTGTCTCTGTTTCTGCCTCTCATGAGTGATGATTTAAGGCCATTCCCTCTTTGAAAGACTCGTGCGTGGAGAGTCTGAGCGTGCGGCAGCGTGTTCCCAGGAGGGACTTTGCGTTGTGCCTCGCTGATTGATGCTGCGGGAGTCTCGCGCTGCCGAGGCGGCTCGGCTTGGGCACTGCTTGACTTGACGCCAGCGGTTGCTGTCTGACTTGTTCCTTCTCTCCCGTCCTGTCACTGCACGGTGACCCATGGATGGGTTTCTGCGAAGGCACAGCTGGGGACGTGTCCCTGTCCCTGTCTGGGCTGGTGGATGTGCTGACTGCTGTGATCAATGCACCTGCTAGACAGGACTTCGCTTTCTGCTGTGAGATTTGTTTGCAAACAGCTAGCTGAGCTGAAGGAACCCTTGGGAAGAAGATGTCAAAGCCCAGGCACGCAGCAGGTCTTTGGAAGGTGCTGCCAGGCTCTTCTCGCTGCCCCAGAGGTGCAAAGGTTTAGATTAGCATCCTTTATCCGTGGGGCAGAGTGTACGTGGCTGACGAGCATCCTTCCCTCCTCGGCACAGCCTGCTGGGCTGATTTCGTGCTATTTCTGGGACTCGCCCTGCCCCGGCGCTTTACAGGTGCCAAATCGCCCCGGTCCAAGAAAAATCCAGCCTCAAGCAGGTTGATTTACATCACACAGCCCATCCTCGAGGACCCAGGAGACAAGTCGAGCGGCAAAGCAAGGAGACGACTCTCTGAGAGTTTGCACCTTGAATTATGGAGGCTGGTGGAGCTAGCTCGGACCAGTTCAGGCTGGTTAAAACTAAAACATCCCGGTTAGGGCTGGTGGGTGATTGGGGTGGTTGCAGACAGCTCCATGGCCTCGGCTGCTTTTGCCAGCACAACGGGACGGGGTACCGAGGGCGGTGATGGGGGGTGAGCCCAGCCCTCGCAGGCTCCTTCGTGACAGTGTGGGCTTGCATTGCGCACAGGAGTCACTGAATTCAACGCAGGGATGGCGCTGAGTTTGGTTTGTCCTCGCTGCGACATCTCACGGGGACAGGAGATTTGCCCTCCGCTGGTGTGTGAACACTATTGCTGTGTTTAAGTTGGGAAGCCGGAGTATTGCGGTGGCCATGGTGTTTCCCTGGTGTGGCCCTGTCTGTAGCATTGCAGCTGTAGTGCTACGAGTTTCCTCAACTAATTAATCCTTTGTTGCAATGCAGAACCCCCTGGAGATGAGATATATTCATCCTGTAGCTCCTGGGGACTGATTTGTCTGCATTTTGGGAACCTGAGATGGAGAGGTCAAACCATGGTGTTTAAGTGAGAGAGGCTACAACAGAGATGAACATAAAATACAAATCTCTCAATATTGGCACTGCTTCTTGCCTTGGATAGGGGCATCCTGCAAATGGCATGGGCACCAGCGGGAAGCAATGTGATTTTGGGCAAATTGCGGAGTTCGGTGCCTCTTCTGTTAAATGGGTGTAAGATTGTTTACCCATCTTGAGGCGGAGAAGAAAGGAAGATGTTAAGAAAGCTGAGAGAAGGTGGCAAGAGTCACATCGTGTGGGCGATTCAAGTTCTCAGGGTTGCTTTCATGTCAGGGAAGGGTCTTCTGGATGCTGCCCAAGGGAGGGGAGGCACGGCTGTGCCTCCGGAGGGCTCCGTGTCCACAGCCTCCTCCTAATCCAGCGAGCAGGAGGCTCCGAGTCCCTGGGCTTCCCCCTCCCTGAGTCTCCCAGTCTTTGGGTCTCCCCTTCTTAGTCATCAGAAGCGTCATCCTCTCTCTGCTGCGAGGTCGTGTTCTTCCTTCCTTCTTCTGCAGGGGACTGTGACCCACGTCATCAGTTGGACAGATGTTAATTTAAAATGTGTCACTTGGAACTCCTGAGGCTTACCTGCTTGGTTTCTGATCATCCAGGTCAAATAACATTAGGAAGAGCAACTATTTTTCCCCTTTTTCCCCTTCCCAACTTAAAAAAGATTATTTCCATCTCAAGCTGCCTTTTTTTTTTTTTCCTTTTTTTATTCCCTTTGGAAAGCAGCAGCCGCCCGGAGCCAGGCCAAGGTGACTCATGAGCAGGACTGCTCAGAGCAGGGAAGGAGCTACGCTCCCTCCTGCACGCTGGAGGCAGCCATTACGCACATCCCCGAGCTGCAGGAGCCAGTTATGGGGTGATGAGTCATCCAAAGAGCATAGTTACTGTAATGATGAATTGTCATGAGTCTTAATTAGCAAATTAGTTAATTTTACTTAGAAAGTTGATGATTAGTACAACAATGAGTGCTTTGTGCATTCTTTGTAACAGTCATTCAATATTGTTCTTCCTTGGATAACTAATTGGAGAAGACTATTCCACAGAGCTTCTACTAGCATTCCTGTATCGGTCTCTTAAACATTTCTGTAGCAGACATTCCTGCATTACCTGGATGCTGTGATCTGGTTATGGGATGGAACTGATCACAGGAAACTTCCAAAAACCTGGAAAGGACAAGGAGCAAGTCAGTAAGGAAGCTCTACCCGTTTTATTCATTAGTGCTCTCAACAGCTGCCTTCTATTATAGCATGCCGTAAATGCCTTGCTGCTTGCTTTGAAGTTGGTTAATCTGGTCTGGCTTTATCTTATCTTTTTCAGGAGCCAGTTTGGGAATTAAAAGCTCGTGACTGACAACGTTCTGCTTTCTGCTCTCCTGAGCTTTATGCTAAACTTTTATAGCTGTAATTGTCTCAGAAGAGTGTAGCTTGTCTCAGGTGTAGCTTGCATCTCCTGGTGCCCTCACTGCCTGCAGCGTTAAAGCCCTGCCTTTGGAGGAGCTAGAAGAGCAACTGAGAGCAGGATCGTGTTCCAAGAAAAGAGCAATATGTTATGCACAAGATGTCTCTGATTGCAGCACCTTCCAATTACGCCAGGACTCTACACTTCTCTATCGACAGCAGAATCCAAGTCTTATTGTGAAGATGATTCCTTTGGTTTGGTTTAGCTCTGTTTTCGTCCCTGTGCCTTAATTCCCTTCTTGCCAGGGATGTAAATAGAGTGAGGTGCTGAGGAGGACCCCAAAGCGGGGTCAGAGAGAGGAGCAGATGAGCTGCAGCGAGGTCGGCGGGCTCTGCAGGAGTGAAGGACCTGCATGGAGCTGGCAAGGCTTTCGAGAAGCAGCTGCAGCCCAAAAGGCAACTTGGAGGTAGGTGCTGGAGTACCTTCGGTCTGACAAGTGTGACCATCGCTCTCTCATACTTATTTATCCCATAATACTCCATTCTAGATGTGATCAATGCTTGTCAGTGTCAGTAGGTACTGGATTTATTGCCAGGGAAGGAAAGAAGCCACCATGACTACTCACTGAGTAATAGTGAGTAATTTGACTTTTAATTGTGGATCATTAGGTGTATCATCATTAAGTTATGGTGGTGTAAATACGAACAGAATCAGGTCCATTAGATTTGATATTTGGTTCTAACCTGCCCCTGTGTAAATCAGGAGTAACCCTCTTACAGAAGTGAGGTTACAATGACTTGAAATTGGGTCAGAATCTAGTTTAATTTTCCAAGTTTACTGGGTGATGGGAAGAAGGGCTGTAACTTCCCATTTACCCCCTAGTGCCATGTGTCCCTCCCTGTATTGGACGATGCAGCCCAGGTCACACAGTGGTAAGGCTGCCTCTTCTTTGTCCCAGTTAAACCGGGGCTCTCTTATTCCCTAAAGAGGACAGTAATGGGGGATTCGGTACTCTTTGCAAACACTAGTGGACTCCCAGCATTTGTCTGCTAATGCATGCGCCTTCCATGCTTGCTGGCAGAGACCAGCGTGAGGTCAATGCTCAGCGTGCATTGACTTCTGGACCAGGAAAGAAAGTCACTTCTGTCAGATGGAAAAGGGGTAAACTGGCTAGAAAAGAGCCATTTTTTCCTGGCTTCTACAGCACTATTATGTGCAATGAAGACACTAACTGCCCCCGTGTCAGAGAATTGCTGAGAATCAGACCCAGAGAGGATTGCCAAATCCTCCACTGAATGCTAGAGGAAGCACTGTAAGTAAAAGTCATCTGTCTCAACTGAAAGCCTGAATGGTGACTTTAAGACTATACAGCTAACTTAATTTAATTTTCCTATCTGTGCAAATAAACAAACCGATTAAACGAAGGCATTCTGTATGTTGTTTGCATAGAAATCCACTTGTCCTGGCCCAGCCGCTCTCTTAAGCCTTGTACTGCGGTGTGGGGGAGAGCATACTGGTCTATTTTTATTTTTCATTCTGTGTTGCATGTAAAATATGGCCAGAAAAGGGGGAGATGGGGGGGGCTTTAAACATTGGCTGCCACCTTAATTGCAGCCAAGCAATTAATGGCTACAGCTTTCTTGGACAGCTCCTCCATGAATGTCACACACAAATATATCTGATGCCTAGGTTCAGGAGTATTCTTCCATGCTTTTTGTTAAGTCATCTTTCTAATTTTTGTGCCAAATGGTCTGTCTAAATTGAATTGCATTTAAATGAGGTGAGTGTGCGATGGATCATCTGACTGCTGCTGTTTCCCTCCAAGTTTTGTGACAAATCGCTCTAATGCAAACACCGTGTCTCACACCTTGAACTTACTGCTGCAATTAAATACTGATCCTTTAAGCCTTATCTTGAAAAGACAATATAGTAATAGAACTCATGTGTGTTTGCACAGAAAAGCAGAGAAGTGTGCATATAGCAGATGCTAACAGACCTCTATTAATTTAGTTTGCAGGGGTCGCAGTAATGTTGAAGATATGAGCAATGGCATTAGCATGTCTAGGACCTTCAGCACAAGCTCTCCAGGAATTAGAGCATATACTGTGATGCCTTCACTGCTGTGACAGCTGAGTTACGCCACCACTAGAGTTTTTACTAGCTTATTGTATAGGGGAGGACAACTAAATACTATGCAAATACAATAAGCCAAGGAAGAGTGCTGACCAGTCACTGAAATCCCCGTAAAACTTAGTTTTGTCTGAGTGATCAGCCAGATGTAATGACTGACACGGGAATGAGTCCTCAGGGTGCACAGCCTGGCGATTAGTCAGTTCTCATTACCTCTTCCTCCAATTAACAGCAAGCAAACCAGCACTCCTGAGTCAACGAGGACCTTAGGAGAAACTAGACTTCCCCAAAATGCTGCCAGATGTCAGCAGAAGCTCCGATCCCCCCGCCTTGACCTTTTTGTACTTTTAACACACATAATTAACTGTTAATGCAGTCATGTTTCTGTCAGTCTAGCCCTTCGCCCATGGTCTGCCAATAAACACGGTTAGCTTAGGCATGACGAAGGAGTCCGTGCCCAGCTCTGCCGTCGTGTGCTCCTGCACTTCATCTCATTTCCATGCCTGTCCCAGCCAAGCAGGAATCCAGCCTGAGATCCCTTTCGGTACAACCTCATCCCTCCATTTGGATCTTTCTCGTTCCTCATCGCTGTCTTTGCAGTTTCTGTTGTTAATAGGTTTTCCCTTGAACGGGTTATGGCATTAGACTGTGGACCTCATGCTTTCTTATTCCATAGCTTTTATGGTCAGTGTATAGAAGTGGAATATGAGTTAATTTTCCCCATATGATCCAAGATACTCTTATGGAATATTTTTTATGTATTTTTGGTGTCTGCAGCCTGTGGAAGAAGCTAACTTGTCACAGTGCCCTTCCTTATAAAAGTTTCATTTTTTTCCCCCAATTTTTTTAACTTCAGTTCACTTACCTGCGACTTGTCAGAAATAATTAAATGCTGTGATTGCTTTGGCCTCCCTTCAATGGGCATTTACCCAACTCATAAGTACAAGAGTTGCTCCCCTGAGCTCTGTTTCCACTCAGACCATTTGACAGGGCTCAGGTAGAGTTGCTAAGGTACGCTCAGCAACGCTTTGAGGAAAATGAGAAACACAGATGGGCATGTGTTTGGGAGGGTCCTAAGTTGGCTGTTTTTTAAAACCCAAATCGTGTTGCTCAGATCCATTAGGTTTTGCCTATTAACATTAAAAATACTCACATTTATCCCCAGGTATTTTTACAGTCCCCTTTACTCCCAAATTGGCATGGGCAATGCTGCTATCCAAAATAAATGAAGTGTGTGAAGACAGACAGTTTAAAGGCATTGAGGAATGCAGCTGTTTCAGACCTCTTACATCTCACTCGACTCTCACCTAATTTGTTAATGGGTATGTTTTTCCCTGTAGGACAATAATGCTTTTCTCTGTGACGTTTTATAAAGGACCTTCTAAACCTCCTTTTGTCCCTTTGGGTAAAATCAGTTGAATTGGCTTCTTTTCTGGTGCCTTTCTATTTTCTCTAGAGAATCCGAGTTGGTTCTTAACCCTTTCTCTCCTCCAGGCCTTACGAACAGTATGATAGAAAACCTTAGACATCTTACGAGTCCGGAGACAACGTGGGCAGATGGTAGGTTCACTAGGGAAAGGCTTGTCACTATCTAAAAAGATTGGCTACATAGGTGAAGAGAATAATATTTGCTCATTTTAAGTATGAGGAGCTAAAACAGCAACTCTCAGAGGGATGTATGGTGAGTTTGTGACACCGCCGGGAATTGTCGCTGGATCTCCTGGGGCACGGTCAATCCTTACGCTGTTTGCAGGACGTCTCCTCGGACCCAAGGATTTGCAAACGTTTCCAAATCTACGCAGCCACCCTTGGGACGCACCAGTGGTGGCAAACTGGGGACTGGAGAACAAAGATCCGCTCTGGCGTGACACTCATTACACCAGGCAGGCGGCTGCATCCCTTGCGTAGCTGCAGACAAAATACTTAATATTAACTTACTCTGCGGTGGCATGAACAGCTGGGATGGTTCCTGTGCTCTTTGATTTACCTCAACAGGCTCTGAGCCTGTTTGCTGCACGTTTCGTTAGAAGTTTGTCACAGCCTGACACACGGCGTTCCCGTGATGCCTCGCAGAGCTCAGTCAATGTCCTTCCCTGGCTGCGGGAGGAAAACATGCTGAGCCAGCCGTGCAGGCTGCTTCGGCGGTGGGATACCTTATCCTCATGCTGAAAGAGCCCTCGGAGCAGAAGGTCTGTCTGACTTGCAATTTCTCCCCCCCCCGCCCCCATCTCTCACTGCATATTGTTTCTCTTTGCTACCCATCCTGCTATGTTTCAGGTGAGTTACAGGTCTGTGCTTAGGAGGGGCATTGCGTTGGTGTTGCAAATGTTTTTTTGCAAAGGAAAATATCTTAATTCCATAGGTATTGATGAAGAAGAGTATTAATTTAAAACCTGCTATAGATTACTGTAGAACAGCATAAATAGCAACTGGGTACTACGAATGATGAATGGGTGGAAGGATTTGAACTGTCACTGTGATACCACCCAGGGAGTGTTTTACAGGAGACGAGGTATTTTCTGTGTCATTTCCTCATTTGCTTTGCTTAATGATACCCATCCAATCTTAAAAAAATCATCTTCTGCTAGGATGCTACCAAGAAAGAGGAAGAATATTTGAAACTTGCTTTGAAACAGTACTCCTGATGTTGATTCAAAGCATGGTTTTTATTCTGCTGCTCGGAAAGCTGCTTTTCTGCCCAGCTTCCCTGTGATCCCTTTAGCTACATCTGATATTGAAGCCTTGAAATCTCCAGCTTAGAAATTAAATTCCAACTCTGTGGCCCAGACCTGATGACCCACTGGAGTCACAGCAAATAGGTTTTCCTTTAGAGTGAGCTCTTCCAGCTAAAGCTGTTGCTTTTCGGTCAAGATTGAACTCTTTTGGAGGAAAAGAGAATTAAAGCCCTGCTTTAGAGGAGTAAGAGTAATTAGTGACTTGAAAATGAGCAGGGATTATTCAGACAATCTTGCAAGGGTTTAGGTGCTTGTTTTATTCCGCTTGCATGTGTTAGCACATAGGACAGTCGGAAGGGCTCTGTCTTGGCCTGACGGGGGATTTAGGGTGGCCGTGACCACGGCCAGAGGCGATGAGCTGTGCGGTCGGGACGGCTGGGTGAGATGCAGCACTTACGGCATCAGACGGCAATTGCCGCTGCTACGCTGGGTATAGACCGCAGCGTTTCGGGAGCGGACGTGTGTGTGGCTCGGGTGTCTGGTGCGGGAACAGCAGCCTGGGGAAGGAAGGAAAGGGGTTTCCCTTTGGGATTTCTCATGGAATTTCCATTTTATTTTGCAAATGTGAAAGCTGAGAGCGACTAGTCCCAGGCCTGTGCAAGGAGGTGAGGACTGAAGAGCCTGAAGGGAAACTGTCAGAAGTCATGATTTAAGTCTGATCACTCTGAAAACGTCAGTCACTGAGATGGGCACTGAGTTGTCTGGGTGTCTTTAATTGTGCTGCTCATAGTTGGTCCTCTTTTGAATGTGATGAATTCCTTTTTTGAATTGAGCAGCACAGTCTTAAACCCCGTTTTGGGCTTTTCAGTGCTCTATTACAACAGTGAAATCCAGAAATGGAAGGTGAATGCAGTTTATAAAAACAGTTTTTTCAGTGAGCTCTGAAACAGCTTATAACAATTCACTTTATTAGCTGGATTTTCATCAGTACAAAATGTGACCATGATCATCTCAGCTTAATTAAAAACATATATACGTTGTGATAGTGTGTGGATTATGTGGAGACTTGCATTAGCCTGACAGATTTTCATACTGATCACTTACAATGTCACGGCTGAGACCGTGTTTTTTTTTTTTTTATTATGAGCCTTTATTCTTCTGGCAAGAGTTTCTAGCGTCATTTCTGCTGATGGATGCTACTTAGGACAGATGTATTTTTATTCCCTTACAGTTGGATTGGATCAAACGTCTTTTTCCATGTAGCTCAAGTTTCCGCAGTGGAGTTACTCCTAGTTTACTATTTTGAGAAGAAAATTGTAGTCATTTTTGTGACCTTCTTTAGCAGCAGTTGAAACCTTTTTCAGCACATGTGCATGTGATCTATTAATTTCAACACTTCCTACCAGTTGTAGGAATTCATGCTTGTAAATAGTATAAAAAATGTAACACAAAGAGAGATGGAGAGAAAAGCCAGCATTTGGTCATCTTTTTTTTCCTAGCTAGAATCAGCGAGGTTTTGAAACTTGCAGGGCGTTTGTTTCTGGCATTGATAACGATCTCTCACGTTCTTATATAAAATGCTAAATTAACAATAATCGGCTCCCATGACTTACAGCCCCGCTAAGCGTATAGCTTGCCTTTTTCTCGGGCCTTCTCTGAATCCACAGATCTGAAGGCTTTTTCCCTGTGATCTGAGAAAGCAAAATTCCTGACAAAACTAATGACTTGGGGCTCCTGTGGCATTTTAAGACCTTTTCTTTTTCCCCATGAGTGGCTGCCTAATGTGATTGGGATTTCAGTGGCTGTTTGCATTATTTCCTCCCTGCAGTTGGGGATATTCAGCATCATTAGCCTGGCTGGCTGATCTGCACAGCGGTAGCTCTCCAGTGAGTTTTTCCACCGGGTTTCTCTGTCCACATAATCTAGATAGTTTATTGCCTTACGTATCAGGCAAGGGTACACAACATATGATTTAAGCATTTTCAGGTCTTGATATCATGCCTTATGCTGTCATGTTGTGGCAAATGTATAAGACACGTGAAGGACCAGAAATTTCTAAGCCGGTAGTAAGTGGTATGTTCTTGGCTGAGACCCCTTCAGAGCAAGCCGTGACCAGAGAGCGGGGCAATTGCCTCCAAGTCCTGCAAGGTGGAGGAAGAGAAAGATCTTCTGTAGCTGTAGCAGCTGGATCTTTCTTTTCCTCCTCTCTGCTCTTGCATTCCTGCTCAGTGCCCAGCAGGAGCGGCAGCCCTGTCCCTCCTATGCCTTTTTCCAGCTCTTGGCCCCAGGTTTTCTCTCCCTGTTGGCAGGACCCCCCATCCCCTGCCCATGGGGTGGCAAATCTGTTCCCGCTCCTGGGAAATGGTGATTCGGTTGTGATGCCAGCTGGAAAACTCTGCTGTGGACAAAAGCAATCACACATGGGCAAAACCTCCTGCTGCTGAGCCCCACCACAACCACTGCAGCTACCTCAGTGATTAATATGAGCAAGATTCGGCCTTAAATTTGCACCTTGCAAGTGCGGGATGCGGATGCTGCCTTTGGCTGGCTCATGTGCTGCTCTCAGCAGCTCTCCTGCAAGAGCAGAGTGACCGGCTGGGACGTGCTGAGCCAGGGAAGCTCCAGGATGAAGCAGCAAAACGCTGCCTTGCCAGCTGATGGCCAGTCCCGCGTTCAAAGTGGCCACCTCCTGCACATCCCTGTGGACCGCCGGCATGGCCTTGCCTCCGGGCCCGCTTAGCTTCGCATGCAACAGCACAGTATCTGCCAGCATCCGCTGCCTTTGTTTGCTCCGGAGAGTTTGGAAATGCGGCGGTAGCCTGCAGCTGAGTGACACACATGGCTGGCCAAGAGGGTAATGATGAGCTCTTAGTGCAGCTCGATGCAAATCCTTCTTTGATACCGAATGCTGCAGTTGATTTCTCAAAGATGCTTTGGGACATGTAAACAAACTGTTTGCTCTGAGCAACGGGGTCTGGAAGTTCAACCAGACTTTTCATTGCCAGAGGTCTGAAGAAATGACGGGAGGGTGCGTGCAAAGCCTGGGGGGATGCCAGCCTCCTGGCTTTGCTGGGATAACTCCCTTTTGCCGACTGCCTCCTGGCCGCAGAGCGACCAGCCGCTGTGGATACCGCAGCCGGGCTCGGGCTGCTGGTCCTGACCGCTGCCACCGCTGGCTCAGCTGTCCTTGTCACCGCTCCCGCTGCCCAAAAAGATGAATTTTCTTGTGGACGGGAGTTTGCTTTTCCCCATTGATGTTTGGGGCTCCGGGAAGCTGAGAGTTAATGTCAGTCCCCCAGCGATGGAGCTGGACGGGTGCTGTCCCAGAGCCCTTGGTGGCTTCTTGCACTCTTTCAAGTAACTAAGTGGCAGAGCATCGATTTTCATCCCCGTGGGTACCCACAGCTCCGTGGTCAGCCACTGATCTCATGTGCAAGCTCTTGCGATGTTTAAGGTGAAAGAAATCTGCCCCGTGAGCACTTTGGGAAGGATCCACATCAGAGGGAAGAAAAAGTCAGGGCTTTAAGATGTCAGAGGTGAAAAAATCTGGTTATGCTCCCCCGATTGCGGGGCTGTGATTGATTGAATGAACCCCGGTACGTTGCATGCTGCGAGCAGGGCTGCTCCATGCTGCAGATCCTGGCAGGTTTAAGGCAATTAAGAGAAATTTAGGGGCAACCCCTGTTGCTGGTCATGGGGAGGTGACCTGGTGTCCTCCTTCATGTCCTGGGGGAGGCTGTGGGGTGCCCCGGGTCTGTGGGGTCCCCACGCCTGCCCGCCCCGCCAACTCTGAGAAAGGTGGTGGAGAGGGGTGTGGTGGGAGCCGGCTGGCGCTGCAGGGGGTTAATTAGGGAGGGTGGGGGGGGGTCTGGGTGGGTGATCCCCATGCACGGGTGGGGGACCCTTCTGCGTGGAGGGTCTAGGTAGTGGGATCCCTGCAAGGGGTAGGTCTGGAGCGGGAGGTGGTCCCCACACGTGGGTGGGGAGATCCCTGCATGGGGGGTGCGTGGGGTGATTCCCACGCTTGGGTGGGGTCTGGGTGGGTGCACCCACGCTGTGGGAAACCTGGGTGGGAGGATCCCTGCGTGGGGGAGGTCTGGGTGGGTGATCCCTGTCCGTGGGTGGGGACATCCCCGCGTGGGGGAGGTCTGGGTGGGCGGGAGGGGGCGATCCCCACGCAGGCGGGAAGGCTCTGGGTGGATGCACCCACGCGAGTGGGGAAACCAGGGTGGGAGGCTCCCTGCGCCGGGGAGGTGCGGGTGGGCGAGCCCCCACTTCTGCGGCTACCCCAGCAGCGTGTGTGTGGGGGGGGGGCTCCCCACGCCTGGGGGTGGGCTCTGGCGGGGGTGACCCCCCGTGCGTGGGAGAGGGGGGGGTGGGATCCCCACAGAGGAGGTGCGGACGCGGGGTTTGGGGGGGGGTGGAAGGCGTCGGCGTCGCGCCTTTAACGGGCGGGGGGAGGCCGGCAGACGCGGCGGACGTGCGGTGCCGCCTCCTCCCGCCTTCCCTCCCTTCCTGCCCGCTCAGCGCCGCGCAGGCACCGGCTCGCCGCCGCTCCGTCCTACCGCCGCTCCACACGGCCAGGCCCGGCTCGACTCGGCCCGCCGCGCCTCACGGTAAGTCCCGCCCGGGGAAGCACCACCGCTCCCCCCCCCCCCCCCCCCCACCTTCTCCGGCCCGGCGGCGCGGAGGGATGGGCCGGGACCGGGGCCTGCCCGCGGCCTTGCCCGGTGAGGGGCGGCGGGCCTAGGCCTCGGCGTGGCCGGGCCGCGGGCGGGTGAGCGCCGGCAGGTGGGCGACGGGGCGGGCTCCGGTCCTCGCTGCTCTCCCGGGGCCGGCCTGGGAGGGAAGCGGGGGTGGTGGGGGGGAGAAGCGGCTCCCACTCGCGGCCGTGGGGGCCTCCGGCAGCCGCCGCTGCGGCTTTGGGGCAGCGCAGCCCCGGCTGGGCTTGGGGGGGGTGTGTGTGGGGGGGGGATCGGTGCCTCCCGAGCACATCTGCCGGTAACCTTCCCGAAGCTAAGTTAACCGGGGGGGGGGAAACCCAACAAAAACCCGATGTATCGGTCGTCTTCCGTAGGTCTGCGTTGTTACCTGCCCGCTGCCAGAAGCACGAACCTGTGAAGGGCGGCTGAGTGAAAATTTACCCCCAAAATACGGTTTATAAGAATTTCCCGGGGCTCTCAGGCCCCTGGATAAGGTTAGGCGTGAAGCGAATGCTGCAGCGCCCGGGTGGCCTTGCAAACTTTAATGAAGCATTGCGCTTCGCCGGCTAAAATAGTCTGGCCCGTTTTTGTATTCCTGTAGCGGTGTTAACTGCGCACGGTAAAATATACTGCTTTTTCCGATGTTCATAGGTTACGTTTGTTGGGGGTATTTTATTTTTTAAAATTGCCTGCGCACTTTGGTACAGCACCGGTGTGGGTTGTGTGCAGCTGTGTTGACCCTGGTTGTGTTAATACCCCCCTGCTTCTCCTGCTCTACTCGCAGCTTACTCCCTTGCTGGAAGCCTTCCTCCCGTGTACAGGCTGTCGAGGGGGGAAGAAAAGTTAAGGTGGCAAAGCTACATCTTTTGTACCCAACTAATGTCCATCGATGAAGTATTTTAATTAAGTAGGTGGTTAGTAAGAATAATGTAGCATAGCATCTCTTCTGCATTAGGCAATGCCAAATGCTACCTCCTAGTGATGCGCATACACCTGTGTGCTTTAGGTTTGTTAGTTTATAACCTTTTTTTTTTTTTTCCAAAGGCTGTGCTGTGTATTTTGAGATCACTGTTAGAAAAACTTGAAGATCGTTTCTTGCTTTGTGGAAGCGAGTTGCGGAAGAGGAGCTGAGGCGATCCTCTGCTGTAGTTATTTTCTGTTTAAAGCTATTTTCACCTCTCTACGTATGACAAGGCAAAAATCCCTCGCTGGAAAGTCTGAATTGATAGCTGCAAAAGTTAAAAGGGGATTGAGTTCCCATGTTCCACCTTTTTTCAGATATTTTTCTGGCCTGTTCTCTTGGTGGATCGCTAATGTCCTCCTGTTTGGTTTGGGCTGGAAGCGTTTCTCTGCCTTGTGGACCTCTTCCCTATAACTGCACTGTAATTTCTGTCTGTGAACACGCTATGCAACTTGCTTTACCACATATTTTTTCTCTTGCCTCATATGCTGATGCTGCTTTCTGCATACTGTGATTAAAATAACTTTTGTGTGTAACTGCAGCAGGGAAGGGTTGGGGTTTGGATAGAAACACTAATTCTCTGTTAGAGTTATTACCAAATACCTTTTTTGTTAGATTTTTTTGTTTTCCCCCACCCTCCCTTTTCTAGCTAGTCTCAAGAAGATGCTTTCTGCTCTCAGAAGTAGCAGCAGTAGGATGTGAAGAACACAATTAGCTTTTAATTTGATCCTTTATGCCCCACTGTCGTAAAACCCTTATTACAGATAACTTAGCCTGCTAACTACTTTGTTTTTGAAACCCCTTGAAGAAAAGGGAAAAACTTACTCAAGCCTGTATAAAACTGTGGTGTTACTTGGTTAGGCATGTAACAGCTTTCCTTTGCATCATCTGCTCTTACTGTTGGAGATCAGATGGTTATGGCTTGAAAGTGTCTAATCATTGCTTGACCGTTAGTACTGTAAACCCAGGGTTAACAAAATCCCTCAGGAACTGAAATTCCCCGTGAATTTCAGAAGTGATGGGTATAGATTAAATACATTTTTGGCCAAGACCCTTAAGCATAAGGACATGGGGGGAGAGGACATGTGTTTTATTTTAAGCATCAAACTTGGTTGCTCCTAATCCCTTCCCCCGCTGCTGCCAAGACACCCACCTCTCGCCATTGACTTTGTGAGAGCTTCAGCTCCCAAGTTTAGTTCCCTGATCATACCCCAATTACGTGCCTGAGTAAATAGTGTGAATACCCCCCCGTGCTGTCCTGGAGGGGTGGTGAAGAAGCAGAAGGCAGGAGGGTAATTCTTCATTCCCGCTATCTGCTCCAAAAGCTGTGACAGCAAGCAGGCTGATAAGAACCCGAGAGCGGAAGAGAGCCCCTGGTCAAGTTTAGTTTCCCTGTTTATAGCACCCATCCGTGCTGTGGATGCCTTTCGTAACATAACTGCTTTTAAGGTGAAAGTTGATAGGTTTATTCTTCGCCCCCATCTCCACAGGAGAGCTGTTGGAGAGCCTCTTCTAAGTCTTGGAGCAATCACTGAATTTCCATCTTGATGGTGTTCCTATAATTTGTTTTTGTTCTGGTGTTGCCATTTGGTTTAAACGGTTGTTTTTCCTCCCTGATGTAATTAGAGGGAGCAATTGGATCCCCTCTTGACCACTTGATTTGATACGTTAAACAAGTCAAAGTCTTTAAGTCTCCTCCTGTTGATTCTCAGGATTTCCTTGTCAGTGGAAACCTTTTGCCTTTACCCATCAAAACCTTTTTAATATAAAGGGAATTTTATGCATCTGTGCTTAGCTCTCAAGCTTTCTGCTCTGTGTTGGCGAAGCAGTGGGATTGGACTATTTTTTAAAAAATGAGTATTTTTGGGGGGGCCTACTTGCTGCACTAAGCTCTCAAACTTTTTGACGTTCCTCGGGTGATTGTTTTAGGCTAATGAGACAGGGAGTTGCTGGGCTAAATCTGTCCCAGACAAATCACTTCTTGTTAATGACTGTGCATAAACTATGGAGATGATAGATTGGAGGATTACCAGCTCATGACTCTTAGGAATCTGTTTGTCCTTTCATTGTTATACAAGATGTCCAAGCAAATAAAACACATGATGCCTTTTAAAAAAATAGTACTTATTTATGTTTTTAGAAATGTAAAAGCTTCTTCCTGTTCGCATGCCTCAACTACAGATGGTTGCAGGAGAGGGGGTACTTCTGAACTTTGAAAGCTTCCTACTTATTGCCAGAATGGAGCCTTTAAAGTAATTTCTTATAATGTCGACTTGTTGGCACTTTTTCCAGGCTGATGCCTGCGATCTCTAGTTTGGTAACACATCTGTGCCTGCTGGTGTGGGCATTGCCTGAGACACTTGACTTCCTGCTTTTTTTGCCCCCATGGCTCTTAACGGTGGCTGTTATTTCCAATGAGTTCGGAGTCGGAGCAACAGCCCTCGCATCGATAAGCACTGTATGTTGATCTGGACTCTGCTGCTTCTTCCAGTTGAAAAACTGGTCTTTAGCTGGTGGGAGGAAGAAGCAGAGTGAATCCAGGTGCTGTTCTGAGCACGGAGACAGTACACAGGCATCTGCAATTCCTGCCATTCCTCTGCAAGGTGGTTTCCCCCCCCCCCATGTGAGAACTAAAGTAGCTTATGGGCCAGGTTCCTTGCATTTGAACTCGTCCTCTCTTGGTCACTGCCATGCCTGTGTGCAGGAGTGCTGCAGTCAAATTAGATTATATTAGAATGAATAAGTGAATCTTAATAAATGAGCTTATGGGGGCACTGTCGGGTCAACTCCGTCCCTAAATATAGGTACTGGGCAGAGTGCAGGCTTGATGCAGTATCTATCCATACAGCAAAATTAAATGGACATCTCCTGGGAATGCATAAATACTGCTGCCTTGCCATCTTGTTGGCCTGGATGTTCCAGTGTCTTGGTATGAGAAATGCCCAAATCCACTCAAATATGAGCATTCTTTAATTGAAGTTTGGTGGGGAGTTGGAAGGGGAAGTCACGTCTGTGGAAACTGAAATAATCTGAGGTGCTGAAGAATCCTTTTTAATGCATCCCATTTAACTAAAGGTGATTTTTTTTTAAGTAAGTCTCTTGGATACTTTGGAAAACAGGGCAAAAGAGAAATGCTTTATTGCATATAAGCACGTGAAAACTCCGGAAAGCTTCTTCTCTGACTCTTTCTAACACAAATAAAGAGTATTGTCTCCTAGTTTAGGAGCTTCAAGCCTTGAATTTTGCTGTGCAATGTGTGTGGGATGGGAGGGAGAGGAGAGGGACAGGAACTGTAAGGTTTGTGGGTTCAGGAGAAATAAAATAGTTACTTTTATGCAGCTCTCCTCCTTGTTTTCTGCAATGTTCTTTGTTTTTTGTTAGCGCTTTGTGGCTACCCTGTTTATCAAAATTCACAGTTCTAAATTCCTGTTACTGAAGAGACGAAGTAGATGACGTTCCTTCCCCTTTTCTTCCCAAGAAGACTTAGAAGAAGAGCATTTTTTCTTTTTCAAACGAAACCTCATCTTTGCTTGTAGATCACTGAGGCTGCATTATAACTCGGAGAAAGTGTCTGTAAATTAGTAATGTGGGCAAGCTACTCATTTTCTTGCGCTAATAATCCCTATTATAAATAGCCTTGTCCTCTGCTAGTGTTAACAGCTCCCTGCTGCTGTCACTGTCAGGTGTGCGGGATTTTCAGTGGTAGTAAAGTATGGAAAGCAGCATTTCTTGCAGGTTTTTGCTCTTTCCCATCGCACACCCTCCCTCCTGGCTGATCCCGCTGCCTGTGCTGCCCTGTCTGGATCTGCTTGCAGCCAGGCAATCCTGCAAATCACTGCTCCGCTTGAGAGCAGCCGGTACACTGCTAACTGCTCCCCTGCTGCAGGAAACATCTTTAAGCCCTTTTATGCTGTAAAGTTGAGGAAATAGAGCAAAACTCCTGGTTTCCTTCAAGTTGTAGTTGAATGGCTATTTGAGCATGAGGGAGGGCTTCTTCTGTCTCAGAAGAGGTGTGTTGATGTTGTCCAGCAAAACACAAGTTCTTGTTTTGGGATTGCAGGTATTAATTGAATAGTTAACCATTTCAGCCTGCCTGTTTGGTGTCCAGTTTATCAAGCGTGTGTTGAATGACCCAGGGAAAATAAAGCTTGATTTCAGAATTATGTGGGTATTGAAGGCTTTTAAAGCCTGGTATATTTATGTCCATGATTCATGGCACTTCCAAAAACAATCCAGCTCTCATCCTGCGGAGGAGAAGTACCTCGGTCCAGTGTTACCATCTCTCGTTTAAGCTGTGTTACTGGCTGGAGCATTATAAACTGAACCTGAGTTATTTTGGGCTCCTTATTCTTTTGCTTCCAAATCCCACTCTGAAAGGGTTTCTTGTAGTACAAATGCTGGCTTAATTCTGGTTTACGCTGTCCTGTATGGACTGAAAATGGTAAGCAGGGTATTTTATTTCAGGGCTGTGAAATTTTAGTGCATCTCATCCTTGTCTGTGATGTGAAAAGGTATCTTTTGTCTGTCTGCAACCGCACAGGAAGGAAGTTGTTGAGTCCAGGAGATAAAAGCGCTATCTCCTCCCCTGCAAGGGGCAAGCTGCCTGCTCCTCAGCTCGGCAGCACTCTGCTCCCGTCCTGCTTCTAGTAGGGCGGAGGGGAAAATTTTCATGGGAAAATGTGAGTGGACTCATAATCTATTTGCAAGTGCGTAGCTGTCAAGGAAGATGATGACTAAGCTATTGCACAAGGTGCAGCTCTTCAGGGAGCATGCCAGGATTGGACCGGATTGTGACTGACTGATAAGAGAGCCTGTAATATCAGTCAGCTGCTAATTTTATTATTACTGGTTTAATCTGACCACTGGCTATGACTACTTTTTTTTTTTCTCAGCCTATTTGCTCTGGGGTTTTAAGTTGAAAAGTCCATGCTCAGTGAGTATAAAGAAAAAAAAGTCCAATTTATTAGAGGAAGTGAATGGTTCCCGAGCCTCTGGTGGGGAGTGCTGGGTGGCAGGAGCATTTAAAGCTGATGACTTGCGTTTGGCTTGCATGCATGTCTGTCTGCCAGGCGCCTGCCCTGTGCCGCTGCTGGGCTCTCGCACGGTGTTGTCCACCTGCCCTGGCGTGCAGGCAGGATGGAGGTGCTTACCTTCCCATTTAACAGAAGGGAAAGTAGAGGCTGCGTGCCTGCAGCTGAAGATGCTAAGAGGTCACCAGCAGACCAGCTGCTGATGCCGTTCTCTTGGTCCCATTTGTGATCTGGCCCCCAGGGCATGCTGCCCCAGCTTTGCTGTGCCGCCAGTTAGCTGGTGGGCGAGTGGGAGACCGCTCTTCTGCGGTGACCGAGGCTGTTCCCGCGCACGTCTTCCTTTCGGGGTCTCTGCTGGGGCATGGGTGGGAGGCGAAGCCTGGTCGCAGAAAGCGGCGTTTCTTCCTGCCTCCCAAACTGGTTTGAAAGGCTGCTGTGATGATTAGTGCTGCTTTGTCTGCTAAGTCATTGCTTATGTTGTGCAGGGACGTCCCAGCTTGGCTTTCATGTAGGCATTCCCTTAATGCTATGCTGTGCACAGACCCAAAAACAGGTACATGAAACCGGTTGCAGCATCTCTTCTGCCCTTGTCCGTTTCAGCTCCAGGTATACCCAAGAGCAGCACCATGGTTACAGCAGATCATACCCAATGGATCTTTCATGGGGCATTTTCAAATCTGAGAAGTGATCTGAGTTTAGTGGTGCTGTGCCAGGAAGGGCCCTTTCCCTTGGGGCTAGGCGGGAACTTTTCTGCCTCCTTTAACTTGCTGTTCTCCGGGGAGACTCGGCGCGTTGTTCTCTTGGACCAGGCAGCGTCTGCAGTTCTCAGTGGGGTGTGGTGCTGGGAAACTGGCAGAAAATGGAGTTTACGGGTGAATGCTGTATCCCGTGTCACACCTACTGCCCTTTGCTTGTGTAAATACCTGTTGGCACCACCGTGGCTTCAGCTGTGATGGACTGATAAAGGACTGTGCTGCTTTTTCTTTTTATGCTGCCTTGTTTTGTATTTACAGCAGTGGTGGTGGAGGTCCATCAAAGCTTCACTTCTCCAAGTTCAAACTCTGACCAAGGAGGAGCTGTTTGCCCTAACGTTTGCTGAGAAGGTGTCCTCGCCAAGCCTGTCCTAGCATAGACAAAGAGAAGTGTTGTTTGGAAGAGAGGCATCTCAAAACTTTGGAAACCACCAAGCTGCAGGGAGGATTTATGGAGGTTGTGTTAGGATTTTACTGGGTTCCCTGGACTTTCCCACGGCAGCTCAATGGCAGTACCAACAGTTCTCCCTTGTTACCTTCACCTAAGGTCACTTCCATATCTACAGCCTATGCTACACTACCACTAGGATTGGGTTGCGTGCTAAATTTAGTAAACCTCTTTACAGCTTAGTGTGCGCGTGTGTATGTAAAAACAGATTTTTTTAAAGTAGCTTTTAATGGGTTAGAGCCTAGTTCAACATGCATAAGAAAGCTAGGCCTCCTCTGCACAGGTGGTAGTACACCAGGCCAGTTGTGGGAGGAACAGGTACACCACTTCTCCGCTTTGGTGTACTTCAACACACGGATTCAGCGAGGTGCGGAGCGCCGTGGGTGGGAGGGAGGGTTGCTGAGGCACAATTATGACTTGCGTAACACGGTCTGCAGTCTGAGGCGTGTGAATAGTGCTAGTGAAGGGGTTAGGTTTCAGAAGTTTTAAAGGCTTGTGAAAATTCTTGGTCAGATGTTTCTATTACAAGCCTGCCTTTTCAGCCCCCCACCCTCGATCTCCCAGTTTCTGCCCTTTTTTCCATGCTGTTTGTGTGCCAAAAGAATTTCTTGGCTTCAGGTCCAGTGTACCTATTTCTAAGTAGATTTCTTAATACCCGCTCCCCATTAAAGGCTACTGGAGTAATAGTTTGAGGTGTAACCAGAGTTGGAGGCAAGTAAGTTTAGATCTTTGTGGTTGCAGTGAAGTGTTTGTTCAATCCTTGCATGCCAAAGGAGGAGCAGATTGTGGGACAACAAAGCAAGGGGAGTGAGAACCCAGAGAAGCATGAGACAAATGACCTCAATTACTCTGCATTTCTGTTGCTGAGTGTTTTTAGGCCTTTTTAACAACCTGGTATGTTCTCAAGTTCAGATCAGTACTGTGCTGATCAGTAAAGCCGAGTGTGTTGGGGCGGGTGTGTGTGCATGTGTTATGAGGCTGCTTTTGGGGAAGAACTCTGGGATATTGGGTTATTGATTTGAACTCAAAATTCTGCAAACAGTGAAATGCATATTTGAAGTCCCTTTAGGAAACTTACAAGCTTGGTCCTTATGGTCAGAAGTGGAGAAAACCAGGAAACCCTTAGAGATGCTCTTTGAACACATCTTTTGGGGGATTCATGTGTGGTGTTGTCCAGCTCCCAACATTACGCTGTATCTGGGGTTGTGCAGTGAACTGGATTGTGGAACTGGGATCAATATGGCTAAGGAGTGTTGCAGGGTCTGCTGGGCTGCTGCTCTTCAGAGAAACATCAGCAAGCCTCAGCATTGCTCACCTGGGGAATCAACAGCCACACGAGGAAGGTGGTAAAAGAAAGTTCCTTCAACACATGTCCCAGGTGTAATTCAAGGGTGTTAAGCAAGTCTGTGGAGGAGCTGGAGCCTTTTCCCTGATGCTGGAAGGGAGATCAGTCTCCTGCTCTGGGTGTTTAAGACAAGATGCAAATACTGCCTTGGAGTCTACCGAAATACTGCACTGGTTCCTGAGTACGTGACCCACTTAAGCTGCCTGCCCAGATCCTAAAGGGTCCATGCGCTGAGATGACACTAACTGTATATCATTTCTTTATGTGCGAGTACCTTCAACAGACTGTTAAATGAAGCACAGAGGGGTTAACAAGGTGAAAAGATACTTTATGGAGAGGAATGTGTGGTGCTACCATTTAGGAGCATGTATCCTCAGTGTGGAAGTGGAAAGGATGGTATTTCGGTGGAGCTATAGCCAGTGCTGTAGTACAGGAGGTGTTTTGGATAGGTGAAGAGGTGAGCTCTCAGTGCTGCCCTTGATAAATGGGCTACCTGCAGTGTCTTGAAGGAGGGTGGAGAGGGACATTAACACCTCACCTGTCTCAGTAGGGAAACGACCACAGTTCAGCAATTTCTTAAACTTCATGTTGTGCCTTTAAATTGAGTTAAAAGTTCCAGCTCATAATGCAATTTATACTTTGAAATACACTGGGGTAACTTGTATGGTGCCAGTGCTGCAGGGATTGCTTTTAAAGCCTCTTCTGTTCCTTAACCATTTCGAAACTGTATTTCTAAGAGTATCAACAGCACCATATTCTACAGCATAAGGGATCTGGCTTGGATATAGAAGTGCTATCTTTATGCCTGTATGATAACATACTTTAGGACAGCTTTGCTATGGAGCAGTCAAATTAACTCATATCTGCTGTGGAAGTCTTGCCGATGGGATTCTGTTCAGCCAGTACAAGTTTGTGCTGGAGCAAAAAGTCAAAATATCGGTGTTGTAGGAAGCCCATCATCATCAGAAGCTTCTGTGATCCAAATTCAGTCCTGAATGTACCTCTAAACATTCCCTGTGTTTCAGGTGTTTTATAAATACAGCATGAACAATGTTTTAATCAGGCAAATGGTTTTAAATTTAATGCACAGTTGTAATAAAAGCCAACCCTCTTTTGCAGGTGTTGTTCCTAATGTGACTGGATTAAAACTCATTGATTGCTACTAGCAAAAGAGTGGTAGATGCTTCTCGTTATCAGTTAAAACATGTTCCCTGCAGTCCTAGGGCTCTGGTTCACCTCTGTAGCTAAGTGGCAGGAGTGGTGAGTAGAAGTCCGCTGCTGCTGTATGGCCAGGTGAAATAAGGTACAGCACCCATGCTCTATACGGAGGCTGCAGATTCACCATTGCAGCATCGAGCATCTCATTGGATTGATGATTGAGAGCGTTTTTCCGACTTGCAGTCAAAATGCATTCATGGCCTGTTACTACCCATTTGTTCCTACGCCAGCATTGTCCTCTGGCTTGAACTCCACCCTGCAAGGTATGAGCTGGAGGAAGCCAATCTGTTGGGTATGGCCCCTGTTTGCTTGGGTGTAGTTCAGAGCAGAGTAGCTGTACGTGCACAGGGGGAAGCAAGGGTAGCAAGTAATGCCTGCTCAAGCCTGGCTGTTTGGATTTTCTGGTGTTTTTGGGTCTTTCTGAACCATGACTGTGGTATACAGTATTAAAAGCAGATATAGGCATGCTGATGCAGTGCTTAGCCAGCTATGTAGGGTGAAGAGGAGGCAATTTCAGCCTGGGGAGGCTTGTAGTGCTTGTACTTCTTAAGTCCTAGTTTGGTAGTTGTGCTGTGTACTGTTGATGATAACTCTATGATGCCTCTGTCAACTTACAGGAACTTTGACTTCTATATGTTGAGTCTGCATTCCTCCTATTGTTTAGCCTAAGCTGAAGTTGCCCTTTTAAAATCTTGGGGTTGAGAACTAACTGCATACCTGAGTTTTAAACTCTTGTCATACTTGAAAATTTCTTACCACTCTGTGAACTTTGATTGTTTAACTGATGGATACTTTTATCCAGCTTTTTTCACTATACTGTATGTGGTGAGAAGAGAGAAGAATCTTGCCTGTTCATTTCATATCCCTTTCCAGCTGAAAAAATATCAAGACTTAGCCTGATAATGGGGTACAGCAATCTTGTTTCAAATGCTGCTTTCTGATGGTCTCACTTAACTAGGTCTGTGCCACATTTACAGTAATTTTGATGCAGCAATCACGCTTTCTTTGCCTTCAGAAAAAACTGAAATCACTCAACTTCTTAGACATAAAGTGTGCAGTAAATAATATCTTAAAACTTCAGGTAGGTAGAAGAAACCACATAAAAGCATCTAGATCTGATATGATTCACAATCACTTAAGAGTTTTTATTTCCCTCTGTGACTTAACAACTCTCTTTTAACTTGCAGCCTGTTGCCAACGCAGGTCAATCTCATTTTCCTCTAGGAATTCAAATAGAGGAGAGCATCCGTCTGCTCTCGGCTTCTCCTTTTGTCCATTGCTGTTTAACAATAGGATTGTTGAGTCACTGAGAGGTTAACGAAGCACTTTTTTTTTTTTTTTGGTTTTGTTTTGTTTTGTCAGTGGTCCAATCTCTTTGTATAGTTCTGTCGAACAGCACACTGAACAGAAATAATGGGAAAATCTTGTTGGTTGAATGACCGGGGTTGTCATTTTGCAATACCAGGGTAAAGACCTGCTTAAGCTTCAGGCTTCTAGCTGTGTACAGGGTGGCTGATACAAATCCCTCTGCAAGAACATTAAATATTAGTTTCTCTGTGTCTTTTGCATTCAGCAGTGTTGGAGCTAGGGGTATCTGAACGATTACAGTTGGTTCAGCAGTAGCTTCCCATTTAGTATTTAAAATAGTTTTGTTTACGAGTCTTTTGGGGTTTGGCATTAGAAAAAGGGTGAATTGTAGCCCTTAATTATGAAGTGTGGGAACAATTGCAGACAGGCAGCGGTCCAGCTCCTCTCTTACTGAGTGAGCAATGCTTTTGTGCTGTGCCATCCCACTGCACAAATGACTGTAGCGGGCTGTTGCTAGATTGATTGGTTTTGATCCCTTTTAGGAAGGGGTTTGAAAGCTCTAATTTTGGGTTTATCACACTAGTCCTTCAGGCTCCTGCCCTGTTGCTCTGAGCAAATCTGTTACTGTGGCTGCCCCAAAGAGCTTCCCATGGAGGCAGCTGGCAGGGGGAGTGCGGGATTAAAAACCAGCTATTAAATCCAGTTGTACTGGGACATCAGTGGCTTGGCTTACGTAGGTGCAGTGGCAAAGTAATTGTGAGGAAACGCTTGAAGGTGCACTGTTTTGCTGGCAGCCTGGCCTCTTTGCATGTGCAGGCGATGGACAGCTTTGAGGATTTTGGGGAAATTAAGCTTGGGAAGGTGCAGGATGGGGTTGTGCTTTGTGGCATGTGGGTGAGCTGTGACTTGCTGGATGCCACGCGGGGGAAGGGAGAGATTTCTCTTCCCCTATCTCTTATCAGCCTGTAGGTGAGGGCATCCCTTGCTCAGCAGAGCTGGGTGGTGATGGGACTTGCAGAAGTGTCTGCCGGTGGCAGTGCTGCAAGAAACTCTCACCTTTTGCCTCCGAAGCACCTCTCCCGGCTGGGTTTCTCCTACAGTTCAAGTCAAAGTGCACCCATTATCACTGAGGCATTGCTGTTTGCCCCAGCCATGCCTCCTTTCCAGGTGTATCATCAGGCGACAACATCGTCAGCCGACTCGCAAACCGCACTTGAACCGTGGTGTGCTAAGCTTCCAGCAGAGCTCATGCTGGGAAATGGAAAATACAGAACTCCTCTTTGGGACACAACTTCAATTCCCCTCCAGGAGCTGCTGAGCCTCTGTGGCAGCTGGCATACGTATGGCAGTGCCTTCTCCTGTTGGGAATGTTAAAAATACCTGCTACAATTTTCCTTTTCCACATACCAAAATATATTAATGTGCTGCTGCTTTGATTAGTCATTTCCTCTTCCTTTGTGCCTTTTGCAACAGGGTAAAGGACTGCGGGCGCATACTTCAGTAAAATCTTGTGTGGTTAAGTCTGAAACGAAATAGATTCTCCTGGGTTAATACCTGTCTTTGTTGGCAGAAGACTTCTGTTCTTATGCGTTAAATACACATTTAAAAATAAGTCTGGATAAAGTCACTTTTATGCTGTTCATACTAAGAATATCTTTGCTGGCTGAATTATTTTCGTAGGGGAAAGAAATTCTAATAGGAACAAGGTTAATAGTCCTACTGTGAATTTAATATATTCTTGCAGGAAAACTTTGGTGATACATTGCTATAGGAAAATTTCCAAGTTCTCTCATTTATTTCGAGGCTTCTTGTCTTCCTCTTGTGCTATCACCTTCGTGCACACATTCTTCTCCCCTCCCTGAGTTCCTGTGAGACCTCGTTCAATGTGGGTGGAAACTTGGTGAAAGCACCAGCATGACACTGCTAGGTTGTACATAGCTCAGTTGTAGGATAGTTATGGCAGTCTCCGCACCATTGGGGTGTGGAGGTACAAAGGTTAATAAATTCAGTTATATGGACCTGCTTAAACATTGCACTGAGTGACTTGCTGACCCTTCAAGGCTGAATATTTTTTGCTTCTCCATTGCTGCTTTGAGAAATTTGGAGAAGAGCTTTAGCACCAGGCAGCGTGGAGACCCGCAGAACAAGTGGTAGGTTTAAAACCTTCTTGTGTGTCTGCAGAAATTCGAGTAGGCTAAAATGTCAGCTGACCAATATGGTTAAGGGTATAGTTGAGTAGAAATTCGGAGAATTGAGCAGTAAAGACAGACCTCTTTGTAGGTATGTGCAAACTTCAGAAATATGTCCCCTAAACAAATTGCCATCCTTGTTAGCAATCTGTCGTGGTTTTCCCTTCATTCTGGCACTGGGGACATCTGCTTTGCCCTGGATTCAAAGTGGAGGACAGCTTGTGCCTGCCTGGGGAGGTGAGGCATGGGCAGTGGTGGTGCTCCTGCCAGGCAGCCTGAGAATAAATGGCGTTGGTGGGGCTGTGTGAGGCTCCCAGGGAGGTAATTACCTCTTCTGGGATGCATAGGCAGGTAATACACTTGGGTCTTTTCCTTGACTATTTGCAGCTCTTGTATATAAAAACCTGGGTGGTTCTTTTTTTTTTTTTTTAATGAGCATTAGCTTCCCAGTACTTGGATGCCATTCATACTTTCACAGCAATCTGCTAAGGCAAAAAAAAAAAAGCTGGACTCAAGGCTTTTTCTTCTTTTGTTTCTGTCTCCTCTTATTTTACATTTATTTTCTAAAATATAAACAAGAATACATAATACAGGAATGTTTATTTAGATAGTTATACTTACCCTATACACTGAGAAAGGGAAAAGGTTTCATTCCAGCTGTTTTTTCTTTGCAGATTGCTGTGAAAGTATGAGAGGAATTTGAGTCCTGAGAAGCTACTGCTCATACCTGCTTTCCTCTATCCTTCCATGCTTGCAGAGACCGAATTGGATGTAAAGAGATGAAAGGGCTGTAGGAGCCCCAAATTTCTCAAGTGATGATCTTGAAATTTTTTTTACTTGGAATTTGAGGCTCTGCCTCGTTTGTGACCAGAGGGGAGTCAACTGTGTAATTGCTGTGGGTGCCATAGAGCTTGTTTTAATCAAGTTAAAGTAATAGAGCATGGCAAGGGTAGGTGCAGAAGTCTCAGAATAAATATATTTATTCTAGTGCAACTTATTCCTCTGTCAGAAAAAGATTAAGCCGTGTTGGAGTAAGATAGCCTGATACCCTCACCTGGCCTTGTTTTGGCAGAGCCAACTTTGGGAATGACGCTGCATGTGGTTATGTCAGCAGATGGAGCAGGGGATAAGATGGGTGATGGGCAGCTTTGTGACCCCAGCCGAAGGACGTGCAAACAGTTGTGCTGGTAATGCAAAACCCCTGTGTCCTAGGAAAGGGTGCCGTGCTAGCTGAAAGAGCCATGGCAAAACCCCGAGCAAACCCAGCCGGGCTGTGCAGCGCTCTGCATTGGAGCTATCGTATCATATCTGCCCCCGGCTTCAGGGGATCGTAGCTGTGCTCTGAGGCTTTCTATGGATGCGAGGTGAAGATTATACTGTGAATATATATTTATACAATAGACCACAACGGATGTCAAAAGGCCTTTGTTGAGGTGCATAGTGGCTTTAAACTTGTGTAAATGGCTTTTGTGTGCAGTAAACCCAAGCTCCTATGGACTGTCACATCAACTTGGCTTGTACAAACCTCTGTTAGCTTTCCAGACAGCTAATCAGAATAACAAAACAGGCATGGCCTGATTCCTCCTTCCCATCCAGGTGCTGGGCACCAACAATTAAGCCAAAAGGCTTAAATCTGAACCGGGCTCCTGCTGCTGCATGGGTTTGCGTTGCAGGAGACCCCTTGATGCTCGAAAACTACATGACGTGCAGAACTGCTGCTCAAACTGGTAATCTAAACTCAGCTTTGGCCATTAATCTACTACCTTTGTCTCTTATTTTTAGTATGTAATCCTGCATTAATATGGCCTTGGCACAACCCCAAGTTCTAGCATTGCCTGCAAAGCCAGAACTAACAAGTTAATCAACATTGGGTTTATTACAATGCATTGTTATACCTTGAGCAAACCTGTGAAAGCCATGCATTGCAATGCAGCTGGGCAATGCTGTGGTGAGAACAGTGAAGGTTGTTTCTAATCAAGTTGGTGTGTTGAGACTTAGAGATGTAAACTTAATTCTTTTCTGAAACATGGCTAAAAGATACAGCTGCCTTGCTGGCTGGGTTTGTTGGCTCTATCTGGCAGCTTTGGAGAAGTGAGACTTGACTGCTGCCCAGCTTGTAGAGGCAGTGCCTCTCTGAGCAGCTGTACTGATATCTTTCCCTGCCTTAACACCAGCAGAATTCTTCATGCTGGTGCATTGGTATGGCTACTTGTGCAGCCTTTTTTGCTGTTGAACTATGCCTTCTGATGTAACCCATGCGATGCAAAGCAACAGATGTAATGGGGGATCTCCTGGCTGTTCGGAGCTGCTGTGTGAGTGACTGACCTTGGCTGCTATCGCTGCCTGCTTGGGATGCAAGCAAAACAGCAAGCTGAGAAAATCAGTGTCTGTGTTCAACCTTTAGTTTAGATTTTGCTGCTCTTTGGTCCTGTGTGAGAAAACACAGTAAGTGTTTTTTTCCCTTCATATTTTGAGAAGTATCATTTCCCAGTTCCCCGTGCACAGAAGTGAGTGGTGATTGAAGAGCAAATGTCGGATCTGGTCTCTGCTTGCAAAGAGAGCAGGGAAACGGGAAACGCTTACCCCAAAGACTGCAAGCTTGCTGCTCAGGTGTTCAAATGCCTCTTGAATAGTTCACGGTGGTATGGGCAGAGCACGTCTGTACACGAGTGTGCGAAGGAAGGAGCTGGGGAAGCCTCAGGGACTCCCTGGAAATAGCGATGGGCAGACGCAGACTTGCTGAGTAATGCCGAGAGCCCTGTCGGGGTGCAGTCCTCCCCCAGCCCTCTCTTCCTGGAAGAAGGAAACCTTTGATCCTTTACAGGCATTTTGGAAGAAGGTAATGTAGAGATAATTTGTTATCTTCTGACTTTGGAGATAATAGATGTGTGTGTGTGTGTGTGTGAGAAGTTAGTGATTTTAAGGGAAAACTTGCAGTTTCTGAGTCTGGTGGGGCCAAGGACACTTTCCTCTGGCCCTGATTGGGTGCCAGCTTTTATCCCAAATAACATCCCCTCACAAATACTGTAAGAAATGTTTTGGTTTCCTAAGACTTTTCAGTCCTGAACAATATAGAATCATAGAATCATTTAGATTGGAAAAGACCCTTAAGATCATCAAGTCTGACTGTAAACCTAGCACTGCCAAGTCCACCACTAAACCATGTCCCTAAGCACCACGTCTACGTAGCTTTTAAATACCTGCAGGCAGCGTGCCTCAACCACTTCCCTGGGCAGCCTGTTCCAATGCCTGACAATCCTTTCAGTAAGGAAATTTTTTCTAATATCCAATCTAAACCTCCCCTGGCACAACTTGAGGCCATTTCCTCTCGTGCTATCCCTAGTTACTTGATAGAAGAGACCAGCACCCACCTCACTACAGCCTCCTTTCAGGTAGTTGTTGAGAGCGATAAGGTCTCCTCTCCTCAGCCTCCTTTTCTCCAAGCTAAACAACCCCAGCTCCCTCAGCCGCTCCTCATAAGACTTGTTCTCTAGACCCTTCACCAGCTTTGTTGCTCTTCTCTGGACACACTCCAGCACCTCAATGTCTTTCTGGTAGTGAGGGGCCCAAAACTGAACACAGGATTCGAGGTGCGGCCTCACCAGTGCCGAGTACAGGGGAACAACCACCTCCCTGTTTCTGCTGGCCACACGATTTCTGATATCAGTGTCTTCATGCTCATGCTTTCGTGAACCCCATGGGCTGCTGGTGTGACAGGGTCTCTGCAGTTTCGGGGTATTTGGGTAAGGTGCTGGGCAGGAGGGCAGAGCATGGTTTTCCAGCCAGTTCCTCGCTCTGTGCCAACAATGGGTGTACATGCTTTTATCCCTGGATAAATGCGAGGTTGCTCATTCCACTTTCACCGATGCTAATTCCAACTCTGGGCTTTATCCTGCAGCTCAGGTGGTTTCAGGGTGTCAGCTGCTGCATGGTGAATCCCTGCCTTGCCTTATCTTGTATGAACTTGCCTGGACAGCCAGGCTGCGGTGGCAACCTGCACGCTCCTGGTGAACCCTTGCAGGCGCTTGGACAAGAGCAAGGTCATCTGCCAGGTAGTGGTGGCAACATCGTGTAGCCGTATTGTGCTTCTGGCTTGCTCTTGGCACTGCTGCTGCGTTTTGTCAGGTGTTGGCTCTAAAGTTGTATTAAAAAAACTCTGAAAGTAAAGGCTTTTGTTGAAGCAAAGCTACTCTTTTCTGGAATTTAATAAATAGAGTGTCTGTGTTAACTAACATCAAGCAACTGAGAGCAGACAGAGCCCAACAGATGGTACAAACAGCGGCATGTTTGGAATGGAAAATATTTACCTAGAGGGTATTTGAAGCACTGAGATTGTGCTCTGCAAATGGCTTAATTGTATCAGTGTAATCAAGTGAAGAAGAACAAGATTTATTGACAATTCTCATTCTCCTCTTGCAGCTAGCAGTTTGTAGGGGGTGTCAAGCACTGTTGAACTTCACTTGAACAGGTCTCTTTCCCAGAGAAGAGTAACTTTAATATGTGAATGGCTTGGTCTGTGATTTCGAGTGTCTACAGCTTTCTTCTGTTGCACAAATCCTACTGTCAGGGCAAGTATTTCAACGAAAGAAACTTGGAGCTTGAACTGCTGTTCATTATGCTTTCCCCCCAGTCTTAGTTTTGAGAGGACTTCTGTGAACAGAGCATGGAAATACAGCTATACAAGTAGAGTTTAAAAAGAATACGAAAAGTAGGTTAAATTTTGCCATCCGGGTCAAAACTGGCAGGGCCGTTTAGACCTTCAGCTTTTCTAGATGGTGGATGCTTTGTGCGTGCCTCCAAGTTGTACAATTTTAAAAGTGACCTGTGAGAAGATTGTGTGTGATCTTACTGGGACCTGTGCTTTTTTCCTTACATAGGTGGCAGGTGAGATTTATATGTAATATCTTATTTTCCTGTCTCAAAAACAGTGTTCAGGTGTAGTCGGCTCCTTGCTGCTGTTCTCCAGGCAGTGTGTGTTTTGGGAATGGGTAACCCTTGAATGGGAAAGCTGAGGAGGACCCAGAGTTATTGCATGGGCTCCCTTTGTTCCCAGTGCTGCTCACCTGCTGAAGTTAGCCAGGTGTTAACAAACTTGGAGCAAGTTTGATGGACTGAAATCCCTGCCTGCTCTGACAGCTCGGCTTTCACTCTCTGCCTCTTAGTGTCACATCACAGAAGCTCTGCTGTCTGTCATCTCTCGTCTTGGAGCGTGAAGAACGCATCTTGTTTTTTCAGTGACATATAGGGCTACTTAAAAAACCTAAACCAAGCCAACCTAAGTTCTAACTCTGCAGTTTTTTCTTATACTGTAGCAATGCTCATAGTAAATGAACTGCCTTTAGGTTTTTGTGGCAGCCCTCCTTGCTAGAGCTTGAGCCCTGCAGTGCTTTAGTTAATGCTCAAGAACAAAGTCACAGAGAGCTGGTTGCTTCTGCTGTATGGATGAGGAATAGTCATGGAGTGGGTAAACATCTTGTTTAGTATTGTATTTTATCTGTGGCAGATCTGGGTTTAGTTGCCTTGTCTAGCCCAAGTTGCTGGGTATCCTCTCCCAAAGAGCTCTGGGGGAAGATGAGCTTGGGAGTGAAGCTGTTTTCAAGAGGATCCTCTTTGCAGCTGGCTGCTAGTTAGCAACATGCTCCATGTGTGCAGATCAAGGAAAAAATAGTTATCTATTTGAGGAATTTATTGAATACAGATAATCCTCCAAGTCTTCTTGCCATGTTCCTAGTGACTGTTGAGTGTGATGGTTTTCTTTTAGTCTGCTTGCCAGCTTGAGAAAATCCCAGGGAAAATACCCCAATTAAAGAAGCTGTTGCCTTAGCTAAATCGTATGTGGTATCTCTTAAACGGCTTAGTATTAAAAAAAAAAAAAAAAAAAATTACCTTTGTACCTATATTTTTTCCCCCTTTTAATGTTGGTTTTTCAAGGAGGCACAAATCCCTGGAGATTATGTGCATCTTGGGACCCAAGCATTTATGGAAGCCACGCTTCCAATGTGCTGGGGCTAAGCTATGAGTGACTCATTAGCCAGATGGAGCTATAATTTATTTCTGTCTTCTCAAGTAAGCTAATCCCCTGGACCTAAACTGAATGAATAACCTGTGAAATGTGGTATCTGTTCAGGGTGAAACTTGAGATTTAAATGCAAAAAGCGAAGGGTGTCTTAGAAAATCCAGGGCAGTGTTAACTAGCAGAGGAAGTCAGGTGCAAGCAATAATACTGCACTGGAGTTCAGAAATAGTTGTTTTCTGGGGCACGGGCTCTGTTTAGGGGAACAAAAGTGCAATTCTTTTGTTAAACGCAGGATGGGAACAGTAACAGAGTCTGTGTGCAGGCTGGGACAGATGTGGTTTGTTCCCCTTTTTCAGAATGACTAAAGGGATGTTGTGAGTTCTTGAATTTACGAACAAGACGGGAGCGTGTCTGTAAGTGGGGAGCCTGGCACGGGTGCTGGGCAGCCGGGCTCTAAGGAACGTGCCTGATAAATATCAGGTTAAATATAAAATGGATAAAAGGTGAGTATTTAACCAAATACCTGGAAATTTAAATGTAACTGAAGTTGCTGTGCCTCTTGTTGGCAGTAGTGAGGAGATGTATATGTGTGATTTCTGCTGGGTGTGCCTTGCCTGGGGATTGTAGTTTTGAGTGGGTAGAGAGCTGATGCAGCCGCCCTAGGAAGTTGTCCGAGGGAGGGCTGCGAGTGATAAGTCTTCTTGCCAGCACTTCTGGAGGGGAGAAGTAATATCTTTGGGAGGGTGTCTCGTGTTTCCATAGCTAACAGGAATGGGAGGGATGGTAAAACTAAATCCTGGGGAGCAGTTAAGCTGGTATGTAAAGGTGTTTTAAAGTTAATGTAGCGTTTGCTTTTTTCTGGTTTAATAGATGGAGCTTCTTTGTCCTGTTTCTTTTTGTATGGCATAGGATTTTTTTCCCTCCAGATTGCTTCTGTTTTTTCCTAGATGGCTTGTCAATGTAATATGGAAGTAAATGGGAGTAGAGAAACTTTTTTAGTGATTGTAGATTGTTGGAGGACAACTGGAAACTATGTGTGAGCCCAAACACTGCCTTTTTACCCCATGCCAAGGATGCCACTTTATAAAGACACCTTCACAAGGGACGCATGGTAAAGAATGTCATCTTGTCATTCTGCATAGAAGCTAGCAGCAATGGTATCGTTCTAGAAGTGATTTTTAAATGCCCTTGCACATGCTGGGCTGAGATGGGAAGTTAGTATATTACCATCAGAGCAGAGCTCTTGTTTGCTCTTCCTGGGTGTGCTTAATCAATTCTAGTTACATCCTGAGGCTTTTATTTGTGTGGTGGTGTTGTTTGTGGTGTTTGTGTGTGTGGTTTTTTTTTTTTTTTGAACCCTGCTTCCATGCTGCATTTGTGTATGTGAAATTCCCTGCTGGACTTTGGAGATCAAATCTGTGTGCCTCTGATCAGTGTTTGGGGTGGAAGTGCTCATTTGGCTCATGCTCTGCTTCGCCCTGATGGGCGAGGGGAGGACAGGAGCAGTAATTGGGTCTGTTGAGGCTCTGAAACTCATCATTGCAATGCTGTGCTCTGGATCTGGCACAGGGTGCAAATGAACCCATTGCACAAGTGGAGGGAAGTGCAGGGAGAGGAGAGCAGCGTGGTGGACGGAGGCTTGGCAGGGCTTGCATTGCTTGGCCAGCTCTGAGATCAGACCTCATCTAGTCGAGTACATATTCCTTACTCGGACTAGCTGTTATAATTATGTATTTATGGCTCCTCTTGGAAGTAGCTAAAGCTTTTAAATATGTCTAGCCTCTCTGGTCTCAAAGCAACGATCATTTTCTGCTCATACTTGGCCCTGCCTTGATGACCATCGCGCCTTCTGACACTTGATGTCTCGAGGCTTTACGATGTGTGTTTTGCTGAGCGTGATTTGACCCGAGCATCTGGTGTTGGGTGCTGGGAAATGTGTAGGGACGGCTGCAGGGTGTGATCATCCTGCCTTGGCTGAAGCTATCAGATGAATTTACAGCCAGCTGCGTGCTTGTGTATCAGCAAGGCAGAGGTGGGCTGTTCTGGGCTCTTTGTGGTTAGGTATTGTAATTCTTGCAGTAATGTATTGTAATGATCAACTTAATTACACTTGTGAAAAATCTGCTTAATTACATATTTACTTTGGGGATTAGCTTGTCCCGTAAGCATTCAATATTGACTTTGGCTGAGATAGATTTTCAAGATCTGCTTCCTTCAAGAGATGACTAATATTAGATCACTTAGTGCAGGAAGCTGGTTTTATCAAGTAGCTGTAGCTAATCATTTTGAAAGCTCTAGCTTAGTTTTGAGCATCTGTGCTTTTTCTCCTCAAAAGACAAGCTTTTCCTCCCATCCCTCTCAGCCCTTCTGAAACTTTGTGTTGGATATAATTCTAGACCCGAGCCTTTTTGGTGAGCTCTGCGAATGTGGAAGATGAATACAAACTGGGAGGAGACTTAACATTAAGACAACTAATGAATAATTAGTGTATTGAAATGTTAGTCTTTTATTTGGATAACTTAATAGCCAATTAGAGTTCCCGTTCCTTGCTTTCTGTGCCGCTCAATGCACTGTACAAATATATTATCACAGTAACTCCTCTCTGTCCAGAAACTATTACATAGAACAACTCTTCCCTTTTGAGCTAGAGCCAGGCTCCAAACCAAGCTCTTTCCAATGTGACAGGATGGCAAGCCAGTTTACGATAGCAGCTTTCAGAACAGCCAGGAATTGAGGTAAAACAACCTTAAATGTAATACTATCAGGTATTTAAGGAGTAATCCTCTTTCTGCCCAGAAGCAACGAGAGCCTGTCTTCTCCCTGTACCATGCAACTTCTACATGGACTTTATTCCCTGTGCCCTCAGTAGGCACTTTGATTTTCTTTTTCGAAGTAGCAGTGGAAATACTCCAAGCAATATTACTTTAAGGTGTGGGGCAGTTCTCTCTACAGTTTTGGGGGTCATCTCACTTATGTCTAAGCCTGTGTGAAGCCCTTATCCTCAAGTTGGTTGAGGAGAAGCAGAAGGCAGACTGATGTATGACTGTGCCCAGAGTCACTAACAGTACAAGCTTCCCCAAGTGCTGTTGGGGACCTTTGCATGTGTTGGCTGTGTTGGGGGATGCTGCAGCTGGGCAGTGGTTGCAGAGAAGGTGACAAAGATTATGAGAGAGACTGTTGTGATCTAACCCCAGCTGGCAACTAAGCCCCACGCAGCTGCTCGCTCACTCCCACTGCATCAGGATGGGGGGGAGAATCAGAAGAGTAAAAGTGAGGAAAGTCATGGCTTGGGTTAAATACAGTTTACTAGGTAAAGCAAAAGCTGAGTGCCCAAGCAAAGCAAAACAAAGAATTTGTTTACCACTTTCCATGGGCAGGCAGGTGTTCAGCCATCTCCAGGAAAGCAGGGCTCCATCACACCTAACGGTGACTTGGGAAGGCAAATGCCGTAACTCCAAACAACCCTCCCTCCCTTCTTCCCCCAGCTTTATATACTGAGCATGATGTCGTATGGTCTGGAATATCCCCTTGGTCAGTTGGGGTCAGCTGTCCCAGCTGTGTCCCCTCCTGACTTCTTGTGCCCCCCCAGCCTACTCGCTGGTGGGGTGGTGAGAGAAGCAGAAAAGGCCTTGACTCCTTAAGCACTGCTCAGCAGTAACAAAAACATCCCTGTGTTATCAACACTGTTCCCAGCACAAATCCAAAACATAGCCCCCTGCTAGCTACTATGAGGAAAATTAACTCTATCCCAGCCAAAACCAGTACAGAGACACAATCTGGGTTAGATCTCTTGCTTTTCATTCCCAAGAGGATGGGTCTCCCAAGGGACAGCTGAGTTGAATATTTGTCTTTTCTTGTGTAGAGGAAAATGTAGTTGAAGCATGTGCTTTCCATTGTGGTTTTTAAACTGAGTTGGTGAATCAGGAATTGCACTTGCTTGATTAGGTTTGTTGTGTTTTTCAGTGGTTGGTGCTTCTTTTTTTTCACCCCCGTGGACCAAACAGTCTAGAGAAGATTTGAATTCTTCCTGCAAAAAAATCCAGGTCTTTTCCTAGTGATCAGTTGTGAAATGGGAAAATTGGTCTTGTCTTGGCCTCAAAATTAGGTTTTTAGCTTGATCCCAACTTTTTTTTTTTTTAACTCTGTGGTTCCTGCTTTAAAAAAAAAAAAAAGTAATGCTCTGAGCATAAATAGTGTTTTCAGCAAATTATCCTGGAGTCATCTGGTCTGTTAGTGCCCTGGAAGTTGTACACTGTTACATGCCCAAAATGAGTAACAGATCTTCCTGTTTTCCTATAAATGCGTGGAATTTTCATGAGTTTAAAGCTGGGTTTTAGACTTCAAAAGGCAGTTTTGAAAATACCTGATTCTTTATGGGTGACTAAAATTTAGGGCTCTCTCCCTTCTTCCCCTCATTCCACTTCTGAAGCTGTCATAAATCTGGGAACAAAAGGAAGTTGAAATTTAACTCCCACTTGCCAAGATAAAAATCTTAATTCGTTATGTTTGATTTACAGCAAAAAAAAAAAGTGTTGCTCTGCATGTACTGGCCCTTAATTCACAGCTTCTGAAAGTGCTGTCATGTATTTCTGAAATCAAAAGCTTTAACTTTATGAAATTCACTTGGGAAGGGAGAATGACGAAGATGAAGAAAAGTAAGGAAAAAGGAGAACTGCTCTCTTCCAAGATCAGCAGTCTTGCAAACTGCAGTTCCTTCCTATCCAGGCTAACAACTTTAAAGCAAATGGTAAATGATTCCAGAAGTTGTTCCATGATTGATATAGTTTGGCAATTTTATTAAAAGCTATTTTAAGGCTTCTCTAAAACAATGACAAAGCTTCTTTTATAATTGGTGGGAGAAATAATATAAGGGAAAATGTGTTCAAAACCTAATTTTTTTTTTCTTTTTCCTCTATAGGTTTTTTTTTTAAGTATAGCTAAGAAAAAGCACAATGGAGTTCTACGAGTCCACCTACTTTATCATCCTCATTCCTTCTGTGGTTATTACAGTCATCTTCCTCTTCTTCTGGCTTTTCATGAAAGAAACTTTATATGATGAAGTCCTTGCAAAACAGAAAAGGGACCTAAAGTTTCCACCTACCAAGACTGATAAAAAGAAAACTGAGAAGAAGAAGAACAAGAAGAAAGAAGCCCAGAACGGGAACATCCAAGAGTCTGACTCTGAAAGTACACCTCGGGACTTTAAGCTCTCTGATGCCCTGAGTACAGATGAAGAGCACGTCCCTCCTGTTCCCTTGAGTGTGACTGAAGCATCTACTGGCGTTAGAGAACGGAAGAAGAAGGAGAAGAAGCATAAGGCTGTTCAAGATGATCATGTAACTAAGGAGTCGGAAGGATCCAAGTCTTCAGGCAAGAAAGTAGATCCAGTCCCTGTTACAAAACAGCCCACTCCACCATCTGAATCAGCAGCATCTAAGAAGAAGTCTGGGCAGAAGAAGCAGAAAAATGGAATGGGTATCTGATGTTGCATATGCTTCTTGCACAGAACGCCAAAACTGTGTTCTGCTTTTTGCAAGGCCACAGAGTGTCTCTTACAACTGTTCTGCCTGATCTCTATGGGGCAAAGCTCACTTCTAACCTTTTCCTTTTTATGAGCTATTGCTTTTTTTCCCCCTGTTTTTCATCTGGCAGCAATGCTCTGGTTTTCCTCCTCCCCCTCCTTGCTTTCTTCTATTAAAGATTGTTGAGTGAAAGAGTAGCTCATATCTCTGCTTTGCTCTATGGTTTGGCTACTTTTCTCTCAAGCTGTCAAAATTTTGATTACCTGAAAGAAGTCATTAGATGTTTGCTGTGTGTGTTCTGATGCCAAGCTATGAAAAAGTTGAGTCCTAAGAGCGGTTGCTCTGATAAGGAGGGGCATCTAGAGAAACCTCACAGCATAGTGTGCAAAATAAATCACTGTTTAAGTGCAGGCTTAATGTACAAAGAGGTGTTTGGTGGCTGATTCATGGAAAGAAGAACTTACAGCTGCATCCCACCTGCTACACCTCTATAATTGAATGGAACTGATGCTAAAAGAAAACTGGTCCAGCTGTTGTAACTGAAACATCCAACCTAGAACAGACTGAAAACTGTAGTCAGAATCACCTGTGACTGTCTTGACCATATCCTCAGCAGAAGTTGATATGTCTCAGTGTGGTTGTCTGACTATGGATAGAAGTTAAAAAAATGAAAATACCCAGTGTCAGAAATAAGTGAAAATGGAGGTATTTGCAGATCACCCTTTTGAGATGCAGGTGTAACAGGTTTGCTACAGGGAGTTAGGAAAAAGAAGGACATTGCTGCTTGATGTGGTGGATTTTTTTCTTTTTCCAAAAAAAAGGGAGAAAAAAGACCCACCCACTACCAACAAAAAAGTATCAAATCTTGTTTGTGGGTGTTCTCCAAAAATCTCTGTGGCATGGTTAAAATGTGGTCTGCAAGCACTGTTCTGAGGGCAGCCACAACTAACTCTTATCCTTGATTACAGGAGCTAACACCATAACCCTGTATTGTGTGTGTCAGCTCTGACAAGAATATTATATAGCACAGGCTGTTCAAAAAGATAAAAAATTTCTCACTAGAAACAAATTTTAAAAAGAACTGTTCCCTAATGTGAAACACTTATTTTCTGCTTCTCACAGTCCCAGTAGCTATTGGGGGTGTGTATTTAAAGTGCCTAAGTGGGTTCATTGGGGGGGAATAAAATACTTCCTGCAAATAAGAAACTAATACGGGTAACGTGCTGTCTGCTCTGTTGCAGTAAAACCTGGATTGGATTTGTTAAACTGTTACTTGCATTGCCGTATGTTCTGCTTGCAGATAAGATTCCTGTCTGTTAAAACACTGTGTGCTGTGGCTCTTGATTCTGCTAAACCTTCCTATTGCTTTGGGGTCTCATGTGATATGGGAAGTGTATGTGTTTGTGAAAGCATGTGTGTACGTATGTATGGATAACTTTGTGTTATGATTTAAAATACATGGGTTTCTCTTTTCTGGGAGTGGACTTTGATTATTATAGATTTACTGATTTAAAAGTGATCATGAGAATATACAGAAGAGCATATTGTCTTAATTGTCTGTTACAGATGATCAAGACAGTAAGACTGATTCTGTTGTATCTCCTGCCAAAAAGCCAGACCCAGTGCTGCTCCACCAGGAGATAAAGCAAGAAAATGTATCGGGAAAGAAGAAAGTCTCTGCAAAGAAGCAGAAAGTTGATAATGGTGAGAACACAGACTGTGACTTAGTTCAGATAAACTTGACTATTAGACCTTTTTGCCATCTACACTTTAGTTTCTCTTTCTTTGGAAAAGAAACTCACAGAAGAATAACTTTTAATTTGAAAAAGCAGGAATTCCAGGTAGGAAAGATTGTTCAGACTGAGATACTGTTTTTATTTTATGAACATCTGGTACCACTGAACATAGGATGATGCTGTGAACCTTTCTGAGATCTTTTGGATCCAAACATCCACGCTTGAATTGAGGAGTAATGTGTTGACTTAGATGATAAGGTGAGCAGGCTCTAAGTTGCTCTGAGCAAGGCATGTCTGGAACTGCTGCAGTCATCTGCCCCAAACAAGACTGCAGTTTTTTTAGCTAGTTGCTTTGACCACGTTCCTCCCTTATTGTCCTTTTGTTAGCTAGTTGTTGCTCCAACATAAACTGTTCATCTTTGCTGTCAAGGCCTTTACTGTTCGTCATCCCTCATTCTCTGCCAAGATGCTGTTTCTTGTCTCCTCTTGGCTCAGTCTGCCTCTGTGTTTGTTTTTTTACAATGAGTGCTGTTGTGCCTGTGGCTTTTAGGAAGACCGTGATCATGAAGTTCTGTGAGGCCACCTTGTTAGCTTCTCAAAACTCTTCTTTACTGGGACAGCTATGAAGAAGTTGGCGGCTGGTGGACACTCCTGGAGTAGACAGTGTTGGTCACTGTTTCCTTTCTTCTTTGGTCAGGTCACCAGGGTCCAGATCAGTCATGGGCCCTGGTCAGACCAGGGTGGGGTTCCAAGCAGTGTAGGGTTCCTACATGTTGTAACAACTGAAAGTTGTTTCAAGTTATTCCTGCTGAAGAATAGAAGAAGAAAGAAGAAACCTGCTGGTGGGGAACCTAGGATGTGATTGTCTTTTATGGACGTTCTTGTGCTTTTCCTGATGCATCCATTGCCCTTTTTTGAGGGGTCACTTTATGGACCACAAACTTGTCTGTCTGTGGCAAATAAGTGTTAGTACCAGCTCAGGCAGCACTAAAGCGAAGCTGTCAGTGCTACATGGGAATAGCTCATCCATTATTTGAATGCAAGCTGTTGTCTTTTAAAGCCACGTCTCCAAAATGACAGAGCAAAAATTAGCTGCAGTGGGCATCCAGATTAACCAAGACAGTACTATGGGGATTTCAGATGTTACTGATGCTGCAAAATGTCTCAGTGATATTAAATAGATTTTGAAAGGAGGGGAATAAAATGAGGAGGGGAAGTTAATAAGGAGAGGAAGGGAAAAGGTGAGGGTGGTAACTGGATTAGGTGGTGGATATTTCTGCTAGAGCAGAGCTCTCCTCACTTCTGAGCTTGCAGTGTACCTGCAGGTGTTTGCTGACTGCTTAAGTGGAAAGACTCTAGCAGGTGACATAAAAGGTCCATCTGGCCTATTCTGATCATTAACAGCAGCCAGAATTCAAAAGTGTTTTATAACTGGCTCTCTGGCAGCCAGGAATGCTTGTTTGTCTTGCACTGCTGTCTGAAACCTTGCATCCCACCCAATTCCTCCTCTCTCTGGTCTGCTGCGTGGCATCTGTTGTCCGTCAGCCCTTCAGCCTGGGCTGGCTGGGTCAGTGCGCTTTCCTGCTGTGGCATGGCTCCGTGCACAACATCTTGCATACTTCAGGCAGTGCAGACCAGCAGCTCAGAAGCTGGGCAAACAGCAAATCCAGCTCTGCTGGCCGTATCTGTTGTCCCTGGTCTGTCGCTCTTCCGCTCCCCTCCCCTGCTTTTGTCTCGGCAGCGCAGGCTGAAAAGTTCTTTGGACAGAGGCTGATTCTCACCACGTTTATACAGTGCTGTGTGAATGGAGACCCGAGGTTGGTCAGTACCTCTGGGTACCTCTCTGAGTATTAATGATGCCTAAAGCCTGTGCTGACACATGAGCTATCTTCGTTAAGTGCAGTTGAGTCTGCATGTGAAATAAGCTTGATTGCTGTCCCTACTGCACATTCTGTCTAAATGGTTTTGTTCACAGGTGATGTAATCTGGGTGAAAATGCTGGCAGTAAGGTGCCAGCTTTTAACAGAATAAGGACAAAAGACTTTATTATACTCACATTTAAGGGATGCTGAAAGATTTCATATGCAGCCACAACTAAAGCAGTCTCATTGATGCTATGTGCAACTTTCTCATTAAAGTGAAATGAAAGTCAAATGTAAAGGTTCTTCTCTGCTACTTTTTAAAATGCTAAAAGGCAGCTTTAGAAATAGAAATTTAATTGAAGCTATTAAATTACTATGCATTAGAGACCTTTATTTAATGAACTTACCTGAAGAGCTTTAATAAGTTAAGCTGTGAAGGATAATAGAGAGTATAAATAACTATTGAGGCTAGAGATGCTTTAATCCAACTCTCTAATATGTTGTGCACCTTTTCTAAAAATGTTGATGTTAATTATTACAAAGCTTTAACCAATCCTGTGGACTTTTGATTACAGTTTTGGTGGATGAACCTCTTATTCAAGCAACCACTTATATTCCTTTGATGGATAATTCTGATGCTGGCACTTTGGAAAAGCGAGAAGCGGTTGAAGTAGCAAAACAAAACGTGAATGAGGGGATCCAGAAGAGCAGTGGCAAGAAACTGAAGAATGAAACGGATAAAGGTGAGAAACCGATAATGCAGTTTGTCTGGCATAGCCTGCTTGCAAACCTGGACGGGGAAAACATGCTGTGTCTGTAGGGAGGGGGATCCTCTCTTATTTGCTAGGAAGAAGTGATTTGAGGAAAACATTTGTGGCTGCAGGACACTGTTCTTGTCTGTGCTTGTTCCTCCTCTCTTTGGCACTGTTGAAAGGGCTTTGTGCCATCTGAATCCTTTTAACGCTGACTGTAGGCTTTTGTGTCCTCACAGTGAGCAAATGGGTGATTGCAGACCACACAGATGCACGTGAGCTAGATAGTTCATGCATCGCTAACAGTGATGGACTCTGGAGCTTTCAGCAGGGGCTGTTGCAGTCTGCTTGACACTGGGAGTGCAGCTTGTATGCTCTAGGGCTGTTCATGGAGCTAGCTGGGGCTGACCAGCCAGCGTATCTCTGCCACACAGAGGTACCTGAAGCAAATTGCCAGTGGAGGTAGTCCGGCAGTTTCCAGGAAGACTTTGAATTTTCCTTTCAATGCAGTTGGAACTGGTTGGGACAGGGGAGCTTCTTTCATACTCTCTCGTCGAGGCCTGGAGCGATTCGTGAGCATTGTGTCCCACCCTGAAACTTTAAACAGGCCACTGACCTGCTCAAAGCATGCCAAAGTTACTGAGCTATGAGGTGAGACCCTCAAATTTGCGGGCAGCCAGAGAGGAGAAGCCAAGTGACTGAGCAGTGGTTCCCTGCTCAGGTTTGTGCAGAAGGCTGGCTCTCCGACACTGTCTGCCTGGTCACTCACTGCACTCTTTGGAACTTCTCTTCTTAGACTTCTCTTCTAGAATGCTCAGTTGAAAGCTTCCTGGCAATTCTTTGTGGTATCTGGATTGGATTCCCACTTGCTTGAGGCTCCTCTGGTGCTTCTAGCTCAATAGCTGTATATTAATGCCCTGCAGCATCAAAGCCTCTCATGTGCACCCGTCCCCTCTCATTTCCTTTGCAAGCTGTAACCTTGTATATGAGCTCCTAATTCTCCTGTGTCAGCTGGGATTTGCCCTCCCAATATAGAAATCTTCCCCTATTCTAATTGTAAGCTTCTTGGATGCAAGGGCAAGGTATTCCTGTCTTCAGGGAGCGTAGGACTCAGGCTGGTCCAGGCCAAGCTGCTATAGACTCCCGGCTAACTGGAATGTGGTCTCAGGATTTTGGCATATTCCTGGTAACAGCATCATTGCTGATGTCAGTGCAGCAATGATGTGATCTGAAGTCTGTGGCCAAGGCGAAGTTGGATTTAGGACTAGGAGAGAGTGTGCTAGAATTTGTCAGCGCTTCCCCTCCCACCTCCCTGCACTCTGTTATTCAGTGGTTTATTTTTATGCTTGATAATTCCTCTTAGGGGCTTAGCATCACTACCACTTTCTTGTTCTTCATTTGTTTTTCAGACTCTGGAGAGGTTTGGGTTTGATGTGTTGGCTTGCTTTCAATGGCATCTTTAGCACCTGTGGTGAGAGACCTGGACCCTTCTCCTTAAGCTTTGGGACACTTTCTGGACCAAGCATCACTTTTAAGCTTTTCCCTTTTTTCCCTCCAGTCCCTTCACATACTGTTGTGCACTGGTGAATATTGGACAGAGATAGTGGATGCCTTAGCCTTGTGCTTCCATTTACTTAAGTTAGGGGGCCACCTAATGACCTACGTGTGTGTGCAGCCTGGTTTTCATATGAACAATGTTTTTTGTCCCTGTTAGAGCATAGTTCAGTCGAATTGTGTTTCTTTGTTTATGTCTCTTTAAACACTCAGTCAGCCATTAAGAGGGATCTTACCGATTTATCTTTCTACTGCTGAACTCCTTCTGCAGCAGATCGTTTCCAAACTTGGACTGAGGGAATATTTTTCTGGTTTCTATATATTGTAATCAGAAATGTGCCAGTTTTTAAATTCATTACCTTGTCAGTTGCATATTGCTTGTGGAGCCAGGCTGTCCTTTAAATTGATAGCTCAGTTTGAATTACTGTCATAATACACTAGGAAGGACTCTTCAAGTTTTCACATTTATGCTATATTTTCCTCCAAAATCTGTGTTATGCTTTGTCTTCTTGCTAGCAACACTATAAATGTTACCAACTGTACAAACAAAGCGGTGGGATTTTTTTCCCAAAACTATCAGCTGGCAGATTGTTATCGGATTTAAATTGGAGAGATGTTGTTTTTGCTGAATGTTCATGACCCCTTGCTTCTTGGCATTTCAGACTGAAATTAAATATAATGCATAATGATACCCCCATCACATGCTGTTTCGAGGCAAAATAAATAATTCTGTATGGAGTCCAAAGTAAATGTATCTTCCCTTCTGTGTTGCAGAGAATGCTGAAGTGAAATTTAAAGACTTTGTAATGGCCATGAAGAATATGATCTTCACTGAAGATGAGGCCCGTTGCATAGTGGAGGTGTTAAAGGAAAAATCCAGTGCAATTCATGATGTCTTGCAAAAGGTGAATGACTGGGGGGGGGCAGGGAGAGAAGACTATTAAATAAGCAGAAATTGGAAGAGATGCTGTCAAATTAGCTATATCAATGTTCTGTTGTGATTTCTGCATTCTGTCTTTGGAAGACTTTTTCCAGCTGGTCTGTGCTTGCTTTGCATGCAGAAAACAGTTGTCAGATGTCTTGTGTGCTGCCATCTGCCATCCCATGGGCTGGCTAGACAGGCTGATGGCTTTTGACCGCTCATAAAGAGCAGACGTAACCATGCAGAATAAGGTACATAATATAGGACTGCTGCTGCAGCTGACGTGCGTGTATTGGCATGGGGGAATGCTATCTGGTGACTTTCAGGAGTGACCTTTCACAAATGGGTAAATAGGATAAACTATAGTAGAAATTAAGAAAAAGCTGCAGTGGCTGTGCACTTGATCAGCTAATCCTGTGTTTTGCAAGCCTCTCCATCTTAAGTCTATACATTCTAGTCTGCTGACTTCTTTGGATATTTTTCATAGGATTGTAGGGCAATTGAGATTTGGAAGGGACCTCAGGGGGTTTGTAATCCAACCTCCTACAAAAAGGAGGGCCAGCTCTCAGGTCAGCCCAGGCTGCTCAGGGCTTCCTCCAGTCTGGCTTGAAACCTTCAAGGACTGAGACTAAACCACCCCTCTGGGCAACCTGTGCCAGTGCTTGGCAGTTCTTTTCCAATTTTTGTGTTAAGAGAGAAGAGAATGGTGACCACCGATATCTTACAAATATCTACTCCTCCCTCCCATGACTCATTATGATTGTCACTCGGTGCTTGTAACATCCTGTTTGTCACACTTGAAGTCTTGCAATTCTGTATTCTTCTGCAGATGTGGTACCAGAACAGAAATGCAGAACTGGGTATGTGTCAACTCAGTTAATGCAATATAGTAGCATATCCTACAATTTGTGTTGGAAGGGGCTTCAGGAGGTTGTGCAGTCCGACCGCCTGCTCAAAACAGGTTCAACATTGAATTTGGACCAAGTTGCTTAGGGATTTGTCCAGGTAGGTCTTGAAAAACCTCCGAGGACAGAGACTTCACATTCTTTCTGGGCCCTTATTTTAGTGCTTGACTGAAAACCCAATACTGGTAATACTTGCAATGGTATTGCCTGTTTTATTTGGTACAGTAGCCAGCTTACTGTATTTTTGCTTTTAAAGGAAGGTTTGGTGTTAGAGCTAAACCTGTAGGATCAAAGTGGGTTCCTGGGTTTGTATACAACCAAAAAATGTAGGTTTCTGTAGATGGAAATGTGAATATTTTCCTATCTGTAGCTCAAGCAAGACATTGACAGTGTGTTTTGTACTGCATATGTACACAATACCGCCAAAGGAGAACTTCCAAACAAATTCAGAGTGCATTTATGGGACTGGCACTTCTTTGCTTCTTCAGTTATCAGAATTCATTGAGTGAAGTCTGAGCAAAGATGTCTAGAAATTTTGCCCCTTACTGCGATTAGTTCATTTTTAGGACTAGTATACAAGTGGCAGGACCATGGGGATCGTTCCTCTAGTTCCGTTCACTGTAGTATCTCTGAAACTTTGTGTGTCAGTGTGCCAGCAGAAACATAATTATGTCAACTGGAGACTCTCTTGTGAAGTGAAGGAGAGACCAGATTAGCGTTCCTTTTTTCCCTTTGTAGCGAGATACTTCAAGAGATTAAGTTCGTTGGATTATAACCGCTTCGAGTGTGGGTTGGACCAGGTGATCTTGGAAGTCCCTTCCAACCTCAATTATTGAATGATTCAGCATCTCTGCATCTTTTTCCTTTATTTCTCTTAATGGCTGTTCTTTGTTTTCCCCAGTGCCACCAGAGTGTCTTTCTTCCAATGCCAAAGCACCTTAAGAGCCCATTTATTCTCTTAATTGGTTTCAGTGTGATTGAAAATGCATTTCCTTGTCTAATGAAATCGGCACTGCAGGATCCATTAACAGTAGAACTGGGTACTGGTGGTGCCATGTACACCATGCAGACCGACAATTTGGGGGCAGGAGGGGGTGTTTCTTCCTCTCAAGTTTGCTCTGTTGCCTGCTAGTGGGCTGTGCAAGTACTTTTGGCATGTATGATCATTTTTATGTACTTTTGCTGCAGGCCAGCAAGGCTGAGTCGGCTGCAGCTGTACATCAGCTACAAGACAAAGAAAAAATGCTCGCTGCGATGAAGGAGGAGGCAGCTGTTGCAAAGGAGCAGTGCAAGCAGCTAACCCAGGTAAATATAAAGAGGTTCAGACATAGAGAGTGCTGTGGGGGAGGAGCAGGGGCTTGTAGGACTAGCAGCCAGCAAATGCTGGTTTACTGAGCTTAGTATAAATTGAAAGGTGGAATTTTTTATATTGGGAAAGCTTACCAAGACACTGTGTTTGGTTTTATGATGCTATTAATGTATTTATGCAGAGTTATTTTCCAGTGATTTTTCTAGAGTTCATTTACTGAGACTTTTAAGCAGAGACTATTTTTCTTTTCAAAAGGTTACATACAAGAACACTTCCTTCATGAGTATAATATGGTTTTGTGGATGTAAATATTAAACACCTTTTCTGCATTGCAGCTTTAATTTGGTACATATTCTAGCATTCACATGCTTGTGTGCTTCTAGGCACAACAGTCATCAGTTTTTGTCAAGAAGGAAGCTACAGAAAGTGTAGACTGCCTGCTTAGCCCCTAGTTGCAGCTCGTATTGCTTTAGACTTACAGGGTTGCTCACGCAGCACTGTCAAGACTAGATTATGAAACTTTTTTACGAAGATTTCAGAGGAAAGTAGTTACGGTAGAACAAGTGATTAGGCAGATACGGAGTGAATTGGAGACTCCTGGGGGGAGGATTCTTATGTTTTGGCTATTTTGGAAGCACATGGGCATCAGGCTCAGGAAGGTCGTGTTGTGGGACGAGAGTTGGGCACAGAAAGCTGGGTGGCTGAAGATGGGAGCAGAGTGGCCAGAGGACACGGGAGTTGGGAGCCTTGGCAGATGAGAAGGGAAGAAGGGAGTGGGTATTGTGTGAGCTCCTGGCAGGGCACAGGTAGGTGTAAATTTGCGGGTGGGACTGAGAGGTTTGGGATAGTCAGTATGTAATGGTAGGGAGAAAGGACTCGTGTTTGGAACGGGAAAACAAACTCTGGCTCAGGACTGCAGAATGAAAGCAGGGAGGTATCTGCTGCTGAAGAAGCAGAGGGAATGTATGAAGGAGCCTGGGTGTGGGGGAAGCTAATGTGTTTGGGGAAAAAACATCTGCAAAGTGGTGCTTGCGAAGGCAAGGCAGGAGCTGCGGAGAAGTAGGGGTCATCGGGGGTTTTTGCTATCTGGATTGGGGGAGGGAAGGGAGAAGGAGAAATAAATGGGCATTTCTGAAAGCTGGGAGAAAATGGGTAAAACTAACATTGCTGCAGTGCTAAAGTATCAGGATAAAAAAGGGAGAAAGCTCAGCTTGACTGACAAAAAGCTCTTATCTTCTAATTAACGTGTTTCTCTGAAAACGCTGCCAAAAGCTACAGAGGGACTTTAAGGTGCAGAGATGTTCCCGCAGGGGTGTTGATAAAGGTGATAACTGGAGAGGATAAATGAGAGCAAGAGGTGCCTGACCTCAGAGGTATTTGGCAAAACACAAGCTAGGTGAAAGTTAATCTTCCCAGGATCTCTGGCACTGCCTTGACAGGGTAGCTGGGTTAGTGAGGACTGCTGATGGATGGTGGAATTGGTGGAGGGGTAGAAGGAAGCTGCAGTATGTCCTGGTGCCCTTCTTTTTGTTACGTCTTAGCAGATGCAAATATAACATGGAGAAGGCTTTTGTGTCAAGCTGTTTACACTGTATTTGCAGAAGTGACTTCAAACTTTTGGTGTGACTCAAGTTCCTAAATGCCTCTGTGAACATAGGCTTGGGAGCTCGTGTCACTTACTTCGTTCAGGGGGAGCAGCCTCCTGAAGCTAGTAAGTTGGATCTAAAAGAGAGAATAGCTTTTATTTAAATTAAAATGTGGAAAAAAGCTGTAATTACCCTGAAGAGATGGAGGGTATTCAGGCTAATAATTTAGAGCACTTCAATTATGTGTCAAGGCTTCCTGGCACTCTAAGGAACTGCGTGCTGTGCTGTGTAGCTGGAGACACCTGAAGCTTAGATGGTACAAATACCTCATTCTGCAATGGGAGCTTGCTGAAAGCTGCACTTTAATGGTTTTGCTTACTAAAGCAAGTACATTTATATTGCAGAGGAGCAGCTCTATGGATTTCTCAGGTGTCTAGGTTGAATTATGGGCTAATAAATGATTAATCTAAATAGCAATGCGTATTTTCATTTGAAAGCTTTAATATGGCATTATGGTGGTGGGATTCAGAGCTTCTCTGGCTGTTGCTGGGTACTAATAGTCCATCTTCTCTGGCAAAAAGGTTGGCTTTGCAACCTGCTACAAAGCAATTATTTGCTCTAAAATGCTCTGTTGTTTCACCACAGTTCTTTACCTGCGTTCTTCCGTTTTGCTAACTTGGGATGAAAATCTAAGCTCTGCCCTGTGTGATATCCATGGTTTTAATTGTTAGGACTCTGTAATTTGGCCAAACTCGATAGAAATAAGGCTCCAGCTCTTCTGAGACAACAGAAGATCAGTGTTTAAACTAGCAAACCTCTTTTTAATAAATGTGAAATTATGCTGATCCTAAATCCTCATAAAGGTGCTGGAAGTTTGGTCAGGTCTAATGTTGTAGTCTCTCTGAGCAAAGTTTGATGCTGACTTTGATTTGATGCACACTTGCTATATTTTTAGTTATCTTAAAACACTGATTCTAGAAATGAGCAGTAGGTGACTTCTTTCCCTTTTTTCCTTTCACTCCTGCCCAAGGAGCTGGTTGCAGAAAAGGAGAGAAATGGCTTGCTTACAGCGAAAATGCGAGAGCGCATCAACACGCTAGAAAAGGAGCACGGCACTTTTCAGAGTAAAATACATGTTAGCTACCAAGAATCTCAGCAGATGAAGATAAAGGTAAATGCTTTACCAAAACAGTTTGAGTTGATGTTCATGCACAAGCAGACCAGTACTGAGAAATAGTATCTTTAGCCAGGGTGCAGCATTTGTTTGCTCACACAGAAATTGGCTTCACTAGTTACCCTGAGCCTTGAATGCAGTGTGCTGGTAGCTGGTGGTGTAACACATCTGCATAAGGATGGGAAACTTTGTGACAGTTTCCTGACTTGAAAGAAGGACAAGGTATTCTCATAGGTGACTTTTGTAGTCTGTGAAAGACCACTGCTAGCTAGACAGCCTGTATCTCATCTAGTTACTTTTCCTTTGTGGTGTTCTGCTGAAATGTTACTCAAAGTGCAAAATCTAATTGGAATACTCAACTTGAGAGCCACTAAAGCTGATGATCATTTACCAGTTGATAAATCTCGTTTTTTAAATTGTAGTACAGAGTGACAACATAGCATAATATACAAGAAATATCATTGCCTGGTAGAGTGCTTTGCTGAAAATATTTGAAGGGCTGACACTTGCATTTTTTTTTTTTTTTTAAGACCCTTGTTACTCTCTCCTGAAGTTTTATTATAATGGAGTGACCTCAGAAGAGTTTGTTTCATCAGATTAGAAAGTTTAAGTTTTCTAAGAAAAATGGCCCCTCTTATACCAACTTGACTGGTGCTTAGGTTTCACATTCTAGTATTTTTTTCCTGTATGAATGTCTCAGCAGCAAGCCCAGCATGTGAGCTTTCCAGCTTTAATACTGTATCTTCTGTCTTGGCACTTTGGAGAGTAGTGTCTTTGCAGTTTTGGAGCAGGACTTCAAAGGATAATATCCTTTGAACCTATATAGATAACTGCATAATGAGAGGGTCTTACTGCTGGCTGGGGAGGGTGAAGCAGATCTGGGCACGACTGAGTGGCTTTTGCAAACGCTGCTGTCTCAGGTAAAGCTGGAGAAAGGATGTGCAGAGGAACCAGTGCTCTGGTTCTGCTCCCCCTGCTGATATGCTCTAGCATTGCAGAGAAGCTGAAACAGTTGTCAAAGCTTTCAGTTATACGGGGTTTGTGCCCCTGATTCTGTTGGAATCTTGTATATCTGTTGGCATTAAAAAAAAAAAAAAAAGGCGGGGGGACCCAACCCCAACAAACGTCCAAGGACCAGCTTGTTACATGTGGTGGTGCTGAACTGGAGGTGGCTGCCCTACAAGGGATTGCTATCTCCTGCTGTGGTTGTTACACAAACATTTGTTTGGATTTTTTTTGTACACAAAATCCTCATTGGTGAGTCAGCCATTTGATGAAACTGGGTCTTGGAAATGGTGTCAGCCATATCTCCAAACTGGCACTGGTAGAGGAAGAAAGTATTAGAGCTGTATGTGCTCGAGGATTTTCAAAGCAGACTGTTGGGCTGTAAGACCAGCTATGCTGTTGTCTACATATGCAGAGTCCGTTTTTTCCCCTTGGATCCTGTCTTTTGATTTTGTTTGCACTATTCTGAAGTAGCCTTGGCTTATCAGGGCTTCTTTCTGCCTCAGTTTTTAACCATGTTGAAAATGCAATCAAAGCATATTACGCCTAAATAAAGGAACAATTTCATAATCTTGACTTCAGGATATTATAAGAGGACTAGCCTTTTGTAGTTTACATGCTATAATCTGTGTATTGTTAGTTATTTTATACTTTTTCTGCTTTGTTTAAAGGCTCTGTAAACTTCTAATGTTAATTCACAGTACATTTATTTTATTTCCCTTTGGAAAAGGAATATATTGATATCCAATTATTGACAGGTATCTAAAGTTATACAGCTGAGCAATTAGTATCCTAAGTAACACTTGTGTAGTCTTTTAAACAAACAAAAAAGGTTGCCTTGATAACTAGGTTGATACACTGGTGTAAAAGGAAACCGGTGCTTTTATTTGAGCAAAAGGTTCTGAGTTGCACAGTTTAATTTAAGAGTGGGTGTGAGAGGAAGGATGTAAAGCTGCCCTTCTCCCAAAAAATCTGCTTAGTTTTATTTACTTAAACTATTGTGATATCTTATCTACTGTTACAAGTGCTTGGGTTTTTTATTGCTCCTTAGTTTAATCTTTTTTGGAATTGATCTTTCTTTCCCCATCAGTTCCAGCAGCTCCGTGAGCAGATGGAGGCAGAAATAAGCCACCTGAAGCAGGAAAACGGTATCCTGAGAGATGCTGTCAGTACTTCTACCAATCAAATGGAGAGCAAGTATGTTAGCAGCTACTCAGAGCTCTGTGTGTTTTTAAGCCTTCCCTGAAGGGTTGTTCTGGCTTCTGCTCCTTTTGTTTCTATCTCCTTGGCTGTCTGTGAATTTGTGGTTAAACTAGGAACACAGATATTTTGGGCTGGGGAGGTAGCTGTTTGTATTTGCTTTCAAAACTTTTATCAATTTGAAGCCTGAGCTTTTAGAGAGTGGGTGCTGAGGCTTTAACAGAAAGAAGTGCAGAAGTGCTCAGCCACAGTTGGTGTTTTTGGCAGGATATGTATCCTTTCCTCAGGGATTTTAGGAGAGGTGCTGATGCTGGCTTCCTGGGAGAACAGCACTCTCAACTTATAAATCAGTCTTGCAATAAGAAAAAAGTATCAGTGCCCTGCAGTTAATGATACCGCTGGGCTGGCACTTGGATTTATTTGCTGGTGTTGCAAATGTGTGCAGAAACAAAAAAGCATCTCAAGATTTTGTCTTTTGTGAGTTATGACTTAGGCTGCCCCTGAGTTGGCAGAGAGGATTGTACGTACTGTTGTAAAAGCTGAGCACCCTGGTAAGGTGTATAGTCAGTTGGGTGAATTGCTGCCAGTGGGCTTCTGCCTATAGAAAGCAAAACCGGCACTTTATTATGCTCTTGGATATTTGATTTGTTACTGTTGGAGACTACAATGTCTAAGCCACTGTCAGGACTTGGAAAGGGCTCCGTATCTTCCTTTTCTGGCAGAGATGCTGCTTCTATATGGACCTTTCTGTTAATTGCTTCTGTGCTGCTGAGTACAGCTCAGCAGAGGTGTGTTCTGTTCCCTGCATGTGTTCTTCTGGGGCAGGTTGATATAATGAGCGCGTGGAGAAGGGTACTGGTACCCTGATTTTAGGTGTCCTGTCTGTAGAAATGAAGCATCTCTTTGACAGTTATCTCAAAATCCTTAATTCGGGCAAACTTAAGATAAAAATAACATGCTTTTATTTGCTTATACACAAAGGGGAGCCTTTTAAAATTCTTCCCTTGGGCTGTACAAATGCATCTTCTCTCCCTAAGTGAGAGAGTGCATCAGATATCTGTTAACTTATGAAGGTAAGTCAAGGCCAGGAGGCAATGTATAGTCTGTAGAGATGCATGCAGTTAGTAGTCTAGGAGGAATAGTCTTGAATAAGTTTGAGATCAATAATCCTTTATGGGAAGAGGAAAGGAATGTGAATTTCCATGTGAGACCTTTCCTTATGCTAAGCCTCTTTAGTTTATATAAGCCTGTCCAAATTGTGCCCATCATCTTGCAAACATTTTAAAGGAACTGATGCTTGTGGCTTATTGCTGACCTTTTGTTTCTGACTCAGTGGGTTGTAGCTGCTGTGCTGTGCTGATGGCCAAGAGTACCTGACCCTTATCCCTTTCCTAGGATGAAGCAGTGTGGGGAAAAAAAAACCCAAACAAAACCCCCACCCAGTACAGTCCTCTGGCTGCAAATATAGGACTTGGTGTTGATATTTGAGTAGCTGTTGTTATGGCCTGTGCTTCTTGTAAAAAAAAAAAACAAAAAAAAAACAAAAAAAAAAAACTGTGAAAATGTTTATTTTTAGGCAGTCGGCCGAACTGAACAAACTGCGCCAGGATTATGCTAGGCTGGTGAATGAGCTGGGAGAAAAGAGCAGTAAGCTGCAGCAAGAGGAGCTCCAGAAGAAGAATGCAGAGCAGGCGGTTGCTCAGCTAAAGGTGACTTGGTTTTTCCCTGCCTGTCGAGTCGCACTCAAGGCTTTATTTATCTGAGCCAACTTCTGAATCAGGTGGGATGTGAGGTGTGTGAGAATAGCTACAGCTGTTGCCCTGGCCACTAAATGTCTCTGTCTTCTTCAGATGTGCAAGTGTCTATTTTCAGTTAGGCTGAGCCAGCCTATGGGTTTAATTTTTTTATTCAGTACTCTGGGTTTTGAGTGATTACAAACCTCCCTATGAAGTGAAACTTACCCTTCCAGGTAAGTATCTTTAAAAAACTTAACTGATGATGTTGGACTTTGCTTTCTATGAGTGTACAATTCCAGCAAGAGTTGATATTTTGAAGTTGTTCATCCAGATGGCATGGTCCTTGTGTGATTTTTTTTTTTTTTTTTATTTGAAACTGCATGCTTTTGCTTAAATGTATGTTTAAATTTTTAAATAAATATACTTTTTTTAAGAGTCAAAATGTAAATGGGACTGGTTTCTGGATGCATCTCTTTCCTTTTCTTTGGAAGAAAAGGTCTTTCGTATTAAATTTTTTTTTTTTTTTTCAGAAGAGAAACCTAGTGGTTTTGGGTGAGAATGCCAATACAGAGCTCATTACTTTTTTCATATTTGCAATTAAGTTCTCCCTGCCTTCTAGACCTTCCAGGTGGAGAGTTGGCATTTAGGTTGAGACATGTTTTAACTACTAGATGCAGATTTATGTGATGCATGGTAGTCTGGCTTCTAGTGTTAATTCTGAACTTGCAGGGCAAAGATGCTACACTTTCATATTACAGAAACCATCCTGTTAAGAGCCTGTAATGGAATCCTGTTCACAATTTGCCTTTCAAATTAATAGGCTAAACTGCTGTAGGAGGAGGATTATAGGGCATTCTGTCTCTCTGATGTGCCCTAATGGAAACAAGAAACAATTTTACTTCATTGCCATATGTTTTGGGAATAGCACTGAAGAGATGCAGTCTGAATGTTTCAAAAATAAATTAAAGGTTAGACTTCTTTTCATCAACTCTCTCTTTAATGTGAAGGTCCAGCAGCAGGAAGCAGAGAGAAGATGGGAAGAAATCCAGGCTTATCTCAGGAAAAGAACAGCAGAACACGAAGCAGCACAACAAGGCATGTATCACAAAATTCCCCAATAATGCTTACTGCAGTGATTTGGCTGTTGCCATTTGTAAAAAAGGGCATTATTGAGTAAATGGCTTAAATAAAGTTCAGGTGAAGTCAGTACTGCTTCAGCACCCTGGGGAAATAGTATGTTGTGATACCAGTTAATTTGAATGCTGATGAGAGAGCTGAACCTTGGCTTGCTGGGATGAGGCTTCTAATCAGCCTACCTGTTTACAGTGAAAATTATTTCCCCCAAAAGTTAAATATTTACTTCTGAATTGAAATCCTGACATTTCTGCTACAGATGTGCAGAATAAGCTTGTGGCCAAAGACAATGAAATCCAGAGCTTGCACAGTAAACTTACTGATACAATGGTGTCAAAACAGCAGCTGGAGCAGAGGATGTTGCAGTTAATGGAGGCTGAGCAAAAGAGAGCTACTGCGGAGGACTCCATGCAAATGCAGGTGCAGGTAGTATTGCTCAAGTATCTTAAGGGTTTGGTTTTTTCCTCCCACATTGTACCTATGGAAACACAGTAATATCCTTGAAATGCTGCTTTAGTAAAGCTTTCCCACTGAGTAAAGAATGAGAAAACTGTGTGCCAGTCTATCACCTGGCAACTTATGAAGTGAGACCTTGTGTATGGTGCTGTGAGGAGGTCTGGGGCCATCTCAGACCTGAGAAGCACTCTGGGCAAGTCAGGGAAATGTGCTGACCCAGGCAATTTTCCAAGCTGTGAAATGATGCTATGGTCTGGGGAACACCCTGGAAGAGCAGCGATGTACCTTTGTTTGTGTGAGCTCTTCTGGAGTGATCTCTCTTTTGGCATCAAGTGGTGAGAGGCAGTGTGGACATATCTTTTGAGGGCTTCAAGGAAACCAAATGGTGTACGGTGGGGCAGGGAATATTTTCCTCTTGATACAGAACAGGTTCTTATGCTTCCACTCAAACTGGTTGATCTTAGTGGGGAGAAAAATAGTGTCTTTGAAAAGTGTCTGACATGTAAATGCTAAACTGTTCTTACTAACATAATCATGGCTAAGAGCTAATCCTAGCAAAAGTTGACTAGCTGCAGATCTCAGCCTGCTTTTCTTTCTGTGCTTTCTTACAAGGAGCTGATAGAGCAGAATGATGCTTTGAATGCTCAGCTTCAGAAGTTTCATTCACAAATGGCAGCCCAGGTACAGCATGTTCTCAGACTTTCTTTTGTAGTCATGAATTGTGAACTTTCATTAAAAGTCAGATTTTTTTTTTTTTTTTGGTAGCTGGGTATGAGATATGTAATGGTGAAAGCAAAGACTTGTTAGCATCTTCTTTTCTAATGTTTCTCAAACTGGTTTAAAACTTAAGCTTCTGCTGCCCTTTTGGGGGAAAAATCCACTTATTTCCTCCTGTAGTGGCTTTCATTTATAACCAAAGGGTAGAATACCTTTCTGAATGTTTGTTTTCTGTAGCTTTGCATGTGTACAATTCTGTCTTGTGGTTCTTTAGTCTTTTTGCAGTCCTTCTGTGAACCACCTGATCATGCTTTTCCTTGTGCATCAGGTTGAGAAAGTGTCAGAGTATATGGTAGCTCCCATATAAAGCTGTTTGTTCATTCCAGTGGCGATTTCTTTGCAGAAGAAACCCGCCCCCCCAAAACAAACAAAAAAACCCCAAACCCCACCAAACTTGCACAATGCCTTTCTCAATTCTTTTAATCACCAAAACTTTAGTTTGACTAGTTTCTCTGAGAAATGATTTCTGTTGTAAACACTACGTAAAACCTCAGAGTCACTGAAGTTGCTTCCATGTAGAGGTACGTCATAGAAATAATCTCAGAAAGGCTGTAACTTCTGTGGGCACAAGTGGAGACTGTTCCTGTGCAGTTGGGTACTGCGTTCTTTTAATCATGGACGTGCTTGATGTAGTTTGGTTAAATTCTACATCAGACTGAAAATGTATCATCTGGCTTTGCTTGAAGTGCTTTAACCCATTAGGTGGGGAGAATAGTGAAGGAAGAGGCACTCTGAATTGATGGCATCTTCATGACCTACTCCTCTCATCCCAGCCCTTTAAAAGGGCTTTGAAAATAAATCCCTAGGGAAATTTTACTTTTTAGCTCTGGGTTACCAAGGTGGCTGTTGGAAGGAGGTGTGTGCTTTCCTCATGTAGCCTCACTGGCCATGAAAATGCAGGGCCATTTTTCCACCGTGGACAGTGGGTATGAAAATAGCACTTTGGGGAAGTGAGGTTGGACTGGAGACTGCTCTGGACATGAGGGTTGATGAAACTTTTGGTCATTAAGGAGGTGCTCTGGGACTGGAACTATTTGTTCCCTTTGATTTTTTAATATTTTTTTCTTTTTCTTTTTTTCCTCTCCATCTGATGCTGTTCTTTATGGTATGATCTGGATAAGGCAGTATAGGAATTGCTACAGGGTCCCATGGGCACAAGCTCTGCAAGATCCAGGATTTTGGGGGAGGGTAAGGCTGGATAAGGAGAACCATGTATGTGAAGCACAAAAGAACGTGGAAGTTCTGCCACAGCTGCCACCAAACTGGATGTGAAACAGTATGCAGAGGTCCCTCGATGCCTTGATAACAAAGAGTGATGGGTCTCCCCTTCCCCATTGTGGGTGACCACATGGGAATAAGCTTTTTCCAGGGGGTAAAAATGCCACTTGCTGATTTTTATGTTGCTGTTTCTGTTCTTAACACAAGTCCTGATGTACTGTGCAGGGTTTTCTTTTTTTAAGTTTGAGTTGTCAGCAGAATGTCCTGTAAAGCACTTAATCCTTTGGAGACAAGTGCTGATGATCCATGTGGCTTGTTTGAATCTGATAAAGGGCAAATAAGATGGTTCATTTTTCCCCTTCATGTTGCCTTAGGCCAAAGGGGAAGGGACATTAGTATGTGCTGGTATTCCTTCAATGTTCCTTAGCCAGGAAATAGTTGGAAGTGTCCTGTGCCAGTTTAAAATAACTAGACAAATCTTATAAATGCTATTCCTGGCTCACTATAGATGATGATTCTTTGACTTGCTTTACTTTCAGCTATATTTTTTTTTTTTTTTTTTTCCTTCTGCAGACCTCAGCTTCAGTCCTGGCAGAAGAACTACACAAAGTGTGAGTGTTCATTTCCTCTGGTATTTGGGAGGTGTTACTAGCTTTTAATGAATGCCACCTTTCTTCCACGCACATGCAGTGCATATGGGAAGGACTGGTGAAGGAAACGTTGCTGTCTGTGCTTTTAACTTCTTAACATGAGATTGACTTGGGAGCTGGGAAACTGCTTCCTGCGGATTTCCCTTCCGTGTCTGCCCTCAGGTTTGGAGTCTGTTGTACATGGCTCTATGTGCTAACACAGAAAGCGATGTCTCCTCTGTTGTTTACCACTGCCTATGTGCAGGGATCAGTACAGCGTGCAGGAATGTGCATGACCATGAGAATTGTTAATATTTGGGCTATATGGCTGTGCCAGGAGATTTCTCCCTTTGGGAGATGGGGTAGTTGTTGTGTTTCAGAGCTAGAGAATGTCTCATAAATTTTTGGCAAGCAAACAGCACTTAAAACGGATGGAAAAGCTTTTGGACCCAAAGTGTACTGTCAGCAGGATTTAGAGTAGGAGCTGGACTTAAGGGCCAGCATGTATTTTGTGTTTAGCCTGATGCTTCATGTACCATTTCCATCCAAGACCTTTTAGTACTGATAGGTCATCATTTCTCATTTGTGCAGGATTGCGGAAAAGGACAAACAGATAAAGCAGATGGAGGACTCGTTAGGCAATGAACATGCCAACTTAACCAGCAAAGAGGAAGAGCTCAAGGTATAATAAAATCATGTGTAAATGCCAGCTGATACAGGGAGAGGCTCGTTGGCTGTGTGTACAAAAAAATGAAGCCCACAAGGCTGCTGCCTTTGGGTCTAAAACCAGCTCTTTCAGCTACAAGTCTGCTGATTTTGCTCTTCTAGACAAGGCCAATGCCTGATGCTGGGAAGCTGTTGATAAGAAAGCTTGAGGTTTTTCCTTGCTATTACCTCTAGAGTCCTTCAAAAAGTAACTTGAAATACTTTGTGCTGATGAGTTAACTTGCCTGAAATATTTTCTGTGTGCAAAGTGCAAATACACTTCTTTTTCTCCTTCCTTCAGGTTTTACAGAATATGAACCTATCCCTGAAATCAGAAGTACAGAAGTTACAGGCTCTGACAAATGAACAGGTAAAATAATTGTTACATTAAATATTTAATTTTACTCTCTTCCCAATACCTATTCTGTCATAAATGCAAATGCAGATCTGTTGGCTTTAAGTGAGCTGTGCTTAAGCACATTAAAAGTATGAGGCTACTGAATCAGGTTAATACCTGATGCCCTGGAGTTCTTATAGCTGGTGGGAGGCCTACTTCTTACCCTTCCTTCATCAGCAAAATCTTTCTTTCTTGGATATCCACGTTACTGAAGTGATTTGCTCGGTCGGTTTAGATTTGCAGGCATGCAGAGTGCAGGACACTTTACAGGAGTGAACACAACTGTGCTTGAATATGCAGTCCTGGCGTTTGCATACAAGGGTCATAAGCATCCCTCTAAAAAACCCCAAGAGCACATCCCCCCGCCTCGCCATAGATGTCTTTTTAGAACCAAACAAAATGCTGACCCTCTGTTAGTGCTATGTGGCCTGTTAGTTACAGAGGTGGAAATGAAGTGTTTAATTGGAGATAATCCTGGTTGTCAAATGAATCTCCTTCAGATCATCTTCCCTTTGCGTAATTGCATGCTTGCCTGGTATATATTGGTGTTTTAAAAGTGTGTGAAGACAAGCTTACCGCTTTCACTCTTGCTGGTGAGTCATGTGCTGAGAGGCCAAATGACTTGTTCTAGCTTTTTAATATTGTGGAATGAAAGGTTGATTGAATCATGTGATGTATCCTAAGTCTTTGTTAATCCTCTTTATATCTAGGCTGCTGCTGCACATGAGCTGGAAAGGATGCAGAAAAGGTAAATAGCTCTGGGATTTGATAAACAATGTTTGTCAGTCTTTTATATTCTTCTGAATCAATGCTTTTTGTAAGACTTGGATGAGGAAACGTATTTAACTGTTCTGCTATGTCTCAGCATTCACATCAAAGACGACAAAATAAGAACTCTTGAAGATCAGCTTCGAGAAGAACTTGCTCAGATTTCAAACACAAAAGAAGAATTTAAGGTAAGTTACAGAATAGCTATTCTTGTGCTTATTTACAGTAAGTTTTCCAGACTTCAGAGGTTGCAGAGCAGTTCATACAATTGCATGTTGATTTGTAAAATAGAACTGACTTTCGGGTGTTAAGGTAAACTACAGTAATTCTGTTTGCAAGGCAATAGCAATGTGGGATGTCGCAGTAGTAGCAACAAACTGTGCAGCAGAGTAAGAGATGGGGTAATGCAAGTTAAGTGCAGTGTCTGCAGTTGTGAAGAGTGAGGTCTTTTGAAATCTGGAAGAGGAGATTGCTCAGTAAAAGCTATTATGGTTTTCCTGTGTTCCACCTTCTAATATGACTTTCAAGGCCTTGGTGTGAGCCTTTGTTGCTTGGATTATCATGGTGTAAAAATGCTTATTTTTCTCCTGTCATCTTCCAAATTGTTTCTCATGAGGCTGCAGCTAAATTGCCGAAGCTTTTGGTTCTGACGTCTGGGGTCTGCACAGCAAAGCTGATAATTGTTTCTAGATGCTGTGTGCAGAGAGCAACTTAACTCCTCCTTGCCCTCTGCCACCTTAGACTTTTTCTTCTGAACTTTAGGTGATAGAAATAGACCCGCTTCCCAAGAAAGGCGATGACTCCATCTTTTGACTCCATCTTTCTAATTCCTTTAAACCCCGTGATGGGTACTGCTGCTCTTCTGATGTTTCTGGTGAAAAGTCCCTCATTCTGAATCTCATAAGGTCAAGTTGGTAGGTTTACTAGTGAGGAACAGAGTGGGTGTGTAGTGGCAGAGGCAGCGTGCTTTTGTAGAGGAAGCCACATCTCATGTGTCTCCTGGAGCTCTTTGAAGGTGTCAGCAAGCAAGTAGTAAACTTGATTCATGTATTGAAGTGGCACTTTCAAAGAGGTTTTGATGAGACTCCCTTGCAAGGCTCTGTAGTTTCTCTAAGCTGTCAGAGAATAAGGGGGAAGAAGTTTGCTCAGTTAATGGAATAGGAAACAAAGTAGAACTTCAGTTGATTTTTGTAATAAAGCTGTTGACTGAATCTTCAGTGAAGTGTGTGCTGGGTAATGGGCGCATAAATGGTCTGGAAAGGGGAGTGGGAAGAGGTGGCAGGCTTGAGTAAGTCGGCAAGTCTCAAATTAGTGACACTCTCAGGGCTTTCAGCATGGTGGAACATTTTAAAATGGCAGGTGAAGTTGTGAAAATGAATATGAGGAGGAATAATCTGAACTTCCTTTAGTGTGATGGTTTCTGTAGTAACTGTTACCCAGGAAAAAGGCTGTAGAGGTGTTGTGGATGGTTATGTGCTGAAATCAACTCAGTGCTATGTGGTGGCAAAAATAATCTGGAGGCAATTCTAGCAGTTCTTAGGAAGTGAATAGAGAACTGAACGCAGATCGTCATCATTGTGAAACTGTGGAAATCCATAGCGTGCTCTCAGCATGAATATTACGTGCCCTTCTAGTCTCTTTTTCCTCCTGTCTTTGATCCCAAATGTAAGCCAGACCAGCTCTGTACTAAATGCTTCCACCTGAGGAAGCGCTGCTTCTTTCCCATGCACATGAAAGAGGGAAAAGCCAGGTTCAAAACAGAGCAATTCTTTTAATCCTTGCCACTGCTGTCCCTTCCTGCTTGTGTTGTCCCTGTAAGGCTTTGGGTCTGAAGCACAGATCATGTGTCCTGCTTTTTACTGTTGTAAAGCATCAAGCAAGTCTTTTTTTTTTTTTTTTAAAGACTTTGTAAAGCAAAAAGCAATAAAAGAGGAGGATTTTAAAATACATCTGAGGAATCCAGACAGGCAGCCTGTCTGCTGAGGGCTGCTGTGTCTGTTGTATGGAGCAGGAATGCTGGAGGGGGGGGCAAGGTCTGTGGTATGGCTGTTTGTCTTCCCGATACACCTCTTTCCAGCCTGTAGTTAGACCAAAGTGTGGGAGCTGCGCAAACCTCTCTGCTGCTGGACTGCCAGTTCCTTGCCATGCATCCTCAGTGATAAGGCAGCTGAAGAGAACTAGAGAGGTGATCCTAGACCATTTACTTCGCCAGATGAATGTTTTGTAAGAGGCAGCTATCAAATCTTGACATGATGCTGATACTGCATTAGGAGGAAAATGCAGTTTCTCTTGACTCTCACACTTGGTACTGTGTTTCTGCCAGGGAATAAAGATGATAACGGCTGAATTTCTCTTGGGAACATAAGGACAAAAGTATTAATACAAAGCAAGCAAGAAAGGGAAAGGACTGTTTGTAGTCTTGCAGCTTCCAAAGAACTCACTTTAACGACTTCTGTGCTTTTTCATTACCTTATTGCCATTATGAAAATGCTGTAGTTAGGGTTTGCAGTTCTGAACTGATATAATGTTTAAATTTCCTTCCAGGTTCTCAAGGATCAAAACGCAACTCTGCAAGCTGAAGTTCAGAAGCTGCAGACTCTCCTGTCCGAGCAGGTATAGCCAGTGTTTGCTGAGGTTGTATCGAATGTCTTCTGTTCTTTTTAACTTCTTAAGTACTTTTTTTCTTAAGCTGGACCTAGGCTGAGCTGGTTGGTGTCAAAGTCTATTGCTTTTTAGGTATTTGCTCTTCCATGGAGGGTTCAAGTAAGGCAGTTGTGAATGTCTTCTAGACCTAGTCAAGAGTGTCCAAACAAAATGTGAATTTTTTTCTCCCCTGAAGAATGCTAGCTTAACACAAGCAAGAACTTATTTCTGCAACCTCTCCCAGTTTTATTGGCAATTTTCTGGAACAAAAAAATCCCATGCACAACTAGCCCTTCCAGGGGAGAGGGCTCTTACTGGGCTGTGGAGAGACCAGAGTAAGATCTTTACCCTACTTGTTTTCTTCCATCCTGGAATGAATTCTCAAACCAGTAGTAACCAAAGAATGGAATGGGAAAACTGTTTATATTGTGATGTCTTTTGTCCCTCATCTTCTATATTCCGGCCCATGGCACACCTGCTGCAGCCAGTCTGACTGGTACTCACACAGGATGCTGCAGGTTCAAAGCTGTTGTGTTGCTCAGCCCCATCTCCTTTGCGAGCGTTGCCTGGGAGAGCTCTTGTGAACACCCCCGACTTTGTACCGTTGTGGCATGAGAGAACTTCCTGAGACACTGGAAAAAGACTTGCAGGACAGGAAACTTGCTTCCTTTTCTGCACTGGTGTCTGTTAGCGAGCAGCTCCCTTTCTTCTGGCAGAGAAACAGATTTGCAGCCTTATTCCCCTGGGTCTGGCTGATTTGGTGTCCTGTCTGGAATAGTGGGGCTGATTTTTCTTGGTAGCTGGCTTATGTTTCTCATGTGGTCTCTCACAATGTGGTGTTGTTGAGAAACCATAAATGTTCTGCTGAGTGAGCTTCAGGTGGAGCTTGTGGTTTTGATAAATGCTCAAGAGAGGCAGATTTTTCAGGTGCTGAGCTGGCTGCTCTGTATTAGATGCCGCACAGTGCTTGGCATGCTTGAAACTCCCTAGAACCACTGGGATCCTGTGTCCCACAGTATCTTGTTGCCAGAATTCCTGTAGTCCATCAGTGTAAAATCATCAAGGCATTTTGGGCTGGATCTGTACCTCCCCTGAAAGACTGACATCTTTCCAGCATCAATATTAGACATATATGCCATGAGGACATTCTCCCCCTACTTTATTTCCCCTTCTGGATTAGTGTGGTAACTAAGCTTTTGGTTAAGATGATGCTCTCCAGTTATTTCTGTTTTTAAAATCCCAAACCATTATTGATCCAATTAATGATCACCCTATTGTGTTTTTTTTATAGGCAAACAAAGACTTGTTAGAGCAGATGGAAAGAAGGTAAGAAACTTTTCTCTTTTGAATTGGAGGCTAAAATACAGATCCAGTTTTGTTGGCAGCAAGGTTACCGTTGATAGCTAAACTGCCTTCAAAGGTTAACTCTTTTTCCTAATACTCACTTTTGACTCCTCAGCATGAGAGAGAGGGATGATAAAATCAAGACAGTTGAAGAGCTGCTTGAAGCAGGACTCATACAGGTGGCTAATAAAGAGGAGGAGCTGAAGGTAAAATCTCTCATTATCTTTTTATGGGGAAGTAGACATTAAGTGCTCTTGTGCAAAGTGTATGAGTGCTCATAGTGCAGTCTGAGATCATTCCCTTTGAATAGGAAAAGCATCTCATGGAGACAAGGTTAAAGCCTTTTTGGTAAGATAGACTAAGCATGAGCATTGATGGCGTACAGTAAATGCTTCTCTCTGCTTAGTCTAGAGCAGGTTTTGCTAGGATGTATACGTGGCGTCTTTTGGAATAGAGTGAATATATTTCCAGTGTAACTCCAGAGCTGTATGTTTGGCCTAATCTGCAACAAATCTGTCCTTAGGAAAGGGTGTTTTGTAATAGCTTGGCAGTATGGGACTCTTGCATCCTTTTGCTTAGTTGGTAATCTGAAGGGTTAAATGGATTATAAACTACTGGGATAAACTAAATACTTCTGGGATGATGCTAAAGGTATTTCCTTCCTGTTCTGTTTATAAAGAAGCTAGTGATGAGAAGTCTGGAAAGCCAGTACAAAAATCCCTGTGTGTTTTCAGCTGGGTTTTGCTGGAAAGCTGTGTCCTGTCTACCTGGACATAGCCAAGACAATGCTTGCTTACTTAATGTCCATAAATTCCAGGTGCATTGCTGACACCCCTCTACTGGGGAGGAGTTGCACACTAGCAAACAGTCAGGTTACTAAACAGCCAAAGATGTGAGCACATAACCTTGATGTTTCCCTGGACTCTAGCTTCCTATAGATTGAAGTCTACTCTGAGTTGTCTGTAATAAGTAATTAGTCCATTGAATACTTTGGCTCCAACTGCTGCAGAGGGGGTCTCTTTCAGACTTTCAAAGTCGCTTGTTCTAAAAGAAATTACTTTTCCATCAAGCTTAACGCTTTTTCCCCAACAAATGAGTCTTTCATTATCTGTGTGTCTGCTTTCAAAGGCACTGCGAACGGAAAATTCATCCTTGAGAAAAGAACTTCAAAGTCTGCAAATTCAGCAATCAGAGCAGGTAGTACTTTTCATCTAAAACTTTTATTACACCTAAACTAAATCTAAAAGAATCTTGCCGTGGTTGCAGAAGTCAAGGGAAAAAGGGGAAGATGTCTTTGAAGCCTGTTGGCAAAGCATCCTGTTTTCTTCCAGCATTGGTCTGGAAGCTGATACTTCTGTTAAATGCTTCCTTTGCATAAGTGTCAGAAACGTGGCAGATATAAAGGTTCAAATTCAGTGGCTTTTCTGGGTTGGTTTGAGTTTGCCACACACTGAAATGGCTGTGAGTTGCTTTTTTTCCAGAAGCCTAGTGCAGCAAGCACGGCTTGTAGGCAGCTCGTACTGCATCAGCTTCATTATGCATATTTGAGCTTTCTAATGTTAATCCACCCTTGTGCAGGTGTGACTTAGCCCCCTTCTGTTTATGTCTCTGTCCAGTGACACTGTCACAGTATTATCGTTTTTGATGTACACTTGGTGCCAATCGGGAAGTGCCTTTCCTTGACATCCAGCTCTGCTTGCATAGCTCAGGAGGCCACTTAGTTTCTAGAAAACCATTTATGGGAGGGGAGAAGCACAGTAACTATGGAGAGGTGTACGTTAGTGCTGGTATGAAAAGGTTAGCTGATCAAATGCTGGTCCTGAACCTCAACCTCTCCTGGTAAAGATGGTGTGGGTTTGCTTTTGTTTTCTGGGAACTTGCAGCAGACTTGCTATTATTGGTTTGCCAGGAACTGGAGACCAACAGCTCATTTTCTCTGGAGCAGCCAGATAGATAAAATTGTTAGGCTGCTACGTAGTTCACCCAGTGCCAGAGTGCTCAAGCTCTCTACTCCTTACCCCTCAACACTTGCAGATTGTTTTGCTCTCTTCTGTTTTTCTAAATTGAAGCTCTGTTTTGAACAGGTTTCCTTCCAGTCACTGGTGGAAGAACTCCAGAAAGTGTAAGTTACTGCATAGATTTCATTTCTGATTGTTACTTCTGTCTGTCTTTATTCCATGACTACAGGTGTTTTGCTTCCCTGAAATGATATGCTTTTAACTGGGTGAAGTGTGTGTGTGGCAGGAAGCATTATCACTTTGGAAACACATCATGTTAGATCAATACCTTTTGCAAATCCAGTCGCTTCTCTGTTAAGCAGTTAACTTCATAAGCCTAACTTTGACTAGATGAGGAATTGCACTGAATTGTCAGATAATTGTTTCTCTTCACTAGCACTCTGAAAGGAGTGAGCTTGTTCACTCTGTGTATCTATTTGAAGTTGATAAATATTTCTTGCTGGAATGTCCAATGAAGGCTGAAGTTAAGTGTGTGTCATTCCAGGGACTATTGATACCTTAATTTGTATTTTTAGACAGTAATAGTATCTATTTAGTATGTGAACTACTGGTTACGTAAAGCCAGCTTGTTTTGCACTATTCCCAGTCTTATTCCTCCTATTTGTTTTTCCTTCTTGGTCCCACTGTGGATCCCAGAGGCTGGCGATGTGATGTGATAGCAGAACCAAAGCTTGTGTGTTTGCTCAAGTAGCGCATTTGTTCATCCAGCTAATGTTGTTCCTCTACTCTTTTTAAGGATCCATGAGAAGGACGGAAAAATAAAATCAGTGGAAGAACTCCTACAAGCTGAAATCCTTAAAGTAGCAAGCAAGGAGAAGACTGTTCAGGTATCTTATCTCTGCAATACCTACCTTCCTTTCTGTGTTTATGCCACTGACTACCATTTATTTGTTACTGCATGGCATTCTATAGTGATGAATTTGTAGCATCCATTTTTGTGGCGTTTTTGTGTTTCCATTGTCCAATCCTGTCTGTTTTGTCATTGAAAAGGCTTTGACACAGGAAATAGAGGCTCTGAAAGAAGAAATAGGAAATTCCCAGCTTGAGATGGAAAAACAGGTAAAATACCTTAGTGCCAGAAGTGTGAAACAGCCTTGCCTTGGATGCGCTGCTCACTCATTTCTGTTGTAGTGTGTTTTCTTTCACTGGTGAATGTCATTGGGTAAGGGAACTTTTTAATGGTAGAGCTACGCTACTCTTGGATATAAAGCTGTAAATATGTAGTATAGCTACTGCTGTTCTTCAGAAACCACATTCTTCTGGATGCCCGAGCTTTTTGGACTTCTGGTATGAAATTTGGCAAGAATTGCTATAACTTAAAGCATTGTAGCATTAGCTCTGGCTGGGCTGTCCCTGTAGTAAACATGAAACCCTGGGACATCCTTTGAGGCTGGCAACTTGGAAATTTTGAGTGCTGAAGGTGCTTCTCCTTTTGTTGGCCTTTCTGTGTTGCTAGAATAATACTATGGGCCCAAATAGTAGCTGGTTTCCAGGTAAACCTAAGGCTGTTTTCTTTCCAGTGTCCAAAGAAAGCCTATCTTGGCAGAGTAAGTTTTACTCTAGCTATCAGGAATGCAGAAATGGAGGAGTATTGGCTTTTTTTGGCATGCTTGCTGTCTAGCATCCAAAACAACGGGAACCCATGTTACCTTAGGGAGTCTATTCTGCAGGCAGCTTAATCAATCCATTGTGCTGTCAGGAAGTTTGCTTGCTTGTTCGTGTGGGGGTGGTTTGTTGTGTGTGGGGTTTTTTTTGTTTTGGTCTGCACTTTTTTCAGTCTTTCTAGCTACATTCCAACATGTCACCGCCTTTTCTTTATTCCTTAGTGTTAAAATTTTGTCCTTTTTAGGCAAAGCTTCATAGAATGTGTTTCTGTCTTTGGGCTTTTCCTCCAAAGCAAATTCCCAGGAACTGACAGAATTATTTGTATGTGTTTCCTTCCCTGGAACTGACACAGGGCCCAGAACAAAATGCAGTTTAGAGTTGCCATCTCTGGAAAACTACATATGAGGGATGCTTGCTCCAAAGGTGGTGTATTATGCACCTTTTGGTCTCCTGCAAGCAGAATAGAGGTTTTGGGAATGTCTGAAACTCCTGCCATGTTGTAGTAGAGGACTAAACTAAGCTACCTGTTTGGACAGCCAGTATCTACACAGATAGGTGCTGTCAGGCATTTATACAAAATTCGAAGGAAATACTCCCACTAACTCTTGTTTCTTCAATCCGTGTTCAGCCTTAGAATGGGAATTTAAGGGAGTGCTGGCATTGTTGAGAGCATTGAAAAAGTGCTTGCTTGTGCAAAGGTCTAAATGACCAGGGATGATATCTCTGATTTGAGCTGCAGTTGCTAGTGAGATGGTTGTCATCATCAGTGTCTGCTTGTTCCTTTGTCTCTTGTGGTGGAAGGGTGCTTCAGTGGGCCTGCTTGTGTTCCCATTTGCACTGTTTTCTTTTCTGCTCTGGAAGTCACATTTTAAATGTGGAGAAAGTAAATAGTGGAGACATTTGGCTTCTCATAATTTATTTTCCCAGGAGAAAAATAATGCATGTTTATGCTTACATAACTGTCACAAATAGCACCTGTTTTAATAATGTCTAATGGCTTTTTCCCCTGTTTCTCCCTAGAGCAGTTTATAGCATTTATGTGTCTTTTCCATGTGCATCGAACTGAAGTACTGTTTATTTTCTTTAGGTGGCGATTACATCACAAGTCAAAGAACTTCAGACTCTGTAAGTACAGTTGTTAACATGTCTGATGTGCCCCGTGCACCCCTCACTTCAGTGCTCCAGTCTGTTTTAAGTTAAAATGTTCTTGCCTGGTGTCTGCGCTTTGCTTGAAGTGATCCAGGTTGTTAACACTGGTCTTAGTAGACCTGTGTCCTTATTAGAAATACCTGGTCCTGTCTGAGACAGCAAACAAGGTGAAGTGCTGCATGGCTTCATGAGCCCCAATTAAACTACAAAGGATTAAATTCAAGTCAGGATGGAAGGATGTAGGCAAGGCACTACAGCAAACTTACTTTGGTAGTACCTGTGCTGTAACTGGGTGGACAAGTGAGAACTGAGCCACCATGGTTGTCAGTCCCTCACGTCCCCAGCTGGTGAGGGGGAAGGAAGTATTCTTAGATGAGGAGAGCACATGTGTGAAATCTCTGCAATATATGTTGGTGCAGAACTTGTCTGCTTTCACTTAATGAGCAGTACCATTGATCAAGGGCATCTCTTGCTAAGCCAGACTGAAGTGGAAGTGTTCACACATTGATTTTTAGCGGGTGAATTGTGTTTGTGCCTTTGATCACATATGCTGCTTTTGTTATGTGCTGCAAAGCATAGGATGTCTTTTTTTTCAGGTGGATAAAAGAGCAAGGGTTTATACTGTGTGTCTATATGTGTTTAATGGTATAGGTTGAAGGGGAAGGAAAAGCAGGTGAAAACCATGGAGGCCTTATTGGAAGAGAAGGAGAAAGAGATTGTTAAGAAAGGAGAATGGCTGCAGGTAAGCTTCCTTGGTATTCTAAAGGGAAATAAGTTATTCTGCAGTATTTCTGGCTGTTTATAAGTTATGTTTACACTTCTAAACTTGCCTTTTTTGTCCAAAGGGTCAGAAGGATACAATTGCACAATTAACCACTAAAGTTCAAGAGTTAGAACAACAGAACCTGCAACAACTCCAACAGGTATGGCGTGCAGAGTGGATGTGGTTTGGGAGTGCTGCTCAGTTGGACTGGGAGATGATGTTTTTGTTCTTTACCTCTCACAAAGGGTTTGCATTGGCTTCAACCTACAGAGCTATTTTAAATCCTACTTGACTAAACTGGTAGTCTACAGTGCAGAAAGCCCACTAGTTCAACCGTGTTCATCCAAAACAGGTTTTACATGGATAACAAGTTCTGAGAGCTTTTCTTTAACCTGGGTGATACTATGCATAATGAGTAGCTTTGGTGGTCTGAAAACTTTGAAGCTCATAAACAGAATCATAGCTGTGTTGTAGGTACCTTCTTGCCAGACTGAAGTAGCATTGCTGTAGGGCTATGGTCATGGAAAACTCTTGGTGTAACTGAACATAGTAGCTCCTCTTGAAGCGGTCAGGCTTTGCTACGATTCCTTCCTGCCTTTACCTGTTGCAGAAGTTGCAACTGGCTGGAATATTTTGGCTTTTGATTTCCTGCACTGGACTTGAGAACAGGCAATGGGACATCCTGGAAGCCAAGTGTTACTTAATGGAAGAATTTTTCCAATAAGGTGGTATTCTAGCTCAGTTTGGATTTTTGTCAGTGATAAAGGGGAGAAGCTGAGTTGCACTCTTATTTTGGGTGGCTGTCTAGACAGGCATTTATCCCAGGGGAAAAGTGGAATGGAGAGAAATTGGGTGGTGTGAGGTTTGAGATGCTTGCAGTAAGCTGTGCTTCTGAAATCCGTTATGCGTTTAGATATTCTTGGAGTAACGTCTGATGCAAAATTCCTGGTATTACTTTGACAAGTATCTTGCAAGCTGTGTGGTGTTCCTGCTCATGCAAAGAGTTGCTGTTAATTTGAAAGCTTTACTGTGCCATCAAAATGAGGTTGGGAATTACTTTTTCAGGTACCTGCTGCATCCCAAGTCCAGGACCTGGAGAGCCTGTGAGTATGCTTTGTAGCAGTTTCTCAAGTGCCTGCTGATAATACACATTCAGTGCTGGCATTTATCTTAAATTGGAATGTATGAATCGGTTTCAAGAATTTTATGGGCTTTGCTAAAATAAGCTGTTAGTGCCGATGGACGTGCACCAGCCAGCGCGTCTGCTACTGTGTATAATAGCAAGTGTCTGGCGTCCCTGCCTGGTGTGCATAAGTAGTAGCGCTCATTCACTTTGTGAAAGTGAATAATCGCCCAGGGCTCTACTAACTAGTGAAATTGCTGCTACGTCTTGTGTCTAGTGATAATTTCTCCTTCTGTTTAGCATGTTTAAAAGAGTGTGGATTTTAGTGCCTGTGGCTTAGTTGATAAAAGCAATGAACAGATACAGTTTACCGTTTTCAGTCTGAGATGCAATAGCCAATTCTCCAGCTCCTGTTTTATGGAGAAATGCTGCCAGACTTTCCTCTGTTTTGACTCTGCTTTGTCTGGCTGCTCTAAGCCAGAGGAAGGTTGTATGAGACTGTGCCAAGAAGGGCTCTGTTTTCAATGCAGCTCTTGTAATGTGCTGCCCTCCCGGCAGAGCTCTTGTATAGCCAGTACATGGTACCTAAAGCAGCCTCACCTTTAGGAGACTGTCCCTGGTACCTTCAGAGCCAGCTGGCTTGCAGGTTTTGCTCAGGTGATGAGTTGCTTCTCTCCCACTTCATCTCTGAATGCTGTTGAGATCAGCTATGACTAAATGCATTTGCTGATTGACGTGCGAAATGACTAGCTTGCTTCAGGCCAGTTCTTAGCAGGTAAGTGTTAGTAATACATGTTGTTGCAGCTGGCATGTAGTTTTGTTAGCTTTCTCAGTTTGGAGCCATAGTGCAATGGTTTCTTCTCTGTGTGTGTGTGTGCTCTCCTTTTGGCTGATTATTACATATAGCATACAAAATATATTTATCTTCTGCTGCTGAAAAGTGTTCCAGCTAGGGTGTCTGTCCCTTTTTAGCATAAATTCTTACTTTAACCCTTTTTTCTTACTTTCTGAACCGTCTCTGCAGGTTGAAAGGGGAAGAAGAACAAATGAAGAAGTTAAAAGCTGTAGTGGAAGAAAAAGAGAGAGAAATTGCAAACCAAGTAAAACAGTTGCAGGTAAAGTTTTGATATAAGTGTCTTGTGTTGTAAGGAGTGTATGTATTGAGTGTATATCTATACGTATACATGTGTATATATTGCCTCTTTTCTTTCAACAGGATGTGCAAAAGGAAAACGAATCTTTTAAGCTTCAAATTCAGGAATTAAAGCAGGAGAATTGCAAACAGGTACAACTTCCAATTTACAGTGTTACTGAGTGAAGTCAAAGGGTTGGTGGTAGCTTGTATGGGTGGCATGGAAAACCAGTAGTTGCATTGACCATGCAAATCCAGGGACAGCTTCAGAGTTGGATTGCACTAAGCCAGCTTTTCTGGCTGTTGCTTATCTGTTCCTGCTTCCCTTGATCATGTGAGTTTGCAGCCTTGTGCTCTCTCTTACGCCTGCTGTATTCTTGTCTAGCTTTCCACCCCTGTCTTTACACGCTGTGTCACGCCCAGGGTTCTTCTGGCCAAAGGAGGCTGCAAGGGACTCCCTCAAAGGCCAAGAGTGCAGCTGCTTAGTGTTGCAGCAGTACCTGGTTAACAAGGCTGATCATGCTCCCTGCACCAGTCTTTGCTGCTGATCTCCTCCTAATGAGTTTCTGATCTGTTTGTAGGCATCTCTGGCTGTCCAAAGTGAGGAGCTTCTGCAAGTGTGAGTACTGCCAGAAGTTGAATGCAATAGATAAGTGCTTCATTTCACTTATTGCTCAGGAAATTTAAAAGATTAAATAAATGCCAGATGTACAATATCAGCGTGTAAGAAGTGGCCAGTAAAAAAAAATCTTTACTATCTAATAAAACTTTAACATAAGAGATTCTGCTCACGCTAATAATCCTCAGCTGCGACCTTCTGCAGACAGTGCTTGCAATATGTTGTGCCCACAACGTAAGCAAGCCACGATTGAATTAATTTTAAATGCATGCCAGCTCAGCTGTATGTCTGAAGAGTTAAATGTTGGTGTTTCAAGTAAAAGTGACAGGCTTTTTTCTTGGAACTTCATCTTAGTAGAGTGTTGTTCATATTATAAAATTGTCTGGTGGAAATCTCTTCCCAGGGAAAATCTCAGGGGTAAAAGTGTGTTATAACGTAGAGCTGAAGTGCACTAAAGAACTATGTGGAAGCTAATGCCATACCAGCTTATATTGTGCTACACAAATTGCCACTGTCATGTATCTTTGGCTGAATTATTTTTCTTTCAAGTTAAATGACTTAAATTGTGGACTAGGTGCTTGAAAAAGAATGTTCTTATCCAGCAGGCAGTGCCTGTTTTGTGGCGTTGTACTAGCGTGGGCTGGGTGACCTATCCTTGTCTAATGTGTTGCCTTTCCGTGGCCTCGATAAATGTGTGCAGATACCTGTTGTAGGCAAACAACAGCTTTACAATGGGCTTTGCTCTGGCAGTCCGCAGTTCACAGGGCAGTAGGAGGCAAGCGGTACTGCCAAGTCAGCGAGAGCAGCTTTTCAAAGAGAGTCTGTTGCTGGAAGGGAAGGCAAGCTAGTGTATGTGAAAGGGTGTCAGCGCTTCACTTGAAATTTCTTAAATGTCTCCTGACTTGTTTATGGTTCTTTTTGCTAATTCAGGGTTGCAGGGAAAGAGAAGGAAATCGCCAGTCTCCAAAATGAGCTCACCTCTCAGAGAAATGCTTTTGAGCAGCAGAGGAAAAAGAACAACGTAAGGAAATTCTTCTCCCCACTCCCCAAACCCCAAAGAACAATCAAACCTGTGTGCATAGCACTCCTTGATGCCTAGGCATTCTGCTGAGAACATGTTTCTGACAGTTGTCTGTCCTATTGTGTCCCCTGGATGCTCCTCTCCTCTTTTCTTGGGAGGTGACTAAGCATACCTTACTTTACTGCTCAGAGTTTTGTCAGCTCTCTGACAAGTTGCTGATTTGATGAGAGGGAGTAGACTTGCTGGGGGACACATCCCGCAGCAAGTTCTTGGACTTGTATTCAAGCCTTCTTAGTCCTGTTCAGAAACACGTCCTTTGCCAAGGGAAGAAGAGGGAGTTTGGGGAGGGAGGGTGGGAGGATGAAAGGTGCTGTGCTCTGACAGAGTTATGGTCCTTGTGTGTGGCCATGGGAGGAGGCATTACCTTCAGGGCACTCAGATCTGGCTCTTCCCATTCCTAAGAGTGACTAATCCTGATCTCCTGAAGGAGGTGAAGGACAGTGAGCCTTCCTTTAGAGCAGCCACTGATGGTGCAGTGCAGGTTGGTTGTGGGTGGACGTAAAGATTGTATCTTCCATCACAGAGCTGTGAAGTTACCTCCTTGTAATACGTTACCTGTGCAGGGCAAGAGAACAGCATCTTTTAAGTTACATGGAAGAAAGTTGTTAAAATACGGGGGTTTTAGTTCACCTGTCTCCTTGATAGTCTATAAAGTCCAATGAATACCGTGCAATAAGGTTTGTTGCTTAAAAGTGGGACAATATAAGGAAGGTGCACAAGGAAAATAGTGGGAATGTGAGCTTTTGAGCATGTAGTGTTGCTTAAGAGCTGAAATAAAGTAGGGGAAAAGTGGCTGAGTAGTATCAGAAGACAAATGAGCTGGAAAGGTAGAACATATGCATGCCTGTTTCCTGGGGAATTGCAAGGTCTAAGTACCCTTGGTGGTGCAGGCAGAAATCTGGCTACTGCTAAAGGCAGACCACGGCTGTAGGTCCCAGCTTTCCGCATTGCAATTTTATCCAATCTTGTTTTTATGTCCTGTGAAACAGCCCTTAGGATAGCAGACAAATAGAAGTAGTAAAGTAAAACTAGTGTAGGTAGACGCTAGGATTTGGATGCCACTTTGTGTGGTGAATTAAAAAAACCACAGCCTTTCAAAAATAACCCTTTGCTAAAGCAGATTGCTCTGAGGGTTGGGGAAAAAAAAAAAAAAAAAAAAAATCGAAATCCCAAGCACTGTAATCTCCTCCCCACAAGGCCCGCCATCCTTCCTAGATAAGAGCTGCGAGGCTCTTAAGAGCTCTCAGCCTCCTAACTGAGCTTGCATGTTGACGTCTTGTGGAGTACACGTTTGATGACCTCGCCAAGAAAGATGCAGGAGTGCAGCACGGCACGGTGGTGTTTCCACGCGGATCTGGGGTGTGCTCGCCACTGGCGAAATCCCAAAACCTCCCAGGAGGGCTGGTGAGCAGCAAACCAGTTTTCTTTGGGTACAGTGGAGAGTGCTGCGTGGGTAAATGCTGCAAACCGAGGCCCTGAGCTTTATGTTTATAAAATCAGCCCTGGCATAGTAGGTTTGGGCTGAGGCCCAAGGATCTACGTAGCTAGATCTGGTTGCAAGATCAGGGGCATAAATGTGTACACCTCCATGTATACTTGGGTCCATGCTGGGTTCTGCAATGCGACATGCCTAACACTCTGTTGTGTAATCTGTGGTTTGGTGTCTGTGTTCCTCACTACTTTTGAAAACTTCCCTCTTTCTTCTTACAAGTGCAGTCAAAGTGTGGGGTCGCTGTAGCGATACGCTCTGCAGTAACACTTGGATCAGTTTTGGACATGGGGGCAGGTTGGGCAGAAATTGGCACTTTTTTCCCCTTTTCATTCAAACTCTTTGAACATCACACTTGTTTTTGCTAGTGTATGTCATCTTACCCGGCAAAATCATCTTGCAGTAACCAGCATTTAAATGCAAATGGTGGAATGTAATGCAAAATATATCTCTGAAGTAAAAGCGGAAACAGTTTGAATATTGGCTGAACTGAAATCATTCTTTCTAAAAATGATTAGGACCTTCGGGAGAAAAACTGGAAAGCAATGGAAGCATTGGCATCAACTGAAAAATTGCTGCAGGACAAAGTGAACAAGACTGCCAAGGTTGTAATGTTAACTGCTAGAAACGATGCGTTAAGCTAGAAGCAGATCTGCAGCTGGTTTTTAAATGAAATGGAGGCATTTAACTTTTACTGCAATTTAAATATAGTCTGTTCTGAGTGATCATTCATATACTCTCACCTCTGCTTCTTCCTGTTGTCTTCAGGTTTCTTTTATTTTTTTTTTTTATCCTTATTTTGTGGGCATGCTGATTTTTGATTTCTGTTTGCATAATTGTTAGAGCTGTTGTGAATCACTTTTTCTTTGTGGGGAGCTCTAGAACAAAAACTGTGCTGGTGAGCAACCTGCTTTCATCTACTGGGCTTTCACTGTGCTTGAATAAATTTATTGGACCTGTGAAGAACTAGAAGTAGATTATTATTTAAAAACCTGGGAACTTCCAGGAAAACAGTGTCACCACAGCTGTGAATTTCTTCCTTGAAAGCATATGAAGCTTGACAGGTCCCATCAGAGCCAATGTTCAAAATTATATGGGACGTGAATTGCTCTGAAAGGAGCTTGCATTTGCTATGAGCCTGATTTGTTCTTAATTGTCACTATCCAGATTTCAAAAAAAGCATCAAAATAACTTTAAAAACACGAGTCGGGTAGCTAGAAGCAGAGGAGCCTCCAGTTTGGGATCGTGCGTCTGTGTTTTGGAGATGTTTCTGCTCTTTGCTCGGCCCTGTGTTCAGAGAACTTGTGTACCTGCTTTTGCTGTGTGCTAATGCTTGCCTGCTTTCTCTTGCAGTCAGAAGACTTCATCAAACAGCCATTTGCCACTTTTCGGTGGTTTCTAAATTGCTGAAAACTAACACTCTTAGCACAACTTCACAACCTAATGTCTCCTGTCCTTTTCTGTCTCTGAATCTCAACCTAATAATGCCACCGATCTCTTGCAGCAGAGGAACCCAGAGCAGCAAGGCGCAGTAACACTGATGTGAAAGAAAAAAAACAAACCCAAATATTAGTGAAGGATTTTTGCTGAAAGCTGCCTTCTGCACAGGGTTTCAGGCTTTCTGTGTTTAAACTTATGCGGGAGCCTGAGTGTCGTATGGCTAAATTAAACCAATCTGCCACAAGCACAGCAAGCAAATGTCCTGTGGCTAGTCTGCTTTTAATGTTAAATAAATGGAACGATGGATCTGTGGTGCCCTTGGCTCTGTATATTTATATTTGCAGAGCAATGACAAAGAAAACCTGGAGATTGTCACACAGCTCTAATAATTATTTCCCATTGCATCCAGGCTTGGGGAAGGAGAATGTGAGGGTCTCCCTCTTGAGTACTTAAAAGTAATATTTAGAAGATATGGTCTTGCTTTCTTGGCCTGGTTCAAATGTGCATTAACACAAAGTTTCCTTTTGACTTTAATTCTCTGTTTTTGATGTGGTGATGTTAATTTATGGTGATGTTTTTTTACCACCTAAAATTGTTTAAAATAAGTATGGATTTGTAAAATACCGTTGATTGACCAAACTTCTTGTTTTTGAGATCGCTCAACTTGAGCGGCAGGGTTGGTGTGATCTGTAGGTGCAGTTACTCAGCACAGTGTAGTTTGTGTTGTGAACAAGCGAATGTTGGTGTAATTTCTGTACAAACAGGCTAGATTAGAGGAGAACTTAAAATAAAAGCTTAAGCATGAACAAATGTGAAGGCCAAATTCTGAAGCAATTCAGTGTCAATTTTTGAAGCAATTTAGTGGCAATTTTGGAAACTATAGCGCCTTTCTCACTTGAAAAAATGACTTTCTGGGTTCAGTTAGTTATTCTAGGCATAGAAGAGGCTATTGCCAGGTCTGTGGAGTGTGTTGCCCAATTTCACATGAGCCTTTCTCTTGGTTTAGGAGAAGCAGCAGCATTTGGAAGCTGCCGAGGTGGAGACGCGTGAACTACTGCAGAAGCTCTTCCCTAAAGTCTCTCTTCCTTCTAACGTGGTAAGAGAAGGGATTCTTCCTACCCTATTGCTAGGGGCCAGGGAGCTCTGGTCCTGCTGTGCTGGGCAGTCCAGAGCGCTTCCCTGCAGTCCCCTCTGCCCCAAGGTTTTTGTAGCGGGATGTGAGTGTCTTCTGCCGGTAATACCTGTACTTGCCAGCAGCAGAGAGACAAAGCTACAGGCAGTTACTTCAAGAAAAGTGTTAAAACAAAAAAAAAGTTATCATCTTGGGTTTTTTTTGTTTTTTTTGTTTTTTTTTTTTTACTGCCCCAACATCTGATTCATCTGCCTCTGTTATCTTGTGTCTAACTGAGATAGTAAATTTTCAGGGGCGGATAAGGTCTGCTGCATGTTTGCTCACTGTCTGGCACAATGAGGATCCATATCTTCCCCAGCAGCTGTGCAGATAACAGCTGGCCTCCCTTTCCAGAGGGGCTGCGCTGCCTCAGTGCCAGTTAATACGGTTCAGTAGGGTTTGTTTTGTTCCGAAAGTTCCTTTGAAAACCACTGATTTCCAATTTTATATTCTTGGTGGCTTTCAGTTGTTTGCAAGGGAAGTGCACTGAGTTCATATGGTTTAGATAGTGTGAATGATGTGAAGTGAGGCTGGAAAAATGGGGTCTGTGTTTCATTTGTAATGTCTAGAGGTTTTGAACATTCATGTTTAAAATTATTCTCAAATGTGCTAAAGTTGGTCTCCTGATGAACTAGAAATAGTCTTTAAAAAGACTGATTCTGTAAGGTTATAAAGTAGTCTTCCTAGTGAGGTCCTTAGAATTACATAGCAAGTGTCTGCTTTAACTGCTCAGGGATTTTGGAAAAGATTCCCTTAAGTCTTCAAGTAGTTCTTGTAGAACCCCGACACTTGCATGGAGACCTCTGTCACCCAGTTGTATTTGAGCACTTCCAAGCCCCTGTGAACTCTGTGTGTCTCATAACCTCGTGCTCCTGGATTGCTGCCCGTCAACTGTCAGCTCGGCTCGGCTGCGTGTGGTACTAGCTGAACAACTGCTGTCAGGCTGTGTGTTAGCTCTGGGGAATTAGGGGACTGAAACACTGCTCTGTAAGCCTGCAGTTGGGAGGCAAATGTCCTGAAGATAGATTTATTGAGGTTATTCTCAGCTTTAACCGAATGTATTTCCCAACAGAGCCACAGCGAATGGATATGTGGGTTTGAAAAGATGGCTAAAGAATACTTGAGAGAGGCTTCGGGATCCCAAGACGTCAAGGTAGGCATGAATGGTGGACAGCTTCCTTGTGTGTGGTGTAGGATATTTTCCAGTATAAATCTTCCAAATTGTGCTCTGGATTGTGAAGTTCAAATTGGTAGAACAGGTGACAAGAAAATTGTTTTATGGATATTTGCATCTTGTAAATCAAAAATGTATTTGCATCTTTGAAAAGCACCTTGTGGAGTTGTGAAAACATTCATGAAATTCAAAAATCCCTGTTCCCTTTTTCAAGTAATTGGTTTTTTTCAGGCAATTCAGAATTACTGCAGTAACTCATGTAAAGTTTGTGATTGAGTATTGAGAGTTGTAGGTGAACGTTGCTCTTGCTGTTGTCTTCGCATGGGTTGGAAAGACAGGCCTGCCAATGTGAATGATACCAGCTTGCTTGTTGAAATAAGATAAATAATAGAACTCGAATCCATCAGCTGAGACATGACTCTTCTGGTCCCTTTTCTCCTTTGCTAGGCTATGGAGCAGAAGTTGAAGGAGGCTGAGGAAATGCACATATTGCTGCAACTGGAGTGTGAGAAATACAAATCAGTTCTAGCAGAGACGGTAAGCAGGATGCCCAGTTGCCTGTGCCTTGTGATGTTGCAAGCTGCCTTTCTTCTGCTGTAAGCTTTCAAACCCCACTCTCTTTTTAGGAGGGGATTTTACAAAGGCTACAAAGGAGTGTGGAAGAGGAAGAAAGCAAATGGAAGATAAAAGTTGAAGAATCACAGAAGGAACTTAAACAGGTATTTCTGAAGATCTGTTTTTTGCGGCAGCCAGGCAGTTTCTGCTTGAAGTCACAGAGGGTGTTTGAGCACTGTGAAGGCAGGTATAGAACAGCCCTGGCTGCCTGGTTTGATGTGCGTGCAACCAGTGGATGAAAAAGGTGAAATCTACAACTAGTATAACAGGAATGATCCCTCCTTACAACAGTAGTATTTTTGGTGCTCTGATACTTAGTTTCATGCTAAGTGATTTTTATTTTTTTGAGGAACGTATTTCCATTTTAAAAAAACTAAAAAGTGGAGGAATTGTTGATGTCTTTAGATTTGTGTGGATATTCCTGTTGCCATTTTTAGAGAAGCAGAAACAAATGAACAGCACAGGTATGAAGTCTTTGACCATTATGACAAGTCTGTGTCACAGTCCTTTGCAGTTGATGCAGGAGGCAGCCAAATAGCACGTAGTAATATTAATGCTGACGAGATAGGAAGCCAGAAATTCAGGAAAGTACATGTGTCCCATTAATGTGCCCAGGAATATGTATTTTTCTGATCCTGGCAACTCAGACTGTATTTCTGTTAAGCACCTGGTTTTTTTTTTTTCAAAGTCCATTTGTGAACAGATACAGTCTCTTTGTGCTAAAATTTAAGTATCGTATAAGCATAATAATTTTTTGGAAGCTGTTAAAATACTGCTTAATCCATTATGGTCAACTAATTACACTTGAAATTGCCTGCAAAGCTTTCCTTTTTAGGAAGGCTCTGTTGCTAGCAAAATTGGTAAGAAAAAAGCCTTTTATGTTTCTTTCCTAATCTAGAATTAAAGTAGGTCAAACTGCTTTTTCGAAAGAAATTACTTCTAAAGTACTTCTGCTTAGTAAATTTGAGTGCCAGAGTATGAGTCTGGAGCAAACAGATGATTTATAAACATCTTGTTTGAGGGGCTTATAAAAGGCTGTCAGATCTTGAACTATAGATGTGCTACCATCTGCTGCACTTATGCAGCCTCTAATAAGGCTAAATATGCTGTGTTTGGCTACGTATAGTATGTGGATGGAGACAGTCTTCCCTATCTAGGAAAGATATTTCCCTTACCATGGCCTAATGGACAGCTGGCTTAGTCCTTATATTCCAAATCCTTCAGGCATCTAGGCGCTAAATATGTCAAAGAACTTCTTATGTTGGGAGGAAGTAGAAAACATGTTCTAAAGGAGACTCAGTATATTGAACTGAGTGAGCATCTTTATTCAGTCACTGTGATTTCATCCTTAATATTTTTAAATGATAGAAACAAGCTTGTGTGTATATGGAGAGTTTGTCATAGACCAACCCAACTAAATGATCTATTTATCTTTCTTGAAAACTGCAGATGCGTTCTTCAGTCATTTCTTTGGAGCACGAGGTAGAGAGGTTAAAGGAAGAAATCAAAGAAGTTGAAACTGTACGTGCAGGTGTTTTTTTGTCTTTGAAGCTTTCTGTTACTTAAACATGATTTAGGCTTATGTTGTAAGTCTGAACTTCCTAGGACTTCTGTCCTGCAAGGAGTGCAGCCTGTGCTCCAGTTTAAACTGAATCTTTTGGCCAGCGTTTTTAAGAAGTAGAAAGCTGGGTACTGGAAATTGTGCTTTTTTGTTTTTTACTTCTGTACTCACCCACTGGGGCTTTTTCCTTGAGAGACCGATCAGTTTACTGCTTGTTCATGGTCTTGGGCTTGATTCTTTTATCTTTTTGAAGTGTAACAGTTTAAATCTGTGCTGTGCAATCACTGGATTTGGAATGCTCTCTAAATGTCATGGAATATTTGATAGAAATTTATAGCTAGTTCTAAATCAAGAAAATGATGCTGCAAAAAAGCATTGAAAACATCTGTTTTAACTCTGTTTTTCTGTTTCTAGCTTAAAAAAGAGAGAGAACATTTGGAAAGTGAACTAGAAAAGGCAGAAATAGAACGATCTACTTATGTTTCAGAAGTCAGAGAGGTAAACATAATTGACCAAACTGTATTTTTCTTTTGGTTACTAGTTGGCTGGCAAACTAATCTAATGCTTAGCCCCCGTGGCTGAGGAGTTTATGTGCTTGTGACCTTAGGGTAGAGCGACACACTAATAACTGAGCAGAAGAAAAGTGGGCATCCTAAGGAGACAAATCCTAAAACTCTAAACTTCATTTCAGCTCAAAGATCTGTTGACTGAATTGCAGAAAAAACTTGATGATTCATATTCTGAAGCAGTAAGACAGAATGAAGAGTTAAATTTGGTAAGAAGCTTGTTCTCTGCTGGGCACAAAGTAGGCTCCCAGCATACTTATGAAGCGGAGACTTATTTCAAGTCCTGTCTGTTCTGCTAACCTCTTCAGCTTGATATTTTTGTCCATTGCAATCATTTATGTAGTCTGACTTTTACAATTTGTCTCTTTCTCTGCTCCTAACAATAGCATGTCTGGTTCTTAAGACTTTTTCCAAAGTCTGTAAGACTTTCATTTCTGAAACTTCTTGAGAATCAGTGTTTTATGGTGTAGATACACGCAACAGCAAATATAATGTCATTGGAGCAACGAAAGTTGTGCTCTTGTCGTTTTAACTTGAGGATTATTCTCTGGTTGTTTTTTTTTCCAAAGCTTCTAGGATGCAACTGTGGTATCTGTGCTCTGACTGTGCAGAGCCTTTTCCATCCTCCTCTGTATGTAGAGAAATTGGCCAAAACCAATGTTAGGTTAATTCAGAGTATCCAGCCATTCAGCAGCTGGCATCCTGATGTGGCTGAACAGCTGCTGTGCTGGCTTGGTGCATGCACTGTGTTACAGTGTGTTTGGCTAGAAATGCTCTCCAGCCAGTAATGCTCCTGTACCAGGTTTTCTCAAGAAGGGAGTTGGATTGACCGAGGCCAGGCCTATATGCCCAAAGATGCATAGTTTTGCAGTTTGAGCCCTTCCACTTCTCACTTGTTTCAGTGACATGTTTTTTAAGGCTGCAGGAGCAGTCAGATCCTTCCTCTGCTTGTGTTTGAACAGCGCTTTCTTGCTTTTGAGCCAGAATTGGGGAAGGTTGTCTCTGTCACCACATCTTTGTTGAGTTTTAGAGTGGTTGATGGGACAACCTGTCACTGCAGGCTGAGCTGCTGATCTCTAGTTGATTTAAAAAAATCTCACCACAGTAACAATCTGCGTAAGTTAATAGTATGCTTGGCAAGTCTAGTACAGCATTGCTTAGCATCCTGCCTTGGCAACCAAAGCCTCTTGTTTTGAAAGCAAGGGAAATGGGAATTGAATGCATATCTTGGAGTTAATCAGTAAATGCCAACCTCTTGAATATAAGAGGCAACAATCTCTTATGTCTGTAGCAACAAAAGCTCAAAAAGCTGAGCTCCATGCTAGGGCAGCTTGACTGCAATCTGATGATGCTGTGCTGGTAGGAGCATGAACTACCTTCATGCAAATGGCTCAGGAATGCTGTCCAGTGTATAAGAGGTTTTTTTTGCAGTAGGCAGGAGGCTGAGGAATAGAAATGATGGGATTTCAAAATGCATTTCCTGCTAATTTATAAGGTGAGCAAGGAGAGAAGCTGAATCTGCAGAGGAGCTCAACAGTGCTTCCCCAAAATGTAGAAAACCAGCATCTGCCAGTCCAGGTGCTCCAAAGGGTGAAACCTTCCAAGGGTGAGACAAATACAAGGTGTAGGTTTGGAATCAGCGAGAATTCAGGGCTCTGAGTAGCCTATTGTTCACTTCTTTAATCCCCTGCTGGCTCCCAAGAAGATTGACAGCAGGAATAGTGAACATTAGCACAGTGCACTTCAGAGGCACAAATCCAACAAAATTGGCACTCGAGCTTCATGTTAGCACTCCTACTTGAGGCTCAAGCCTTAAGTGCTATGGCTGGTTCTGTACGCTGTGTTGAAGAGCGATCGAAATATTCTTTAAAAAAATGTTTATATCCTTTGGAAGGCTATAGTTTAAGGGCAGCCAGTACAAAGTATTCATCCCTCTTGACTGAAATGGTTTCACTTTTTTGGATTGAATCTAAACACAATCGACAACTTAATATACCCCTGTCAGTGATTCATGCCTTGATGTGACATTAACAGACTGGTTAAGTCAACATAGTTGTAGTAAGTGGCACTTTATTAAGATGACAAGTAGAGCTTTTTAGTTTATTCAGCAGTAAAGTGACTGTTTAGCCTGAATTAGGAAGATGACAATCTACATTTTTGCGTATTTGCTGTGAATTAAGTTGAAGTCTGGGCTGACTTTTGTGATCAGAGTGCTGGAGAGGCTTATGTACTGTCAGTATTGCTAATATTCCTACTGGCAATATAATTTAAAAGTTGAAGCCACTTGTAATGAAGCTGATGCCAACCATGTCTTGTCTTCTGTAGTTTCCATTCTTTACATTTATCTTTACAGATGGAGTCTCTCTTCTTTGACTGTCCTTGTAAACCTCATCATACATGTTGACTAATCCAGTATGTGCGATAATTGTTAGTAATCTTACTCCCATTGCAGTCAGTGTGCACTGGGTTAATCCATGGGACAGACAGATGAAATCTCTGTGTGTGAGGGAAACTGATTTTCTTTGTTACTATTTTGCAGCTGAAAACACAGCTAAATGAAACACTATCAAAACTCAAAGTTGATCAAAACGAGAGACAGAAGGTAGCTGGTGACTTGCCCAAGGTAAGTAGAGACCCTTAACAGCTGCAGATCTAAATGTTATCAAAACCCTCAAGATCTGTAGTTTGCAGTGCTGGAAAATGTGGTGATTTGAGTGGCTTGAGGAGACTGCCTGCCTGGTGGGGTGTCTTACTCCACTTGCTGGTTCCCCAAGTGACTAGGACTGTGGGTGTAAGAGCTCATGCAGGATACCTGCATGTCTGTTGTTAGTTGCATTTTTATCATTTCAACTCTGTTCAATTACCCTTCTTGAAAGAGTCTCTTGTTCATGATAATTTTATGCCAATGGGAACAAGTGATTATTTGGGGCTGACAAATAATTCTTTATTTAAAGAAACCCAGCCTAACAAAAAGCCTATCCCACAGGCATACACCCACACCACAGCCCGAAGCTTTTAAGTCCGGTCTCAAATGGCAGTGGGTTACAAGGTGGTTTAGAAGCCATCTGCCCATTTGCATGTGGTTACAAATCGGCTATAACCCAGGAGACTGCAAATCTTTAAAGTTAGCTCTACACAAGCTTGATGAGACAAGCAGGTGGGTTACCTCTGCTCTTCCTCAATGGCTGCTCTTGCAAGATGGATTGGAGCGGGAAATCTTTAAGCATGAGAGGTCTCAGTGCTGCCTGTCACCCCAGAAATGAACGTCTCAGGGGAGAATTGATAAATGGAGCCAAGAATAGCCTGCAGAATGGCTGAGCTCCGGCTCAAGACCGTGTAACACCTTGTTCCTTCTGCGGTAGATGCATAGTAAGGAAATTGGGCTGTGTTCTAGCAGGACTGGAGTGGAGAGAGCTGTTGGCGGGGCAAGTCTTGTCCTGGGCCAGGGACAGATGATCACAATAGCACTGCCAGGAGGTGAGAAGGTAAAGGAGACCTACCGTAATAAGGTGTTTAAAACATTTTGCTCAGGACAATTATGTTGGATGTTGACATATGAAGTGAGCTGTGCTGATGTTCATTGTATATTCTATATAAACACAGATCTATGGTTAGGCTTTTGGAGACCTGCCTGTACTTGCAGAAAAAAAATTGCTGCACAGTTTTTGCCTAACAACTTGACATGAGACTATTAAACCTTCCCTGTAGAATTGCTCTCAAATGCAGTCAGGCTGACATGCAACACGCTGATTGTAAGGAGACATGTCAATCTTGGCAAATGTGTTGGTCCCCTGAGCAAATCTGGCATAAAACAGATTTCCTCCTGAACAGTGATTTCCTGTGTCTCTTGTGCTCTTGGAGAGATGGGGGGTTTGCTTCTCAGCCTTTGCTAATTGTTGTGCCTCCTCTGTTTGTGTGTGTGTGTGGTTTTTTTTTTTTTTTTCTTTCTGTCTTTCTTTCTCTTCCCTACAGGCTCAGGAGTCGTTGGCATCTCTTGAGAGAGAAATTGGAAAAGTTGTTGGGGATGCCAATGTTATTGAAAACAGCGATGTTTGCACAGAGTCGGTGAGTGTTTCTTTTTGAGCAACACAAATCTCATGCAAAGTATGAACTTTGGGAAGTGAAGTCCAGCAAAGGAACAGGATGTGTGCTGCTGATGGTAAATTAAGGCTTGATGAAAATTCCTGTCCTACAACTTGTCAGGGTGGTGTCCTGGAGCTGTATCCCCAAGGATGCATTGGGAGTTTTGCTGTCATCTGGATTGTGACCTATTTCCCATGGCTCAAATATGCAAGGAGGAAAGGGAGAGATTCTGGACATGAGATCTGGGCTTCCAGTGGGTGGTTGGTTTGGTTTGGGCAAAAGTGGGAAGTTCCCCAGACTTGTCCCTTCAAGAAGGGAAGCTAAAAATAAATTTGCTGATAACTACATGAGCTTAAAATACTAACTGTTGGGTTGGTGCTTGCTGACATCTGTAAGGCCAAAGAAAGAAGGCAGTCTTGCATGCCCCGTAACACGAAGGCAGAGAATGTCTTTTGCCAGAATGCTGACCCTTCTGGTCCTTTGCAGCTGTGGGCAAGAGCCTGTCCTTAGCCACTGGTAGGTGCCAGAATTCAACTTCAGCTGGTCCTGGCTCCTAGGTATTTGCTGCTGGACCACATCAAGCTCAGCACAAAATCTTGCTAGCCTGAGCTTCAGTAAGCAACAGATACGAGCACTGCCTTGTGCTGTTGGTGGGCAACTCTCCAGACTGATGGTGTTTTTTATATCCTCCAGTACTAGCATTGCAGTTACAGGGTCCGGAATTGGGTGGACTCTGGGGTGGCCTGTTTTCACACTTGCAGGTAACTCACCTGAGCCTGTGGGTTACTGTTAGCGCAGATGATTGCTGAACTGCTTGTGTAGGTGGTACTCTGTCTGAGTCCTGGCCCTAAAAAGACACCACTTGTATGAGTAGTTGAGTCGTGGCTGAGTAACTGGGCTTCTCCATCTCTGGAAACAAGAGCTTTCACACCAGCTTCAAAATAGCTTCAGAACAGCTTTCTGGAAGGCAATTGGGAAGGCGAAGTGCAGGTGCCTTCCCAGCACATTTTACACAGCTAAGTGGTGTCAATGGAACTCATTACGCATTTTCTTATGATAGGTAGAGTAGAAGGAAATGCTGTCGTCTGAGGGGGAGAAGAGCACTTGCCGATAGGACAAATAATATATCGACTCATTTTAGCTGCTGAAAATAAGTAGCTTCATCAGCTGCAAGAGGAAGCTAGGAGTCTTCTAAGGAGTACTGTAGGAAAGCCTTTGCCTTTTTAGTAGTTATCAGAAATGAAATGGCTTTTCCAGGGTGATCAGTCGTGGATACTGATCGACCCTTGCGCTGCGGGCTCAACCATGTCCGCGCCAGAGATGCTGCTGGGCCTGCGGGACCATGGATGTCCCAACCCTGTGAGCTGGTTTCCTGGGAGGAATGGTAGGTCTGCCGAGCCCTCGCCTGTATTGCCAGCCGGAGGCCAGTCACTGATGGTGACAATGGGATGCTCTGTGTCCCCTGTCTGCAGCAGGCTGGAGAAGAAAAGCCTTCCTCAAAGCAATGCCAAACTGCTTGCTCTCTGCTATGCATTTAGGGCTTATCTAAGTGGTATATCAGAACACCGATACCATCAGCCGTGGCATTTTGTGGCTGGTGACACTGGTGAGCCCTCCTGAGCTGGGTGTTGTTAGATGTGCCCTGCGGTGGCCTCAGTATGCTAGTTTCATTTAATTGCTTTAGCCTTAACTTGTGTAACCCCTCTGGCTCATGCATTGCTCTGCTGTAGCTGCGTGGGCACGCCGTGGAACTGTAACTAGGTTTCCTCCAGAATATCCATCGCTTTATTCTGAAGAGGAGTGTGGAAAAACAGTCCTAATAAACCTGTAATTAAGCCTTCATTAGTAAAAATACGTTAATTGTCTAAACAGCGCTCTTGACAGGTAGCCATTGGCAGAGGCTAGAATTAGAACATTTTCTTTTCTTTCCCCCAAGCCCTTTTTGCTGCTTTTTTTTTTTTTGAGGGGAAAAAAAAGAAAAAGAAGCTGTCTCCCCAGAAGCCTAAAAACTCAGCTTAAAATAGCTTTCAGATTAAAAAAGAAAGTCTTCCAGCCACTTCCACCTAGCAACAGTGTCTCTTTTTCTTTTTAAGAAGGACCTGAAAACACATCCTTAAAAATGAGCATATTTGTTCCTTCTGGGTACTGGAACCAACCCACAAAATTGAGAAATGATGCTTGCGTAAACCCTCAAACACATTCTGTGTGTTTTCTTTAGACTTCTTTTCTTTCTATTTAAAAATAGACCATTTGGTTTTTCTAATTGGCTTCCTTGTCACCTATGGGACTAGATGATGACTAAAGGGTGCCTTTTAGTATGCTTTAAGGAAGTAGTTTATATTCAGCAGCTTGCTTAGGCAGCAAACTTTTTTTGAGGCTTATATGAAATCTAATGTGCTTTTCCCCCCCAAATCTCAGTGTAAAACACTCCGTCATTGAGAACTGGAAATGCCATACATGTAAAGCACGGTGGAGGGGAATCTGTCAGTTCAGCACCTGTCTTAGCTACCGGGTCTGTGATTACAGGGGGTTCCCCACTACCATCCTCTTCCTCTCTTCATCCCCATATCCCAAAGACATGCTTTCCCCTGAGCCATGGAGTGCATGGGGCTGGGGCACGGCAACGACTGCATAAGGCAGTCTTGCACTCCTGGGTTAGCAGAAGCTGCAGTATGACTGTGCTGAGCCCAAATCCATTGGGACCTGGTCAGGATTGGCCCCAGGAGGGCTGGGGATGTGTCTATAATTCATGAGTAAACACTGCCTGAGATTATTGAAGTCACAAAACAGAAGGGAGAGGAAGCAAATAAGGGAGAGAAGAGCTTTCCCGGAGATGAGGGCTGAGAGTGAACTGAAGGGCTCCTTCCTTCATTGCTTCTCATGATGGTTTCTATGCAAAGGCACATGCACTTTCATACCCAGCACTGTGGGTCAGTGCTGTGATTCATTCATTTGCTGGGATGCTAATTGCATTTGCCTTTCCACTTTCATCATTCTGGTCTAGTGGAAGGTGTCCCTGCCCATGGCAGAGGGCTTGGAACTAGGTGATCTTTAAGGTCCCTTCCAACACAAAACATTCTATGATTAATCTGTATGAGATCGCTAAGTGAAGTCTCCGTCTTGACAGACCAGATTTTCTACTTTAATAAGGGTAAAATAGGTTAAGGCTACCCTAGTACAGATTCCAAATGATTTTCTACAGTAGAAAAATGTTTACCAGTTGCACTCAAGTAAGAGCTTTGCAATATATGGCTTTGTTCTCTTGCCTGAGCCCAGAGTAGTTTCTGTAATGGTGCAGGTGGTTGAGTTTGATTTACTGCCGGCTCTGCGTTACAGCAAGTCTAGCGGCATTTCCAGCCAAATGGGAGCTGGGAAAGTGGCCCGCTCTGAACTCGCTCTAATTTCCCTGAAACTCTAGGGAGAGATTTGCAACAGCATTATGCATCAGTCTCATTCTGTTAGTAAAACCGCTTTCACTTGGAGTGGGGTTAGCCGATGCTGAGCACTTGCAAACACCTCTGTGCTCATGTTGAGAATTGGGTACTTCTGTATCACCGACACCAAGGCAGAGTTGCTTATTTTTAGCTGTTAAATGGGAAGGGAAAGCTGTTTTACAGGTTATCTGCACATCTGTATTACAAGCTGAATAAGGAGTAGTAATGTGTTTTACATTTGGATTTCTTTGTACGTCTCTGGAGGAGCTAATCAATAAAGGTAATAAAACAGGGATTATATCAGCGATAGCTCAGCAAGACTGACTTGGGGGAGGAGGGCAGGCAAGAGGGGAAGAGTCCATTTCGAGTTGTGACACTTCCCTATTAATAAACTGTTGAACTCCTTAAGGAAAAAAAACAAACAAAACCACTTTTGTTTAAAAAAGCAGGCTCAGCATTTTCATTTCGGTGCAGGAAACCAGTTTTCTAGCTCTTGGTAGCTTTCTTTTTTCCTTTTCTCTGTGTTGACTGGTGCTTAAGACTGCTTGTTGGAGTGTCACTGGCAAGCAGGAATTTCCCAGGGGCTCAGAGCAGAGGGTGAACCTGTGGGATAGCTGGTGGGCAGCAGCCCATGTCCTGAGCCTGAACAGGAGCACTGGTGCTGTGATGTGGGTGGGGAAAGGTGTCTATCTCCAGCCAGCTGTTTCGAATGGTTTCACAGCTGGAGCTGCCTTGTGCTTGGGTATTACATACTGCTGAGGACACCATCCCACAGATCCTCATACAGAGCAAGTCCTTGGTGGTCCAGCAGCCTTGTTGTTACAGCTGCAGGGGTCAGAAGTCATGCCTCACGCTGGGCACACTGTCACTGTGCTTAGCAGCCTGCGTTATAAACCATGTGCTCTCATCCGCATGGCATTTTCAGCCAGGCTTGTGGGGATGTGGGGGTAATAACTTCAGAGGGCGGATCAGCTGTGGTTACAAGCACAATTCCTGGAAGCAGCAAGTAAGTGGAGTCCTGGGCCGGCAGGGTGGGAGCTGGCGGTCAGCGATGCTCTCACTGGTGTTCAGTGTGTGCAGGTAATTCCCTGGAACAGGAAACAGCTTCTTGACTTTGAACCATGTTTTCTTTAAATGTGGCCATAACCCTCTGACTTATAAGAATTGTTCCCATCTGTGCAAGGAGTTGTAATTTTATACAGAGGATCTAATTCTAGGCTTTCCTGGTAATTAGATTGTAAATGAGTTTTTAATGATTTTTTTTTTTCCTTCTTCCAGGAATTGACTGATAAAAGACTAAATGTGGCGGTGAATCTTAACCAGGATGTAGGTCATCTCAAGAAGCTGCTCGTGTCAGTAAGCCAAATGCTGTCAAAGGGACGAGAACACTACCAGCTAGTAGGTAGGTGTGGCTGGTGGCCATCTAGTTGAACTGGTGGGTGGCTGTCAGAAAGGATACTGCTCTGTGATGGTGGGACCTTGTTCAGATTTAACAAGTCAAGTGTCAAAATCTGAGACTTTCTATGTGCAAATCATCAAAAGCTTCTAGTAGCCACTGGATTTGTTCCTCTCTGGGTCCATACTAAAATTAGCTGGGACTAATCTCGCATCCCCATGTCCCTCTAGGCTCGTAACTCTTTATCCTTCCCTTCCACTACCTGTTACTTCACGCAGCAGGTTTCCCCAAATTTTGTTTTCTCAGTGCCTGTGCCTTGTTTCCTCTGTCCCAGCTACACGAACAAAGTGTCTATGCTTCCATGCTCTGATTGCTTTGGGATGGAGGATATAAAGTAACCCACTGGGCTTTCACTGAGTTAGCAGCCATGGCTTGCTGTGGTCACAGGGATATGAGTATCTGAAGCATCAGTCTGGCATGAACTCTTTCTCCAATTATAGACACACGAACAAGGCTTTTTTTTTTTTTTTTTTTTTAACATACAGCCAACTTGGAAACCTGAGCCTTTGTGGTTGACTGCATCATGCTGGTAAACTTCTTAAATGACCCAAAGTTAGCTAATGGTCGGGTAAACTCGAGACACCAAACTTTTTCTCAGGAAGCTGATGCAGCTTGTGAGTGTCTGCTAGATGCGCTGTGAGCTGGGGCTGAAGGCGGGTTGTGAACTGTTCAGTTTGGGAGGCAGCAAAGCCTTGGCACTGAACAAGCTGCTACAAGAAGTGTCAGAACTCCCTCTCATCGTGTCAGAACTCTCTCTCATCTACTGAGGATGGGGGCTTGTTCATTCCTAATTTAGGCATTTTTTTTTCTGCTCCTGCCTCTGTAACACAGCATGGGCAGCAGAGCTGATCTTCAAGGGCTGGTAACAGGGTGTTCACGGTGGGGTGAGCCTGGTCCTGTAGGACAGGCTTGGTGCACGTGGGAGGAAGGTGCTACCTGCACCTTGGCCTCTGCTCTGGGAGGCTGCTCTTGCTCAGCCTCCACCACCCTGGCTTGTTTCTCTGGGCTTCATTGTAGGCCGACGCTAACGAAGCGGCTGGCGTGAGCTGCTGAAGTGCTGGTGAGGTGCAGATTTGCTTGAACACTGCCCTTTGGAAACTGCTCAGCTGACGTGGTGTTTTGTGTTTTTCTTGCAGAATGAAGTCACGGGGGAATCGTTAATTTGAGGATAGCAGAAGGCATTGTATTATATTTTGCCAAATTAAAGCCTTATTTATGTTTTCACCCTTTCTACTTTGTCAGAAACACTGAACAGAGTTTTGTCTTTTCTAATCCTTGTTAGACTACTGATTTAAAGAAAAAAACCCAACTCTGTAGACACCTCCAGAGTTTAGTTTTATAATAAAAACAAACCTGTTTGGATAATTAGACCTTTACATTCCTGGAGAGACAGTAAACACATAATCTTTTATCTTACTTTGCTCAATAAAACTTGTTCAGAAAACTCCAATGTGGTAAAGTCACCAATGGGATATAACATTTTAATACTGATGTTGTACACTGTTTTACTTAATTACATTTTTGGGATTAGCTGCCTCTGACTTCAACCTCAAGTAAACACTCTTTTTTTTTTTTTTTTTTTTGGTTGCTAATGTAATCAGTTTTTGTAATGGTGTCAGCAAATAAAGGGATGCTATTATTCAAGGTGTTCCTGCTTGCTTCTTTCAACTGAACATGCATGACTCAGGTGAGATTTCCACCTCTCCCCTCCCTGAAACGAGCATCAGGCTGCACTCAGTGTACTTGGTTTTGGGCAGAGGAGGAGGAACAAGCTTGAGAAGAGGAAAACTGGGGTGCTTGCAAACTTTGGAGTAAGTCTTCCTTTTAAAGAAAGGGTACTGAGGTTTTAAAAAATACAAGAAATCCCCAACAAACCATCATGTGAACTGTGGTTCCATGTCATGTGTTGTCTTTGGGAAAAATCAGGGAGTACAAGGGGGAGGAAGAGTTAGAAACATTGGATTGTATGGCAAAGCCAGCTTTTGTGGGAGTGTTGGCCAAGCCTGCCTGGCTGCCAGCGGTGTGCAGAGTATCTCTGTTTGCCCCAGACCTGCCTCCTGGGTGGGAGTCTGTGGTAGAAAGAGTTTTGGGGGGGTTGGATGCTCTGTTACTGGGTGTTTTGTTGGAAACAAGTCTGGGGAGGGTCTTCAGTGGGACAGGAATTCTTCTGTGGGTGTGGGTAGATCAGGTGGCCTTCCTCTGCTCTGGGTTTTTAAGTGTGTCTTAGAGGAACCCTTCAGTTCTGCCAGAGATTCTTCAATAAGCAAGGTGAGATGTTGTTGCTTAGTTCTTGGTAACACTTGATTATCTGAGGGAAGGCAACAAAACAGGGGCCAAAGTGAATTAATTGTAGAGGTAAAATGGTTCAAACTGCTCACCCTGAGCTTTTCACGCTCTCGGCTTTGTGGGATTTTTTGTTAATATTTTGGTCCTTTGTCACCCACCCCATCCTTTACCAGACAGGAGGTGAAGAAGTTTCTTCCTTACATGGACCCAGTGGTTTCCTGGATGATGCAAGTCATGTTGAGAGCTATGAAATAGCTCAGGAGAGGGAGAGAAAACAAAAACCCGTGTTTCTTCACAAAAGCTACCCTTGGGTTTCAACTGTAGCCATTAAACTGTCATGTTCCTTGGAGATGTTATTTCATTGAGTAAAAACTCCAAATGCCATTAAGTCTAACTGTTCTACAGGTGGCTTGAAATAGAAAGCATTTCTTAGTGCCAGGGACACCCCCTGCAACAAGATTTAAGGAAAACCTGAACCCTGGAGGGTCTCCACGCTTGCCCAGGTTATGGTCAGAGGCTGATCCTTTGGCAGATGTCTAGACACCTATTTTGGGGGATAAGTAGCAGTTTAATGGATCTGTGCAGGTTTGACTGTTTTGAAACCACTTATGAACACAACCCACAAGCTTCAGTGCTGGTAGCTTGGGCTTGGGGGTGTTGTGGTGTTGCTCTGATGGCAGTCCTGCCTGTCTGGAGAATCCACATGGCCACCCCAGCTGGGAAACTCCTTGTCTTTGAAGCTCTGTCACTTGGTAAAATACGTGGTTACAGAGGCAGGTGCTGGCTGTGGTGGTTGTGTGGGAGAGCAGACCTGAGTTTCTGCTACGGTATCTGCTTTCTAATTAGTGTGCACTTGGGTGGAAGCTCAACCTTCCCCTGGATCAGATACTCTCCTTTGGCTCCTCCATGCATCTGGGGCTTGTTTTTTTGCTCCTCTCCTTTCCCCTTATGGATAAGGGCAATGGACAGCAGGGAATCTTCACAAGGAGCTGTTTCCCATCCTCCTTGGGCTCACGGGGTAACAATTCTCCCAGTATATGTGAGTAACTAGTCTAGGGGTGCTCAGAGCCTTCCTGCGTGTCTTGCCACGTGCATTGCTGGTGGAGAGCATGCAGAGGTGGGCACCAGTGAACTCCCTCCACCATGAGCCTCCTTTCCTGTGTTCAGGTGGGGCAGTTTCTTGGTGAGACCCTGGGAAAGCTGGTGGTGAGAGAGACAAAGGTTTCACAGGTTCCAAGTGGAGCGGGATTGATTCACCCGTTATCTATCCCCAGTGTGGTGCTGTGAAGGCAGAGAAGGTTGAGGAGCTGCTGCGTTCATCCTGCCTCCCTCTCCAACAGCTGGGCTGGAGCTTGCACAGGCAATGTCCCAACGAGAATTGGGGTCTCCAGGTGAAGTCGTGTCCCTTTTCCCTCAAAAGGTGGTTTATGCAAATGCTGGTGGTGCCTTGTTCAAGGAAGAAACGCTCCTGGAAGGGAGAGCAATGCCTGGGGAGCCTCTGGATGCAGCCTTTGGAAGAGCAAAGGCAGTGTGAGGGTAGAGATGGAAACCTGGCTGTGTTTCCAGGCTCTTGATTTTCTGTTAGGTTAAGCTGCAGAGCAGGGGGGTGAAGGTGCTGCTGCAGTGCTTAGTTTAAGAGGGGAGAGATTTGCAGCATCATTCGCTTTCTCTCTTGGCAGAAATCCTCGCAGGAGAGGATGCGAGACCTTTTGTTTTGAAGTTTAAGTGCAGGTTTTTATTTTGCTTTAGGAGATGTCCGGAGGTGTTAAAGGCAGCTGTAAAAAGATCCCCTGAAAAGCCCAGCTGACCAAACCCTAATCTCCTTTCTGAAGGGTGACGAGAGGTTAGGATGGTTCCCCAGGAGCAGTGGGAAGGGGGATGGATGCTCTTTCATCTTGGCGTCCTCTCCAGCCCTGGATAAAATGTGGCTGCTGGCAGTTGTCTCTCGAATTTGGAAGGCTTTACCTTGCTGATCGGTCACTAAGAAATCCCTCCAGCTCTGAACATGTGCTGAGGTAAAATGTAAAGACCACAAAAAAAGCGTGTGTGGGAAGCTGATTCATCAATGCAAAGGTAGAGCTGGTACTTGGCATGTTTTCCCAGCCCTCTGTGAGCCCCCGGTTCTCTGCAGAGTTTCAGCCCTCAGTTTCCAGCCAGGCTGAGAGCCGTGGCAGGAGGCAGGTTGGTCTCTGCCCGCGCTAGAGGGAGACAATAGCTAATGGATACAGAGATGCTTTTCTTGGAAAAAGCCCAAACGGGGATGTTCAGATGCTGGTGATGGATTTTTTAAATTTTTTTTTAATTTATTTTTGTTTAATTGCAAGGCCGGCGTGATTTGCAGTAGGAGAAGCTGTGCGCCGTAAGCTGCGTGCGATGCGGTGCTGGCTATCGAGCGTTGCTGAGCCTGATGCACGTACAAAACTGGCTTCTCTTGCTTTCTGTTCTTTATCAGCCTGTTCAAAATGGAAATGAGAAATGCAGGGGAAGGCTCTGAGCTGTCTGTTTACTCTCGCTGAAGTTGTGCTGCCTCCTCTTCGTCCCTCAGCACAAACCTCCCACCCCTTCCCAGCTGTATCCAGCAGACGTGAGCAGTAAGTTGTTCATCTAGTAGCCGCTGTTGGGTTTTCTCGGGCAATGACTCACTCAGCTATTTATTATCGTGATGAAAAAAGAAATCTCATGCAGCTTTAATTCAACCCCGAATAATTCAAATGACTTTTGCCATAAAACTCCTTTGCAATGACGCCAGCTGTGTGTTCTCCCCAGGGCTGCTGGTGGTCCGTGCCACCGCGGTCCCCGTGTCCCCAGCGTCCCCCTTGCTCAGTGCGTGACCTTGGCCTTTTTCTGCAGCACTTGCAGTGCTGTTTGCAGTCAGCTGTGAATTTCCTTGAATCAGTCGGTGGTCGCCGAGGCTCTTGCCAGGCTGGTTTTGGCAGGGCTTTGCCTTTCGCATTGGGCAGCGGGGTTATACTGGGGGGCTCTTCTGCAGATCTTGGTGGAAGCTGTGAGCGGGGAGAGCTGCCGCTGGCCAGGCGGGAGTTCCTAAGGGAGCACCCAGAAGGTGAGAAACACCATTTCTGCCTGCTTTGTTGGCTTCAATATCTTAGCTAAACTTAGCCAGGATGCAAAGTCGGGAGGCAATCCAGCTCCAAGGGAAGCGTGGACAGCACCATGCAGGAGCTTCCCTTCATCACCTGAACCCTTTGATATACTCAGATTTGTTTGGTTCAACACCATCTTCCAGCAAACTCTTCTCCGTGGGTCCAGAGCATGCCTGTGCCCTGGCTGGAGATGAAAGGTCTCGGGGAGAAGGTCTCTGGTAATCCTAAGGGATGCTAAGTCTCTGAAAGCTTTAAAGGAAATGGAGATAGCTCGAATGCTGGAAAAGTAGTAGTTTTCTTTTACCTCCTTTTGGAGATCTAGCTTGCTCCGACAAATCCCTGTGGATCCCACGTCAGCCCTGGCTGGGCTCCTCTGCCACAGTGTCCCGGGGTGGCTGTGGGGCAGCGATGGGTGCTCCTTGGAGGGACCTTTAGCCAAATGTCTTCACAGAGGGCATCTTCTCTCCCACGCTTGGCTTAAAATAAGCCTGGACTAGCTTCCTGAAGGTACGAGTTGTGCTGGTTTTGCTGAGAGCTCTGCCTGTCGCGGTTGTCCTCTGCGAGACTCCACCGAAGCAAACGGGTCGGTAAAGGTCTTGAGGAGTTTCCTAAGTCTGCGTGAGAGACCAGGAGTACAGGGACAACCCATGGGAATGCCAACACTTGCTCGAGTTGATCGCTGGGAGAGGTTGCCCGTGGTGTGTCCCCTTCCAAAACCCACCTCTCCTTGTTCCCAGCCACCAGCCGTTCCCCCGAACCATGCGCATGTCGCCAAACCAGCGACAAAAACCCTTGCGAGGGGCAGGTGTCACAGGCATCCCTGGTCTTGGCAGCTGGGAAAGAAATCATACCAGACTGATGGAATTTTTTTTTTTTTTTTTCCCTCTGAAACTCACGTCTCCCCCAAAACAATTTTTCTTTTTTATCATGGAAGAAACAAAAGCCAGAGTCAGGACTAAAGAACTTGCCCTTGTGGTTTTTTACTCCAGGGTGAGGCTCTTTTTTTAAAATGAGAAGTCAATTGAAAACAATTGTAAGTGAAAAATGACTCTGCCAAAACACCTAAACTATCCCCAACCCTTCAAAAAAAGTTGAATTCCCCTTTTTCAGTTGGAAAAACAGGTAAAAAGTTTGGTGTTTTTTTTTTTTTCTTTTTTTCCTCCTTCCTGCCTGATGTTCTTTCTAGGAAAGAAAACAAAATACCTTCCTTCCAAAATACCTGCAGTGACAATTTATAACAGCTTGGAACAGTTTTGCCAAACAACCCAAACCTGACAGCTATGAGCATTTTCCTCCTTAAGCCCGTCTCTGTCGTTCACGGAGATGAGGGATGTCCCTTGCCGGGCAGCTCCTGCCTGCTGTGGGTCAGCGCTGGCGTGCGGCGTTGGGGCACTTCACCTCTGCTTCAGCAGACGTCCAGGAGAAATCATGGTCCTTCTGGGATGGATCAGGTGTGGTGTGGCATGGATCTGTACAAAAGACTGATTTTTATTTTTTTATTTCTTTTTTTTAAATTTTATTTATTTTTTTTATTTCTTTTTTTTTATTTTTTATTTTTATTTTTTATTTTTTTATTTTTGCAAGCATATGTTTGGGAAGGTGCTGGGGTCCCTGCTGGAATGCAGCCTGTTTTGGTCTCCCCTCCGCTTGGGATGGGTGCAGGTTGTCCTTTCGGCTCGTGCATCCACAGCGCAAACTGCACGTGGCTCCTCAATGGCTGCTTTCAGCTTCCTGCGGGGACGCTTCTATTTTTGGAGCGGTTGCACCTAAAAATACATCTTTAGGCTCCTGGGGAAGCTGGCTCTGCATCACTGAGGAGCTAATTAAACTGGGGGAAACGCAGGCCCTCGAGCAGGGCCTGTTCCACGTTGCTGAAGATTTTTTTGGGGGGGGGGGGGTGTGTGTTTGTTTTTTTTTTTCCCTGCTGTTTGCAATGATCCACATTCTTCTTGCCCTGCATGAGTAGCAAAGGCCAGACATTTACCCTTCCTCTGCGGGAAGGGCAGGGTTTGCACCCTGGACGCTTGGGCATTAACATTTGCTTTTGTGCAGCTCTGCACCCCTAAACTTCAGCCTCAGCCCCACTGGAACCATCGCACGACCCCACGGGCAGCGCTGGCCGCAGCCCCCTTCGATGCTCGGCTGGACGAGGGACGGAGGCCGGGCAAACAGCTTAGGCTATAAGAAATTTAATCCTATTCATTTCTAGAGATCTAGGGTTAGTATCCAGCTCAGATGTGTTGAGGGGTCCCGGTGGGCTTTTGCTCTCCGTGCTGGCCGTCGGCAATTCTTTCTATTAACAAAAGTCACTATTAAATACAGCCTTGGGTCCCGTTTGTATCGCTGTGGGACCGAAAGCCATGAGATGGATGGAGGCCCGGGGCAGTTCATGGGCTTTACCCTTGTGATGTTCTCGCAGGACCTATTTGGATCAAACACCCCTCACCTCCTCAACCAGGCTTAAATTACAGAGAAAAAATAGCCCGAGACCAGTTCAAAGCTTATATTCGGAGCCAGGCACGTTTCTGCGGTATGTTAATGCTGCCTGGGGCCATCCTTGAAGACCTGATCTCTTGCTTAAGCAAATAGGCTTGTCCTAATCCAACCCTATCGAAAACAACCTGAGCTGCATCAGGCGTTGGGATATAATGCTTTAAAATGAATAAATATTTTAGGAGCGGAGGGAGCAGGTTCGTATCAGCAATGCTAGTCCTGGCTGGTCATTATTAATTCAATGGATGCAGTTGTAAATTGGCTGAGGAAGCACAACAACCAAAATTACAAGTGCTGCTTCTCCCCCCACCGCTGAGATATTTTGCTGGATCTTCAGCAAATCTGAGTAGGACCACCAGCCTTCAACCAGTTGTTAGACATTGCAAAAAAGGAAAAAAAAAAACAAAAAACAAACCCCCAAAAGTTGTTTTGCAAATGCCTGGGTTTATGTCCTTGATCCCTGGTTTTATAAAGCTATGTATAGCAGGACTTTGGCTCCCGAACAGTAAGTTGTCCTCTATAGGATGTTTGTCCTAAATCTCCAGCTCTTGGACTCCTGTGATGGAGTGATAGTCTTGGATTAAGGAGACTGTGCAACCTGCTGGCTGCACCGACAGCAGCGGGATCAGTCCCTGTTCCCAACCCAGCAAGGCATTTAGTTACCATAAGGTTCACGTTTCCCCAGCTGAAATAAGGAGAAACCGATACCTCTCTTCTTTCAGAGCGCTTTTGAAACCTGATGAGGAAAAACAGCAACAGCAACCTGTTGTTGGTGCAGGGGGAGAACCCAAGTTCTCTCTTCAATAAGCATTGTAGGGAAAAAACCCTGAAAATGGGACTCTTGTGGAACAGAAACTTCTATGTATGTGTGTGTGTATATATGTGTATAATATATTTGATTTTTTGTATACATTTTATATGTACACATGCACACACCCCACCTTCTCTTTCCCTTGACGTTGCTGGGGAGGGCAGTCGGGTTCGGTGCTGATTTTGGGGGGCCGCGGGGCCGGTGTGTGGCTTTGCGGCCGTGTCCCCGTACGACGTGCGGCAGAAAGCTCTGGGTCTGGCTCTCTGCCCGCTCAACAAGAAGTGGCTTTTGAAGAGCTTTGCGGCACACAGGTGTATTTTAAACACACGTATACGTGTTGCTGCCAGGTGCTCGGGGGCTGGAGGGGCTGTACAGGCAGAAAGACAAACCGTTCCCAAGTTTTCTTTGCTGTGGGATTCCTGTTGTTGCCGGTCGGGGCGAGTTTATCGTAAATCTGGCGGTGTTTGATGGTTTTTGGCAAGTGTCTGTTTGCGGGGTTGTGTAACCCGTGTGTCTGCTCCTTTTGGAAGCTGAAGCAATTTCATGCCTTATGGCTGGGTAAAGGGGTGAATCCTACGGGACTGAGACCAGGAAAGAGTTCCTCCAGCGACTGTGTGTTAAGCATGTCTTGTGCCAGCTGGGCCTCTGATCCGATATATACACACATATACATCATATATATACATATGCATCATATATATATATATATTTAACCTATAAGGCTAGGAGCACTAGCTCCTAATTTGCAGTTAATGTTGCCCAAGGATGGCTAAATCCAAGCAAGATTTTTTTTTTCTTACCTTTTGCTTAAGATCTGTGCTACAGGCTCATCTTTTACTACCTAAATCCACGTTTCAGGATCAGCCTTTGCCGTTGTCTCGGCTCTCCTGGACCCGTGGCCGGCAATCGGCTGCTGTAACAGCAAGCGGCATTAACGCAAGGGCTACTCTTAATTATGGGAGCTGCTGTTTATCTCCGCAGCTCTCTCTGCTGCTGACAAAAGCCAGCTCGGGAGGGGGGTCTCTTGTTAACAAGCGGCTTGTGCGCCCCAGCAGTGATATATTGATGTATTTTTAATAAATATTCTCTTTTAAAGGGCCACATATGCATTCTGTACTAATCTGCTCATTACAAGATAGCAGGGCGGCTTGCAAGGTCTGTAAGCACGTGCCTTGCAGAGCCGGTTTTCATATTCATCGCTGGTGCGTTAGATCTTGTACTTCCTGAAGGGGAGAGATGATGAGAGTAATAAAGACTAGCTGTGCTAATTATTGTCATCCTTGAAGTTTAGAGGATGGAGGTGCACCGCCCCAATTAAGGAAAATGGGGAGCCGTAACCTGATAATAGAAAACCCTTTCATTAACCAGTCCCTCTAGAAACGGGAGGCTCCTCCTGTGCTTCCCCCGTCCACCGTCGCCAAACGCCTTCGTTAGGATGGAATAATAGAGAAAGGGGGATGAAGAGTTGGGGACAGGCGGCAGCGGTGGGAGCAGGTCGGCTTTGGGAGCGAGGTGATGGTGGGGAGCTGCCGGCAAAGGCTCGTCCTCGGCAGAAACCCTTCTAGCGATGGGCATCGCTCTGTGCTGGGACGGATGCAGCGGCGAGGACGTGGGACCACATCGTTCTGCTGTCTAAGCTGGAGCAGAAGTGAGTGCTGCTTGTTCATGTAGCAAACTTGAAGTTAGTGGGATGGAAAGGCACGTTAAACCTTTCTTGCTGGTGTTTACCTTGCTCTCCCACTCGGGTTGCGTGGACTTTAATTTTGTTAAAATCTGATTAAAATATTCCATTACCATTTGCTCACCGGCTGCATAATAAATGCACTGTGTACATTGTGAGCAGAGCAATGGGCATCTTATGAAATGGAGACAAGGGCTCGGATTAAAGCAGCTAAGCTTACATAGACCAACAACCATACAGGCTTTGAACTGCTGCATCCTGATTTTATTCAGTGTTTTCCACTCGCTAATGATTTTTTTTTCCTACTTTCCTCATTTTTCTCCCACAAACCCCCTCTCTTTTATGTGAAACCCTTGAGTCTTTTCTTCTTGCTGCTGGCTGGGGAGAATGAAGTATCCTGTAGGTAGGAATACTTTTAAACAGGTTGGTACTTGACAGAAGAAAACGTTCCCGACTCTGTACACGTGATTTTCCTTTCCGTGGTGACTCTCGATGGATCCCGTGTGCTGGCTGATAAAAACACAGCACCACAATTGCGCAATTTCCTATCCCAGTGTCCTAGAGCTGCAGCGTAGGCACTTAACAAAGAACATCTTAATTAATTCTCTGAAATACTTACATGTTGCACAGAGCAATGGTAGGGCCGGTGGTGTGTGTCCTGCCGGTTTTAAGCGGGTTTGGATGATTCGCATCTCTTCCTACCTGGCTTTTAAGTCGCTTGGTTACCAGACGTGGGAGCAAGTGCTGAAGGTAGCCTTGGCTTTGCAGGAGCTTCTCAGTGGCTTGGAGCTGCAAGATGAGACAAGCAGCAGCCTGGAAGGGAATTTGGGAGAGATGTGAGCTGTCCCTTGCCACTCTCCCAAGACGGGAGCAAGCGGTAGAGCCCCTGGGAGATGCGTGATGCTCCCTTTTGCTTTTTTCCAGTTCTTTCGGTAACGAGGATAGAGATTTTCCTCATCGACAGCCGACCTGTAGAAGCTGGAGATGCATCACGGCACGGAGCCTGTATTGGGGGCTGCTATAGCAGATGCCTCCATGGAGCTCGTTTTGGGGGGGCGGGACATGCTGCCACTCATGAGCAAGGTTGTCCCCCCCATCCTCTCGGTTTGGGATGCTGCTGCGGGGGAAACCCTGGGTTGGGAAATCACATTCGTGGGTGGCTGCTGATGTGGTCCCAGTCTGCACCCAAGGGCGATGCTGATGGGTGCGGGTGATGCTCCGAGAGGTTTTGCTCCATCACTGCTGAATCTGGGGAGCAGCATGCATCCTTTATGGCTGCAGGGATGGGGTTTTGGTTGCATCTCTGTGTTTTGGTTTTTTTTCCTCCTCTTGCAGGCAAAGAGGGAGCCTGAAGGGGAAGGATCGCCTCCTGTTCTTTTCTGAGGACGCTTAGCACTAGAGGAGGAGCTGGCGATGGAAATGAGTCATCTGTCTAGCAGGTCGTTTCTCCCCCTTCAGCGCTGCTCCCACGGGAGAAGGTGGTGGTTCTCCTCCTTCCTCATCAGGGGAAACAATAAAGCTGTCGTAGCCCGTTGCCTCCAGCAGCGTGAAGCCCTGGTTGCTTTCAGCGATGCCTTAAGTGGGTTGAGACCCTTGGGTGGGGGCACTGTGGCCATCCAGTGCCATTGCCCACCTCCCAGCTGCAGGGGCATTTGTGGTTTTGTGCTTCACCTAAGGAGGGGAAAAAAAAAAAAAAAAAAAAGGCTTTTCAGGCAGGGTGAGGACCAAAGCTCTCCAAGCTCCTTGCCCTGTCTCCAACAGCCACCAGCATGGGGCAGAGCCCAGGGGCCGGGCAGGGTTGTAGTGATGCTCTCCTGGCTGCTGGCGATCTGCAGCATGGGGATGTCCTGAGCTACTTGTGGTTTCCACATATTTAGTAACCATCCATGAGCTTATCCAGTCTCCCCTGGAGCCCATCTAACTTTGGTGTCCCGAGGCAAGGAGTTCTACTGATTAAACACATGCACTTGTAGGGATCCATCATTAAATCCTATACAACCGTCGGTCCTGTGTTTGCAACCCCAAATGCGAACAAAGCTCTTAAAGACTGCAAGATTTGTTCCAGAAATTCCTAGCGTGTTTTAGCAGCTCCTGGGACCTGATTTCATATTTAGTACAAATGTTTCCCTGGCCCCTGTGAGCAGAAGGCGAACAAACGGCTCATGCAGCAGCTGCTGATGCCACAGCTAATTTTAGCCCCAAATTCAGCAGCTCTAAGCAAATGAGCAAAGCCTGCCCCAAGGCTTCAGCTTTGCAATCCCACCCCAGGGCAAGGTTTGATTTGGGCGAGTGGGTGCTGCTCTTTTCCTTGGTAAGAGCTAGGTTCGGACACCGTTCTGGGTCCCAGGAGTTTGAAGCAGGTCGTCATTAGCAGACACTGAGAAATCAGATTTAGCATCTTCTCGGGGCTCGCGTGTGCTGCTTCAATCAGTTGTCTCAGTGATTATAGTTGTTGAGTGAAGCAGCAAAGCTCGGCAGCTTTTTGTAAGCTATTGGAGAGCCCTCCAAAGGTACGTGTGGGGGAAGAGATGCAATGGGATGGGCGATGATCTGATGATGCTTTGCTTTGGGAGAAGCTGAGCCTGTTCCTTCGTGTCTTTAGGATAAGTGGTTTTCAGGCAAGGGTTTTGGGGAGAAAAGCATCTCGGAGGTTGGGGGAGTGTGGAGGAGGGCAGGGGCTAGAAGGGGAGGCTGGTGGCAGTTTCAGGTGGTGCAATAGTCTGGTTTGGGCTCAGGGAAGGGAAATAAGGTGGGTCTCTGTCCTCCCATGCGTGGGAGCAACGAAGAGGAACGTTGCCTTTCCTTCAAATGTCAACTGGCGGTGGTTTTCCTTGGCCCCGTCCTGGAGTTTGGTAGCACTTTGTGGTTGGTGCCTGGCTGTGACCCATGGCAGAGATGTCATCTGTGTGAGACAGGAGGGGTATGGTGGGCTCTGTGGAGGGACTGGGGCTGCCAAGTGGCTTGATAGAAACACGAGTCACACGCAACTCCAGCAAGCCCAGGCACCATCTTGCACAGGATGCTGTAAGAGATGCCCTTGGCTGTTGTTTTTCTTCGATTTTCTCAGGAACTTCTTTGGCATAACCCCAGTTCCACGTGAAGACAATATTTCTACCCTCAGCGACGGCCTCTCTCATTCAGCTTAGCCCTAAACTTCCCCAAGCCGTAAGCTGGTGCCTCCCACCTTTACCCCCGCGGCCCTTGTTTCGGGCAGCGGCACGTGCCTCCTCCTGCCGCGGATGCTGCTGGGGTCTCCTGGGGCTCTGCTGGTGGTAGGTGGGAGCAGGAGCCGATGAGTCTCCTGCTGGTTTGTGGGGCCAGGGGATGGGGTGAGGTGGGATTAAAGGGAATCAGCAGAGGGTGGATGTAGGGGGGGGGGTCTCGGTCCTGCTGCCGCGTAGCTTGCACAGAGCGTCGAGGCAAGTGATGTGCCCGCGGAGAGGCTGGAGCAATGTCTGGGGTGGGTGTCTGCTTTGGTGCAGCAAGGTGGGTGATGGCGGGGACGTCCAGTCCTCCTCTCGCGCCGCGGAGCTGCCTTCTTCCACCTTCAGGCCTCTGCTCCTGTCCATAACCCTGGCGAGGGCAGAGGTTTTATCAGCAGGACCGACGCCACTTGGATGTGTGAAAGGGGCTGTGCTGCTACAAACACCCTTACGGGAGGTTGCTCCGAATCCGGGGACCTTGGTGACAACTGGGTTTCCCGGCCGGTGCTGGGGCTGGGCTCCTGCCCTCCTCGAGGTTTGCAGGAGCCGGTGCCTGGCAGCGTTCAGGCTGTTTTTCAGCTCCAGCGCGAGGAGAAGGCGACCTCGTCGGTGACATTTTGGGATTAAAAAGAAACTCCCCGCCCATGCGCGCGTGGCTAAGCCCCATCAACACCGCGAGAGCACGGGCCACAGAAACCCGCTTCTTGCGTCTGTCCATCCATCCATGCGCTCACAGCTCTTCCTCCGGCCCTGGTACCCGCTGGCCTTTCGGCTCTGTTGTGCTAGGAAAGGTCAGCACCGATATTAATCTCTAGGGGTTGTTTTTTTTTTTTTTTGGCTATTTATAAAGTGTAGCTTGAACTAAAAAGCCTATTGTAGCAAATAGTAGGCTTCTTGTGTGGCATCCTTGAATAGGAGGGGTGTTATCCCGTCCCCATGACAACGAGCATTTGAATTAAGAGCCGTCTACTCCGAACAATTTGCCGTCACATGGTTCAGAGGAAACACTTTGAAACCCTTGTAGTCTTTTCAATAGGCTTGATTGTTAGCGTCTCCCAAACTTAATCATTAACAGGGCTCTGCAATAGATAATTACTGTGCTTTGCATTTTTCTGCCCGCACATGACCGGCACAGTCCTGGGGACACAGGTCGCCTTAGCTCTTTCTCCTCTTTGACGAGGTGGATGAGAGAAGTGGGTGATGGACTTTGGCCAGCCTAAAAAATTTGAGCAGCGGTCCCACACGCTAAGGGATGGATGGTTTGCAGGAGGGGAGGCTGAGCCCTGCTTGGAGGCAATGTCTGCCGGAGTGCCCACGTAACGCAGGAGACTTTCTTTCCTTCCCTAGAAATAGCCAACCCCCTGCCACATTTCCTTGACCGTGCAGCAGTCATGTACGAGGGGTTTAAAATATATGCTAACGCTTTGCTTAATTGTAGGGCTCGGCGGAGGATGAGTTGGGTGCTTGACTGTGCCGCTTGATGCCTGGAGGAGCCAGCCCTGCGATGGCAAGACCGGCTGCTCCGACATCGACAAGCAATATCATTGATGTATAAATATCTTGTTTGGTTGGTTGTTTTTTTTTTCTTTCTAATGAGTTTTTATTGCCCAGGCAAGGAAACAGTCATTTTGCATCCCATGGGAAGACCACCTGAGGGATGATCCCAGCAGGGCCCAACGTGCCTGAGTGCAACGCTCTTCCCCCAGCCACCGTGGCCTGGTGGGAGCACTGGTGCGGCACTGGTTCAGCTGATGGGCTCCCAGCAGCGTGGCCGGCAGGCGGGCAGCAGCCGGCTGCGGTGGAGGTGCCCCCTTGTCCTGCATTAATATAATTTGCATTGTGCGGGAGCAGGTGGCAACAACCTCATTTGCAATTTCTGTGCCTGCCACATGTCCTTTCAGAAATGACACGTTTTAATAGGGTGCTAAAATAGATGGGGCCCGGCTGGCAGGGCTGCTGCCATGAAAAGAAACAGGCTTGAAAGCCCCTCGTGCATCTTCAAAATGTGCTTGGGTGGGTAAGACATTCCCGTCCCTCCTTTGCCAAGGTGAGCGATGCTCGGGAGCAGCCCTGACTCGGCGGGTCAATAACGCAACTGGCACCCTCGTACGCTGCCATCCACCAAGTGACATGATTACATCTCCACTGGTTGCAGAGTATAATGTAAATTATGTCACAGTGATAGAAGTGTTTGGAGGATTTATTTCTTCTGCTTGTGGAAATAAATACCTTGCTCCTCCACGCATTTAGGGGGAATCAGGGACCGTGTTATCCCATGCCAATGGTCTTTTCGGTTAATGCTATTGCTCGATTAAGGAATATTTGTGTTTTATTTTGCCTTTAGAAGGGAAACCCTGGTGACTTTTCAGTTGGATGGGTGATGCTGGGATGGGTGTCGCTGAGGGTGGGCATCCTGCCCTGTCCTGCTGTAGGTCCCTGTCTGCAACTGCCACAAGATTTCCCTGGGTAATCTTCTCCCAGTCTTTCCCTTGGAGAAAAAGAGATTTCCTTGCCTTTGGAAAACCTCAGAAAATAGATGGGAAATAAATGCAGGATGGAGCCAGCCTGCCACCTCCAGAGCGGTGGGGAGAGCGAGGCTGGGGCATGCTCCATTACTGCTGGGTGCTTAGAGCAGGAGAGAGCTGAATTCAACCCAGGAGATGACAGAAATCAGAAGAATTATTTCCCCAGGAGCTACCTTTTGGTCTTTAATCTATTAAATCCCTGCTCTTGTGATGGGCTGAGCAGTCTTGCTTCACGCCAAGCCCCAGCGAAGGCTCAGCCCGCCATCCAGGGATGATCGAGGGCCGGACGGCAGCTTTGCCGAAGCCCACGTGTCCACCTCTGGAAGTTGCAAAATGTCTTGGTACGTGAAAAGGGGAGGGACACAGGGAAAGGGAGGCTGTGAAGTGCTTTAAAAGCAATAAAGCATTAGTGGCAAATTGCTGGCATGGAAGCAAAGATATTATTCCTTCAACAGGGGCCCAACAGCAGTTGTTTTGTGTGTTTGAGTGAAGAATAATGGGGTTTTACAAGAACACTTCAAAAGGGAAGCAGGGGCACTGCTGAATGCCCAGACAACACAGACAGCGGCTTTTCAGATGCAGTTGCCTAATTTTACAGCTCTTTTGTTCTCCTCTCCTAAAAAGATCTGCTGTTGCATTTATTTTTGAATGGAAAGCACAGAAGGAAATAAGGAAAAAAAAACCCCGAAAACAACCCTAAACCAAAAAAAGCCAGAACAACCTCCTTGCAACAGGCATTTTAGACAGGAGCAAACCTTCCAAGTCCTCCGCCGTGAGGGGTGGGTTGGTGGGACCGTGGCCGGTTCACCATCCCTGAGGATGCTGTCTGCTGGACCTGAGCTGGCTTATTTATTTAGTGCTGGACCTGAGCTGGCTTATTTATCTAGAGTGGCAGGTTTCTGTTGGATTGGGATGGTGCTGCTGGGCTGCTACCCAGGGCAGAGGAGCTGATGAGAGCCTGAGCCCCGCAGCAGCAACCAGCTGCACGTTTGGTGTTTGCAGGGCTCAGCGTTGCCTTTCTCACCGTGCTGGGCCCTGTGCCGGCTCGTGGTTTTTGGTTTTTCACGTGCAGAGGGGCATTGAGTTGCCTTAGCTTTAAGCTGTGATGGAGCCTCAGTGGAGCATCAGGTCCAGCTGCTGCTATTGGAAGGGAATGATGCTGGAGAAAGGGCTCGAGCTCTGCGCTTGGTGTGTTCTGGCCTGTCACGTAAGCAGTGAGTTTTTAATATTTTTTTTTTCTAAAATAGAGGTATTTTGTCCCTTCAGGATGCAAAATCTTTGTGGGATTTGCAGAGGGATGGAGGTGGGTGCCTGGGTAGTTGGGCAGGAGGGGAGGATCAGTGAGGCCGAGGAAGATGAGGGATGACAGTGCTGCCTGCCTTAGGGATGCTCAAAACTAACCTCTGCAAATGGACCTGGGCAGCATCTGTCCTCGGGCTGGGCAGATGGGCCACGGCGGTGTCCCAGTCCCTAGCTGCCCAGCCCAATTTCCCATTGGATTTGCCGTTGGATCTTGCCTACAATAAAATCCCCCAAAGCTGGTAAAGGCAGATTGCCGTGCAGCAACGGGTTTCTTAGCAGGCAGAGTCAGCCCATAGGCAAAACCCACGTTCCTCTCCTGTTTGGTGTCATCCATAAATGATGTTATTTCTGCTTATTTGCAGAAACCAGAGCAGAAAGACCTTTGCTCCCACCATCTCCCTGTTTTGCCAATGCACTAATCGATGGCGACCCTGGGAAGGCTTTAATATTACAGACTGATGCCAAACTTTATGTTGCCCCTTTTTGGCCCATGCGTGATGTAACCAGGGTGCTGCAGGGAAGTGGTGACACCCCCAGGGCAGCACCACCATCCCCACTGGCCGCAGCACCAGTTATTGGGGGAAGAGAGCGCAGCGGGCATCGGATGCGATCGCATTTGTTTTGGGGGACGGAGGCCGTTATCGTTATCCTGGAGGAGCTGGGCGGTGAGCGGCATCTCGGGTGAGAGGCAGCTGCACGTTGGAGCTGGCCCCCAGCGTGACGCTGTCGTGCCATTTGGAAATCTTCCCGGAGCTCGGAGGCAGGCGCGGACTGAATTTCATCCTGTAGCGTCAGGGCTGGAGGAGGGGACCCGAAACCGTGTGGCAAAAGATGTGAGGACGGGGTGCTGGTGGCTTGTTTTGGCTGAGCAGGTTGGGATCACCGTGCACATCACCTGGCTGGGAAGTGGCGTCCTGGGATGACCTTACTGGTACTCAGAGAGCTGGTGCTGGTGCTCCCAGTCTCCCGGAGATGCGTCCCCGTCTCTCTGTCTCTCCCATCCCTCCTTGTAGGGAGGAGAGCACCCAGATGAGCCAAATCCTCCTCCTCTTCTGCGTGGGCTCTGCAAAGCAGAGTTTGCTCTGCTGTCCGTGTTTCAGGAGTGGTGCGGTCTTGGGGACAGAGGACTTGGCAGCCAAGGTGCAGGGCTTTTGGCACAGGGTCACCGGTGGCTCTGAGAGCCTCAGCTTTTCGGCTGACCCAGCAGCATCTTGCTTCTCCCTCAATTCCATCACTAGAACAACTTTCTTTCCCTGTTGGCAGTTGATGAGCCCCAGCATCTCACTTCTTAATAACCCTCATTATGCCACCCTAAGGTTGTGTTTGCCGGCCGCAGCTCTGGGAGCCGCTCCCCTTTCCTCTCCCTGGGTAGGGACCAGCCTTGCAGCTATGCTGGGATTTAAAAGCCCCGCAGAAAATCACAGCCATAAGCCACTGTGAGGGCTGGGCTGAACAAGTCCAGGCACCGGGAGGCAATTAGGAAGGGACGGTGGGAATGAGCCGGGGAGGTCACGGCAGCCAGACATGGCTAAGGGTTAACGTGGCTTAATTTTCAAGCTGGCCTTTGAAAATGAGAGGGCAAAGGGACACGGACTGTGTGTTTCCTTTTAGCACAAGAGTGTGAGGGTTCAGTGCATCTCGCTTGTGCAAACTTGCAGATGGGGCATCCTGGCCGGGGAGCGGAGCGAGAGCAGCTCCTGGCGCTGGGGTGGGGGCAGATGGGGAATTTAGGCACAGCAGAATGTGGGGCAGTGATTTATGGCACCAGCAGGAATACTGCTACCACGCTCTTCCTTTGGGGTTGACTTTTTGGGCACTGGCAGAGATTCGGTCTGCACCCACGTGGACCTTTGGTCTCACCCAGCACTTCCATCCTGGGTAGACTTAAACCTTTCTGTGGGTCCAGTCCTAAATACCCAAGTTGGGAAGAGCAAGGCACTTGATGCCAATCATGCAGGAGTGCTCCCCAGAGCACTATTTTGGGATGAAAAGGGGCAGAGAAGGTCTGTTCCCCCTCCTCGGAGCAATGTGTGGGGCCGGAGGGAGGTTGCTCAAGACCAGTAGGAGAAATCAGGGTTTCACCTGAACCGGGGACTGGAGATGAGGGGTTGGATGGGGAGAGGGGCCAGACCCTTGGCTCTGGGTCTACCTCCATGCACGAACTGCCTCCTCTGCTGCTTTGGTCTCTCCGGCATGGAGGATGGGCTTGCGTGTTGCGGCAGCATGAGCACGAAAAGCCTCTCTGCAGCGATGCACAAATCGCCCAGCCTCCGGCCAGGCTGCTGCTATGCAATTAAAAGCTTTTGCCAGTGAGAGGCTTAATTAACTCTGGCTTTCTAGGGTTACACCCACATGTGTATGTTTTTCAGCCACGTCTTTCTGTTAGATTAGCTGGAGTTTGGCCCCAGCTGCAAGAAATTCCTTGTGGGACTTGCCTGGGTTGTAGCAGCATTTAGCTTGGCTGGTGGTTCTGGCCGGGTGGGAGAGATACAAAGTGTGTGACTGAAGTGTTTCTGTGGGTGGAAGGTGAATGCAGTGGGGATGGAGTATTTTAGGGTTTTGAAAACCATAAACCACCAATGATGGTGATCCCACCTCGCCCTGGACCGCCTGGACCAGGGCTTATAGTGGAGTAAGGTCTTGGTTTGAGCCCTGGCCATTCTACCCATCTTCTGTCCAGCCTCTACTAAATATCTCCTTTCCCCTTAGTCCTTCATATCTTTAGATAGTCAACACCCCAGCCCTACAGTTTTCAGAGTGTTTGAAGGTGTCTAGTGGAAGGGAACGGATTTTGGGTGGAACTACATGCTAGGAGAAAACTGGTAGGAAGACTCAGGGTGATTAATAACATTTGTCTAGCTTTCTCTTACAAAGCACTAACAAGACTTTTCCTTGCCCATCCTGCTCTCCGTGCTGGTTATGAGACCACCTGCAGGAAGATGTTAACCTCTTCAATCTTGAGCCAGTTTTGAGTTATTAGGGCGACAAAGGTGCTCCTGGAAATACGTGGCTCTTACTTTCATGGCACCCAATAGTTTTTAATAGGCTCAGTTAAAAACAAACCCCATTTTCCCCATCAGCTGTTGTTTTGTGGCAGTGAGAGATTTTTGGGGGTTTGAAACAGATAGCCTTGGGAAGAGCCGTAACCCACTGACCTCGAGGGGATGCAGCTAACGTGCATGAAGCACCCTGCCGCTGACGGCTGCGGGAAGGAGTTAACCAGGGTCAGCAACCTGTTATTTTTTTTTCCCCCAGCTGATAAGAAAAAGGAAGTTGCTATTTGTGTTCCTGCAACAGCCTCGTTAAATAGGAAAATAACAAATGGAAAAATAACACATTTCCAAAGGTAGCCCTCTTTCCTGAAGCTACAAAATAATCCCTCGGGCTACCTCTTCTCCTGCCACACAAGAGCAAGCTTTGCTCATCTATTTTGTGGGAATGTGGCTTTTCCCTGGTCAACGGGCTCACCACGCACCCTGGCAACACCCTGGCACCACTTGGAGACTGGCGCTATCTGCTATAAAAAATTGGTGGTGGGATGGGTCTAACTGGGGAGCGAATGGTCTGTGCTGGGCCCCATGGTTTCCTTTGTCCTGCCTCTTCCCGTTCTTCAAACCCTGGCCTTGAGCTAGATGCACTTAGATCTCCTTTTTTTGTTGGCTTTTTTTTGTACCTGATGTAAAGTTTAATGAGATTCATGGGGTTCCCAGCCCAATGTTGTTCGCTCTTTCCTCCACGCCCTGAGTCCAGGGCAGCTCCTCCAGCTGCTTCTTCCTACAGGGCTTCATCAGCGGGACCAAACTCTGCCATCGCTTGCAGGACTGCAGACACGCACAAGTGATGGTGTGCTCTTGGGTCGCTCTGGATTTACCCTACGGTAACTCAAAACTGACACTAAACTGTGGCCCTTGCAGCTGGAGTAACTCCCTTTGCTCTTGCAGGAGTCTCTGGACTTACAGCCACCAACCGCCAGAGGAGAAGCCCCCTGGGTACCTGCATATATATGTCCATGTTTGGCTCATCCCATCGATGAAAAGATGAACCCTGGATGGGTTCACTGATCCATTTTGCACCTCTGTCTTAGAACAAGGTGAGCTGTGTCCTGCCAGCACCCGTTTCCTCCAGGGCAGGCATGGCCTTGGTGGCCAACGTTGGGGCAGAAATCCACCTTGGATGAGGTCGGTCCCGCCTGGATGACTGCAGGGAGGGCTCTGGACTCACTGATAGGAGTTTGCTGGGATTCATGCAGGTTTCCTCCCAAAAGCAGAGCTGCAGCTGTGCTTGGGAGAGTACGTGGGAGAGGGTCATCGGTGCCAGGTGCCCGAGTTTCTCTAAAGCAAACCCTGGGACCCTGTTTGTGCAAAACACAGTCCTGCCCCTGTGTGCTTGGGTGAGCAGTGGCTTGTGGATGCCTTCCCCAGACAGGGCAAGCCACTGAGGTTTTGTATCTAGAATTTGCAACTGTGCGGGAATGAGAAATGAGAATTCCCGCTGATGCTGGCACGGCGGGGGTTGTTAGCATCCTCTGGCATTTATTTCAGCTGGCCACCTCGACAATCTCATTATTATCTGCACGCAACAGATAAATGAGCATTTCCACGTAGTCAAAGCAAGTATTGATTAAGGCCCGGCAACTAGCTGATCAATGCGGCGCTGTTTTTCCCCGGCTGGACGTGTAGGGCTGCTCAGCTGGAAGCCGTCCCAAGCGCTCGGGGACTTTGCCCGTCATTAACAGTCATATGCACTCAGACACTAAGGGCCTATTATATTGTCTTAATGCGGGGCCAATCTGGGAATTAATCAGGATATTTGGAAGCACCTTAGCTGCTCACGCTGATACGAGGTCCTGAGTTTCTTCTCCTAATCTCCCCCGGGCAACCGGGATCTCCCACAGGTCCCCACGCTGGATAATGTGCATAAGCTGGTTACAGTGAATTTGCATGAATAAGCAGGCAATTCTGCTCAGGCTGAATGCAACTTCATTAAAGCCCGGCAATAATTTGAGCTTGCTTATTGCCTGTCCTTTGAAGCCTACAAAGGAAGATTTTGAGCAACAATTGACTTTGTGTTTGGGGTCATGGAGCCCACTCCAGCTCCCAGGCAGAATTCGCCTCTCTAGAAATGTCTTTTCCTCTTTGCTTCCCTCTGCAATCACTCTGTTAAGGTGAATAATTATTGTGGAAAGTTTTATTTGTGGAAAAATGTTAACCTTGCTCACAGGTGAGATAACAAACAGCTGGCTGGCTGCAGAGCGGCACGCAAAGAATCGATGGTAGCTCCCCGCCTGGGAGCTCGGCGCAATGGGTCTGCCCAACAAAATCCATGCCTGGAAATCAAATTGAGCTGGGATGGATCCCTGCCGTTGGGGGATTGCTGCGGGAGAGCCGGTGGGATTGGGGTGCTGGTGGGCATGGGGCTGCAGGGACGTGGGAGGTGGAAATGGGCCAGGGAGTATTGGGATGCAGGGGATGAGCAACCATGCTTGGGTGGGAGCTGAAGGGGAGCAGGTAGGACAGGGAGGTACCTGGAAAAGCTTTCCCACCTTGCGCTATGCAATCATGAAGATGAGCTATGCAATCACAAAAAATAAGCGGTTTTTTGGAAGTGAGAGAGGAGAGGCAGGGAGGGTATCCTGGAGGGGATGGAGGGTGCAGCGGGCAGGGTGAGCTGGGGACAAATTCAGCTCCCTGCAGAACTGCAAACAGAGGGTGAACAGCTCTTGGTTACAGCATCAGGTAAGCACCGCTTTGGTCTCCTGGCTCTTCCCATGCAGTCAGGCATTGCAGTTCCCCCGACAGCAGGGCTGTACATTCCCCGGATTAATTAGCTGTCACGGATGTGTGGACTTTGCTCGACCGCTGTGTTTCCCAGCCACACCGGAGCTGCCGGCTCAGGATGGGTACCCGCTCAGAGCCACGTGTTGCATTTACATTGCAGACCCACCCTATGCCAGGGTTGCACCCTGGCAACCTTTGGGGTTGGGAGAGACATCAGTGATTTACCTGGATAAAAGCAGCATTGCATAAACAAAGCAATAAATACTGCCTGCTTCGGAAATGTTAGCAAGGGCTCATTCCTTCAGAAGAAAATTTATTACGCTGTGCACAAATTGGCCTGGTGAGTAACGCGATGATGGCTTTCAGCCTCACACCCAGTCCTCCAAACCTCCAGCCAAGGAGGTGCCTCCACGCAACGTCTGGGCAGCGTCCTGGCACGAGCAGGGGCACAAACACTTATTTAATTTTCAGATGAAGCTCAGCCACTTAAGGAAAAGGCTCTGTTTTTTTTTTTTTTTTCCCTCCCAGGCTCTTCAGGATGTGTTCCTGCATATACCATATATATCAGTGTCACTTTGGGGCAAATTAATGCATTTTGTGTTAAGAGCAGGCACTGAGCCTTGTTTTTAGGGGTTTGGGGATGACTCTTAGACCCAACCACATCCCGTTTTGACCAGGCAATGGCAAAATGTCCACGAGGCCATTCCCAGGAAGAGATTGCATGCCTGTGCTTTCACTGCTTCTGAGCCAGCTCTGGCCAAATAGGTGTCAAGAGCTGTGGGGCCTGTAGAAAAATCCTGAGCTATGAGATGAAACTCAGGTTTCTGGCTAAAATGACCATGTGCAGAGATGCTGTGCAGTGTAAGAGGGGGAGAATAAGCGTCCTTCTTCCCCTTAGCCCAGCTGAGCAGTGCCCAAGCCTGTGTACATCAATCCTACATCGGTGTTTACACCGAAATCTGTGGCTGGTGCCTGGTGTAGTGCCGGCACTGAAAGCAGCAGGCTTCCTCCGGTCTGGCCCTGGCATAAGCAGGATCAGGATTTTGGCCCAAATCAGGGAAAAGCTAGAGGGATTTTTAAGGGGGAAGCCAGGATCTCCTGAGGGTCTGTCCTTGCAGTGGAAGCCGCTAAACCAGCTGTTTTGCACATCTGCAGGGCTTGCCTGAGCTGAGAAGAAAGACTGCAGCTTGTCCTCAATTATCCTGAGGAGATCCTGGGCCGGCACCGGTGGCTTCAATGCCGTTTCCATGTCTCCAGCAGCAGGGAGGTGGCAGGAGATGGGATGTCTCGTGCTGGTAGGAGCATCAAGGGTGGGAGAATCAGGTTGGGGTTGGGGTTGGCCAGGGGTCTTTGTTTTGGGGGTGCCCAGAAAGATGGGGAGCCAGGAGGAGGTGGAAGGCGATGGCACGGCTGTGCCGGGAGCCCAGGTCCCATCTGGCTGCCTTATCAAGCCCCGCACAGCCTCGCGTGTCACATTGGGATGTAAATCGCATTAATTGAATTCACTTTGGCTGCGCTTTTGGGAGCAGACGACGACTGAGTCAAAATCTCATTTACATACTGATAAGACACAGTTGAAAAATGATGCCTTCTAATGAATAAAATGTGTGTAACTGGTCCAGCTTGATATTAGCATTAAAGTGTTAATCACTTTGGCATACAAGTTTATAGTGCTGAGTAAATTTGTCTTCAAAGGGTCCTGAAACAGAAATCTATGTTTCTGGACTGCCATAGCAACATAGAGACATCTTCATTGTATTTCTTGGTCAGAAAGCAGGTGCCAGCTTCTAATTAAAGCCTAATTTGCAATTTGTGTCCTATTCACTGTTTTCATGGGAACTTTGATGGCTGATATAGCGGTAAGCAATAACCACCAGCAAGACTTGAAAGCAGTAATGGAAATTCATCCTCCCCTGGGGCTGCTGGGCTGAGCAAGCACAGGAGAGGGAAGGGGCCAGGGACATGTTGTGATATGTGTCCCTCATCCAGGAGGCTGCTCGCAGCGAGGGAAGGTGGAAATCATTGCAAGAGAGCTGATGCCAGCCTCGCAGGGGCCGGTAGTCGTCCTGCTCCAACCTCCTCGGGGCAGCTCTGGCCCTCCCTCTTTGAAGACAGATGGAAAAGGCTTCTTCCAAACTCCCAATTAAAGGATCCAGATTAACGATGCCCATGGAGGTCTCTTGTTGCACATGTTCTCCAGCCTGCCTGCTGACCTGCAGCATCTCAGGCTTTCTAGTCTTCCCCCTGCCACCTATCCATCTCCTCTTTTTGCTTCTAATTACAGGCTTACGAGCTCTTGACAGCGCTAATATCAAGGGTAATTAGCAGCAGCGGGTCCATGGGTACGCGGACCCATGGTGGAAGGGTGTTCTGCTGGACCTGGCTGCCCTGGGAGCAGAGTATTTTGAGGTGCGTGGAGCTGGACGGCCAGCACCAATCTATAAGAGGTGTTGCTGATGATAACGCGATGCTGCTCTCCCAGGGCTGTGTTTGCTTCTGCTGGCTGGGGGTTTGGAAAGGGACCTGAGGGGGCCAGGGCTCAGATCCCGGTGAAATTCAATGCTGCTTCAGATTCCTTTCAATATTGCAGCCTCAGGCGCTGGCTGGGGAGCTGTGCCTTCCAAAAAAGCTCAGCCCAGAGGGTGGGGAGTGCTGCTGTGTGGCGGTCAGCAGAGGTGGAGCAGGTCCGCTGAGCCACGAGCTTTTCTGAAGCTATTCCCCAGCTGGAGATGCCAAGTGCCCGCAAACCCTGGCTGTACCGGGCTGTTTCAGTGCCTAGTCCGCAGGACCCCAGCCCCGCTCCTTGCACCGCTGGATGGGGGTTGAAAGCCCCTCAGTGCACTTTGCACCGTCCGTCAGCTTGTCGTTGGGTTTGTTGTTGATAATAATTTGTGTGGCAGCAGGTTCAAGGGTCAGTGGTCTTGCTGAAGGACTGGGGGGGGGTCTCTGCCTTGACAAGGGGACAGTTGGCACAGTTGGGTCTGACAAAAGGGAGATCCAGGTTGGGTTACGGGTCTGTATGTGTTGACAGACTATTTTCGGTAATGTGTATCAGGGTTGTGCCACCACGTTGGGTGGGTGCTGTGGGACGGCTGGGGACAAGCTAACGGGGAAGAAGTCACATTGTGTCGTGTCCTTCAAGAGCGAACCGCACATGCGCAATCATGGATCACACCAATGCAGTTGGGGAGGGACATCTGGGGGATCTCCTTTCCAGTCTGCTCCTCGAAATGGGATTTTGCTGGTTCCTGTTGTCTAGCCGAGCCCTGAAAACCCCTGGGGAGGGAGATGCCACCCTGAGCCCTTGCTTCAAAGCCACACCACCCTTTAGCAGAGAAGTTTTTCCATGCCTCTCTGCTGGGTGCTGCTTCCCGCCTCAGCTCAGATTTTCAGCTGTGATAAATCAGCACAGCTCCACCAAGGCCAATTTTACACCAGCCGAGGCTATAATTCCCAGTACTCAACTCCCTGTCCCTCCCCTTCCCGTTGAATTTGTTCCCTCCATAGACACTGTAGGGTACGTGCTTATTAAGGTCCTAGAATGCATCATGAAATGTTCCTGCTTTTATAGCAAAAAAAAAAAAAAAAAAAAAAAAAAGTCAGTGATTTAACTCAGGCTTCACTGTGTGCTGCTCCAGGAGATGTTGTTTCAAGAGCATCACACACATGGCTAAATGGGATAGCAAATGCTTCATCCTTCTGCCCTCAGTCCCCCAAATTCAGGTCTCCATCCCCTCCTGGCTCAGTTACCATGCAAAAAGGTAAATCACAGCCGGTCTGTTTATCAGCTGCTAATCTCCTTCCTGAGGGATTTGGGTCCTCCTGGGCAGGCCTACAACCGCTACAATCCTGGAAGTGTCATCATCTCCTAATAAGCGCGGTCTCTCCTGATTGCCTTACGGCTTAATTACACCGTGCACGGTCTCCTGCGTAGCGTGATCCAGTTAAGACACCGCAGAACCTTGCAGGAGACTTGATCGTAGACCTGACCTCTCCCCTTGGCTTATCTCCTGCAACTCCATGAGGATCAGAAGTGGCATCACCAGTGTCAATCGCCCCCGAGAGCTGGTGATGGGGTGGGTGGGATGGTGCTAGCAGGAGCCTGCGTGATGCTCTGTGCTTGTATCAAGCTTTCTGTGTTAGGCTCAGCAGTTAGAAATTACAAATTAGAAATACAGGTGAAGAAGGCAACTGAATGGATTTGCTCATAGCTACCTGATGCTGCTTATGCCCTGTGAGTGAATCCCTAACTAATGGTATAGAAAAAAAGGGGGACGTAAGCATAGTTGTTTATGTGACCTGGGATTTCAGCTGACAGTTTTCGATTCGGTGTTATTTCCTCCCCCACGTGGAGCTGTGCTGATGTCTTTGCTGGGAGTCCTTTCCAACCAGTGAGTACTTTTCAAGCAGTGCAAAAATCATCCTGGGCTGATGCACGTGCACAAGCAGACATATAAACATCACACATCCTGAAGCCAGGGTGAAAACCCCAATAAATAGGTGTGGCACATTCAGATGTTCAACTAAATCAATGAAATAAATCTGGAATGTCTGAGAGAAATGGAAAAAGGAAAAAAAAAAAAAAAAAACCCCATCTAAAGCTTTGCTCACGTAACAGGAAAAGAATAGCCTGGGGGTCTGTCCACCTATTTGTATCAGTGAGTGGAAAACACTCTGCTCCAGGAATCCGCCTCTTTCCTGCTTGCTGGGGGATGTAGATGCAAGTGCTCTCCGCAGGGAATATCCTGTTTACCTAAACCCCTGCTTGCCACTGGCAAGCTGCACGTTCCAACAAGCACCGCTACCATTTGAGTGACATCTCCTAGGGAGCTGAAATAGTTGTCTTAATAAAGGAATTGATTAATATAAGGCTTTTTGGCAAGGTACTGCTAGAGGTCTAGGAAATCACTGCAGCCCCTAGAGCAGGAGTACCCGCTCTCGGTGAGTGGGGTGGTGGCATCCCTTGGCCACAACGGCTTCTTTGAACCCGGCACCTCTTCTCCATCCCTGTCAGTGCCTGCTCTGGGTGATGCCCCGGGAGCTATCGCACATTTTCCTGCCAGGTAATTCCCCAGGGCTTGGTTCAAACCCTCACGGGAACACATTTGCTTCTGTACATGCTGGAATTGCTTTAAAACATCTGGCTTTAAGCCTCCTTGGCTTTACGTGGCATTATGTGCCTAAGTCATTTAGACCATTAAAAAAGCTTTTCCCAAAGGGCTCAGCGCTGCTTCCCATTCCCATCACTGGGGACAGTCCAGGGAGCGTGCGAGCGAGGGACGTCAGCTCGCAATTGAGAGAGAGGAGTTATTTGGTTCCTGGGGTTTCTGCCAGCTGGAGTTACGGCTTGTTCCAGCCCAAACATCCCTAACCACATGACAAATATTATCGGTGTTATTAAAATATTTTACCGGAGCCAGAAATGTTTGAAAAACCTGTTATGACACTAAGCTAAGCATTTGCATGCGGTGTTAGAAGCAGGTTCTCTCTATTCTTAGCACAAACTGGGGGATTTTTTTTTTTATTCCTTAAAGCAATTTGCCACTGACAAGGGATGTGCCGATGCACAGTGGACCTGGGCCAAACCTGCCAAAGGGTCCGTGATGGCAGCAGTGGGGTCCTGTGCAGGTCCTTCCCCAGCTCAATGTGGTTCATATTTCGGATTGGAGCACTTTGAAGGTCTGAACGTAGCTGGGAAGGAAAGGGGAGCTGCTATTTTTCGGGCGTGAAGGGGTATGGCCGCGTGTGAAGGGAGAATATGGCATCATGGGATGAAGGCACAGCATCCAAGACGCAGCCTTTTCCACGGAGCCAAGAGCCGATCCAGCCACGAGTCATGGCTTCAGCTCATCCTCCTGAAAGCTCGGAGTCGAGAACATGGTGCTAAAACACCCATTATGCGCAGACTGGTAGCCCGTGATTTCATGGAGCAGTTACTTCGCCAAGCGTTTTGGTGCCTAAACCAGTGTCTGACATCTTGGGATGTGCGTGTAGAACATATTACGGGCTCATGACATCAATTGACACTTAGATCCAACTCGGGTGGACTCAGCCTCTTCTCCTTTTCCACTGCCCAAACAGAGGCTGATGGCAACGATGGCTGCGGAGACAACAGTGTTTAACCCACCTAACTAAAAGCTTAGAGCTGGAAGAAGAACTCTGGAGGGACAGCGGTAGCTCTCAGGAGTTTTGCTTGTCGGTTCTTTGTGCCGGGATGCAGCACGTGATTTGCAAGCGCAGAGCCTGGACCACTCTCCATAGGCGTGTGCTCGCTTGTTGAGGTCTTTTGTATGTCCCAGTTTAGCAGCTATCTCTTTGCAAGCAATGAGATGCCTTCCACAAAGGAGTCGGTCTGCAGGCGCGACAAAAGTAACAGTATAGCTCAGGAGCAAATACTTGCGAAATAGAGCAAAACCGACTCCACAATGGAGCCGTGACTCACTCGGTTCCTCTTTAGGCTCATAAGGAATAATTGCCGTGTGATGCTGAGTGTGCGGTTCAAAAGCAGATGTCTTGTTTTTGCTAAAGGGAGAGTATTTGGGAGTGAATGTGTGTATAACCTATTAGTTCATATGGGAAATTTTTGTTGCCCGTTTTCCCTACTATACGACTATAGAAATAAAACAGAGTATCTCCTTTCTGTCTGCAAAAGCAATAGTGGGGCACTTCCCACTGCCTGGGAAAGGTTGTCTTAGTCCTGTTGTGGAGCAAAAAGACCCTTAAACACCAGTTATCACAGGCAGCATCTTTTTAATACAGGTGAGTGGCCATCTCTGATAGTTTTATCTGTATCAGATCAAAGATGATGTTTCACCCAGCATCTGCAAAACCAGCTCCAGGACCAGCTCCAGGACCCAGCTGTATGTTTTCATTCCCCGGGGCCAGAGATCGCTCCTGTTTGCTGCATTCACAGTGTCATGCCAGGGTGTCCACTGCATGGCCAAACAAGACCCCCCCCCCACTCAAGAGGTCACTGCCAGCTCGGTCAACCCCTGTCACTCCTGGTGATGCTCCCAGCAAACATAGCAGGATCCTGAATAAAAACATCTAGTGCTTTCAAAAGTGCATGAATGCCAGATACTCCTCCAGCTGCCTCTTCAGTAGGCAAACAGAGTCCCTAAATCCCTGCTTAACTCTTCTCCAACCTCTGCTCTACAGTTGCCCTTGCAGAAGATGGAGGAAGCTCAACCAGGAGAGAGAACAACGTCTGCAGCCTCTCCAAGGTAGGTGCAGCCCAGGACCGGTGGCTATAGTCCCAGTGAGAAAAGTCACGTAGAACTATGTAAAAGTTATGTCTATTATGAGCTTGGCTGCTTTTTAATTAAAGGGGAGCCCATGTCCTCAACTACTTGCTGGAGAGTTTTGGGTGGCGGTCGACTAGAAACGCAGATTTCCAGCTTTTGTGCTTGCAAGAAAGAAAGAAGATGTGAAACTTTAAACGTGGTGGAGCAAATACACTTTCCTGTGGCTTTCATCTTCTGCTTGCAAAAGGATCTTTGAATGAGTGGGATGGAGAAGACCAAATACTTCCTGGCTGGAAGAGATCCGTGGGTGGATGGGGAGGGCTCAGCGCGTGGCTCACTGGCCCCATTAGCCATGCCGACACGGGTAGCACATAGCTTGTCCTGTCCATGCTGATCCCCGCACCCCACCTCAGTCTGGGGTGCAGAAAATTGAGGAAATGTGTCCTTTGCAGGTGGGTTTCCATTTCTTTCTGGAGTAAGGCAAAGAAAAGAGGGAGACAGGATCCACGTGAAGTCCTCGTGGTGAAGGCAGACCTCCGAGCATGTCTGAGTGGCGAAATCTCCTGGTTTATGTGCTGACAAGGGGACGTGTGCTGGAAGAGCAAAATAGACCTAGCATGCAAATATTTACTCTGCCCTGAGCAGGTTAACAGACACTGTCAGCCTTTGTCTTATTTTATTTAATCCTGCAGTCTGGCTCGGTTCAGGTTTGCCAGTTTGGGATGTCTTTTTAAATTTAGAGCTGTTTGCTTTCTGTCTGTCCAGCTGTAAACACGGTTTCAAAAGCCAGAGGATGGGATTGTCCCCATCTTGCGCCATGGTCTCCTGCTTGAAAGGTTCCACAGCTCTCCTTGGCCGCCCCAGGATGCAATCCTGCGTCATGGCAGAAAGGTCTCCTGAAATGTCTGCGACATGCCAGTGAGCTGTGATGGTGTCCTGGATGGAGGAGGACGGGGCTCGGTGCTGGGGTACAAGCCTGGGGGCTGCACCCGTGGACCTCCTGCAGGTTTGCTCTTCTGGAGGCTTTGGGTCACCTCTCTGTGTCCTCCAGTCCTCTGCAGCTTCCTAATCCAGCTCCACTCAAGGTGGTATGCGTTTTTTTCCTTCCCTCCCTTCACTGGTGTCCCACCCATTTTAAGAGATGTAGGGTCAGATATCTCATGTGCAATGATGTGCTGCTTCTACCAGTGCTAAACAGCGGTCAGGGCTGGTCCTCTGCCTTGGCGGAGAGCAAAAAGTGATGGGGAACACCTCTGTCGTATCCAAACTTTGCTGTCCCAAATGGTGTCCCAATCAAAGTCTTCTTTTAATGAGAACACCCAAATTTGGAAGCCCAGATGTAAACTTACTTAGTTTAAGGTTAGTCAGTAAAGCCTACTAAACTCACCTAGAGAGCACAAAGCATGGTCATACAGGTAGAGAAACACTGGGGATGCACAGATTTTAGCAGAACTAAGTAAAGGTGGAAGGCTGAGCCTGAATATCTGGACTTTGTCAAACACCACTGGCCAAGGATGGGCTGATTTCTCCCCTAGGTCTGCAGAGAAGCGAATTTCAGTTTGGTTTTGGCTTCAGTCTGAGGCACTTGGTTGTGGGGAAAAGGAAGTCATCGGCCCTCTGCAAAAGCCAAGTAAAGACGGTTTGACTTTCGGTCTTGTTTCTATTTAGCAAGGAGGCCACATCGTGGGGTTAGCTTATGTGCCAAGCTGTCCCTAAAATCCAGGTGGGTTTGATCCGGAGTTTATACTGAGATCAATCCCTGCTTTAGTTTGAACTCCAGGTTAGGAACTGGGTTCAGACTCAGCTTATTCTGAAATTTGGGTAAGTATTTCTGGTTTTGGCTTATTTCCAGTTCTAATGTTGGTTTTAGTTGGAGAATAACTAAGGGTCTGACCCAATGCCCACTGAAGTCTGGTGGAGCTTTGAATTCACTTGATACCAAGCTGGCCTGTGGATGGACAGTCTTCCAGCAGCTCCAAGCCCAATTCTGCTCTTCTTCACCCCTCCGTAAAGCCAAAATTAAGCCAAGGGAAGAACAGACCTGCGGGCATAGAGCCTTTTCCAGGGGCAGGATTTGGCAAGCTGTAAATAGGCAGCACATCCAAACCCCTCCTGGGGGAATGACTGATGTTGCAGCTGCACTCAATAGATGCCAGCCGCAGCCTCAATTACTTTACACACCTTTTTAAACACTCATATTGTCATCCTGGTGCCTTATTCAACATTGACAAACAAAATTCCTTTTTTCCAGTACATGAGGGGGGCTTAAACTGAAGGGCTAGTTGACTCCACTGGAGAAAGACACTTTTACGGCACATTTTTGTTGCTATAAAACCAGTCTAAAATAATGAGACTCATGAAAGGATATGACCTAAACTATAAAATGCACTTATTAAAGTCGTATGATAAATCAGAGAAGGACACGCTTGCCTCTTCCTAAGGAACTGCACACAGCTGGACAAGAAATCGAGGCAAGGCAGATTGATTTCTGGTGTGCGGCTCTCTCCCAGCTGGGGGTGAAGAATTAGCGCAGGTCAAATTGCTCACAAACCTCTGTCAAGGAATATATATGTCTAACCTAAATGTCAGGCTAGAGGAAAGAAAACCTGAGCTCTGTGGTCCTGCTATATCCCAGCATGGGTGATTTCATTAGTTATATCCCTCTTCGCTCTTGTGTCTGGTGTTGCATTTTTGCCCCTTCTTTTTCCCCCCTAACAAACCAGGTGGCTCTCCAGCAAGATGCCCTGCTACTGTGTTAGGTGCCCCAGCCTCAAATTGTCAAGGTCTGCTGCTTAATTTCCACCCGTGTTTCCAACATCGATGTCGGTACATTCAGTTCTGCCTCAAGGGGTACCCAGAAATGCACGGACCAGATTTGGAGAGATTTAGATAGGTAAAATAGGATAATCTGCTCCAGGTGAGACAGGGCAGTCTGTTAGGGCTTAATTTGATTTTCACTGGTTTCATGCTAATATTACACGCAGTGGACAGGGAACAGCCACCTGTTCGGTGGGCTGGGGGGGACTGGGTGTTGGTGGTGTTAACAGCCTTCTCACTGAGTGATTAAATGCACCAGTAGAAGGAGGGGGGAAAAAACCCCAGCTTTTTTTTTTTTTTTCCTAAAAATAGGTTCTCATTCTTCAAATGCTTGGGAATCTTCTTTGCCCACTCAAATGATTTATTCTTCTGCAAAAGGTCTGACTGGAGGGGAGGGTCCCAAATTAACTTTCACCAACAGTAAGCTGTAACAGGGAGCAAAGCAAGAAATGCCGTTAAGGAGCTGTGGGATGCTACGGCGCCTGTAACGTGAAGGCTAAGAGGCATGAAGTTAAAGCGGTTTGTTCGCAAAGCTGTTGGGTATGGATGCATCGGGCAAGTTTTTCCCAAATCCCAGTTCCCAGAACATCAAAACAGCACCGGAATGACCTCACGTCCATGCAAGGTCTGAGGCTGAGCCCTGCCGTCCTCGCAGGGCTTATGTCAGGGCCAGTTAAGGTGCAGGAGCTGCATCTCCTGCCTTCAATTCCTCGTGGCACTAAGACGCCTTGGTTCTTATCTGCCAAGTAATTTTCTTTTGGGTAATGCAATAGCGCATGGAAGAGCCTATTATTTGCCAGTAGCAAGAGACTCAGCAAGCACTAATTGGACAAACGAGGCTCCAGGGATTTACAAGCTAATCAGATGAATATGCAGTTGGGGAAAAAAGGCAAACAAGGCTCTGAGCCACCCCGAAGGGCACCTGGGATGGCACTTTGCTCCTGAAAGCAGAGGCATGTGCTGCCTTTCCCCAGCTGCAGCGGTGCTAGCGACCATTCTGTCCAGAGAGGTCCTTCCTCCCCTGTAAACCATCTCCCACCGCTGCTTTCTCAGGAGCATCTCTGATGAGCAGATTTGTTTTACTCCGGGGATGCACAGACTGCACTGTGCGGCAGGTATTTGGAAATATTTCCCAGGCTTTTGGCATCCTTCCCAGCTCATGTTACCCACAGGGACAGGCCGCCGTCAGTTCTCAGTGTTGGGTACTGTGCCGGGGGGAAGACTTTCTAGCTCTTCACTTGTTCCCAGCCTAAAAGCTTCCCTCTAAAGAAGGAGGAGGGAAGAAGGGAAGGAGCAGGAAAGCAAAGGTCATTTATGGGGGAAAATTAAGATTTTTTTTTTTCTTTCCTTTTTGCCCTCAAATATTCCCTTTAAAGGAAAATCCTGAGCTGCGCTGGGCACCAGCAGGTCCTTTGGAAGCTATTCCTTGCAGCTATGGGACTTCAGCCCAGCGGTGCTTGTGCTGACCTCTAATGAGCCCAGCCACAGCTCGCCAGCAGACCAGCTCCTGACCCGTGAAGGCAGCGACAAATCCCCTATGCGTGCTGCTATTGCAGCCCCGGGGAGGCTGCAGGCCAGCGGCGATGTGCAGGCAGCTTGGCGTGGGATGAGGGTGGGGATCGTTTTGTGTCTCAGGGGAGGCTGACGGCAGCACCTCGATAGCTGCTGCCTGTCCCGACCACGCATGGACACGGGCTTGGGCTCACCAGCGAGACAAGGGGCTGCAATAACGCGGGAGAGCAGAGTCGCAGTTCTTTGCTAAGCCACGGGGTCAGCACGGGGTTTGGGGTTTAGGGAGGAGGAGGAGGAGGAGATGGCAGTGATGGACGCCCCTTCCCTTCTTCTTGTGTCCCCACAGGTAGCTCATTCTTTGGGGGCACAGCTTCATCTCTTTGGTCCCAGGGATCATTTGATGCTGCCTCCCCACTTGGTCTGTACAGGAAAACGGATCAGACTGTGATTTCCAATACACGTGACACAAGGCAGTGGAATGGCTTAAAAACATTGCTTTTTGACTGCTTCCAGACATAATTCATTACCAGTTCACTTTTCCTTCCTTTACCGCTGCCCTTTCCAGCAACCCCTCCATAGGGAGGAGTGTTTATTGTACCACCATCAAAATGCAGCATATCCTCAAACCACAAAGTCTCCGGGCATGAGGTCTGCTGTTCTCCACGGCTGGGTCTTGCTCCATGACCCGGGTACCAAGCTACTACCATAAAATGAATAATAAGGTGTTGTGTTCAATCAGTGTCTGGGGCTGAATACTCCTGGTCCTGCAGCACTTGGACGTAACGCTGTGAATGCCCCCGAGAGGACAGCCAAGAAATGACTGATGGTGTTGAGTAAGTTATTGCAAGCCCTTCTCATAGAAAAAAGTGGTCCTGGCTGGAGTTTGGATGATAGATCACTGCGTTTTCCTGTAGCGCATTAGCACTTGATCTCAGAGGTCGGGCCAGAAAATAACCTTCTCCCTCTAATTGACATGCAAAGCTACCACTGTGTATTAATTTGGATTGGGGCTGAACTTGGAGCACCAGTGCTGAGATCAGAAAAATAGAGAGTGGTAAATCTGCAGTAAATTGTTTGCATATTTATAGGCTCTCATATGTGAAAGATTTATTTAAAAAAAAAGAATAAAATGCTGTAGTCCATAGGATGGCCTGGCTTTCTGCCAATGGCCAGGGTCAAAAAGTCCACAGCCTAGTCTGGTAGAAGCAGGAAATATGGCATGGCTTTAACCGCCCAGAGAGCTTACCAGCATGGGAGAGGTGTCTGTCGTCTGCATTTTCATGGCTTTAAAAATGAATGGGTTGGTTTCACTGCGAGAACGATCAGCGAGGAGGTGAAATGCTGAGGCTGGAGTTATGCTGGGTGGTGAATGGGGTCCCCGATACTCTCTGCCTTCTTGTAGTTAAAGAGCAGAAATTAGCCAGGTGAGACACTGCTTTTAAAACCTGAGAAAAATAGCAATGAAGTTAATGTTTTCATGCTTCCCTCTGCAGTCCTGATGGCCAGCGATGTGTTAGAAAAGAAGATGTCTTCTTCACACGGCCCCAGATGGGACGGTGCCCACATAGAAACCAGGAGTGCTGGTTTGGCACTGGGGGTACAGACAAATGTCCCTGCAGTTTTGAGGAGCACCTCCTTGTTTTTGTGGTACAGCAGGGCTGTAGGTGCTGGGGACCAAAGAAAAGCACCCAAACCTGGGAGACCTGCTCTCACCGATATCTTCTGCACTGGGGTTTTCACTTGAGATAGGACCTGTCAGCTAACCCAAAGCACAAAACTTCTTGCTAAAGGTGAGATGACTACATACAGTGTAAAGAAATGATGTGATCGCCCCTTTCCTTTAGTCTGCCTTCAAAATTACCCAGTCTTGTAATGAAAAGTCTTCCAGATCCTCTCTACGAGCCAAAAGCCTCAGGAACTGTCTGGCTTCATTTTTGCATGACTGAAGGAGCTCTTCATTACATCTTCCAAAATAATGAGAGAAGTCAAAATGAGAAAAACATAATGAAAACGGCTGATGTAAACATAGCTGTATCTTCCTACAGGTCTCTATAGTTAGCTGCTCTCATTAATCATCACTGTATCCAAGGGCTTATGAATTCCAACAATCATTTTCCCTGTGTATTTTTCCTGGGAGGAGGACAATGACTAATTGGTCCTGGGCTTCATTACGGCTCCTGGGTGCTGCAGGAGTTAACAACGTGCCTCCGGCCAGGCTGTGTGCCGGCACGGGCTTGCAGAGGGTGAGTCCATACAAGTGGCTGTTGGCAATAAGAAGGGAGAGGGCCTTCAACTCTGGGGTTGGGGATGTGCTTGAACCAGGAATCTGGGAGATTTTCACCTTTTTGGGGGTGGGAATATGCTGGAGTTGGTCTTGAGGGAGAGATGTCATGGATCCCACTTTAGCCTTTGGAAACGCCCTTTCCATCCAAGACATCTGTGGGTGCCCGAGACCTGAAGCATAGCTGTTTGCTTGACCTATTTTTCTATTTCTGACCTATTTTGCTATTTTTCTCACCTGAGTCATGAGCCACTCTGATCACATTGGGTGTGAGACACATCACGAGCTACGGCACAGAGTCGGGGCTGTACCACTCCGCAACCACCACCATCACCCCCAGTGCTTCCCTCTCCCCTTCCCCTATTATAATTACAGCATGAAGCCCGATTGCAGCGTGCCCATCGTGATAACACACAGCACTCCTGCAGCCTGCTCATGTTGGTAAACAAGACTGCTACAAGTAGTTTTTCCCAACAGGCATTTGCTGGAGAAAAGCAGTCTGGTTGCCTCTCCCTGCCCAGACGCAATCTGTGTAGCGTGTGGAGTGCATTTCAGGTATCGCCAGCTATACTATAGCATGCACATCACCAGGCTGATTAATAATAATAGTAAAGGCAATTATAATAGCAACAACAACAATAATAAATATTATACATATAATAATAATAATAATAATAATTATTATTATTATTATTATTCTTCTACCACCATTCCTGACCCCAGGATGAGCTGCAGCTGATTTAAGCCTGAGCACAGAGCAGAAACGGGCTGCCGCAGCAGCAAGCAGATGCCAGGGCTGGGGGAGGGTGCATCGGGCTGCGCCTTCATCTCTGAAATCCGGGATGATGCCGCGTCCCGGTGTGTGTGATTAATGAGCCCTGACTTCACGGCGGCCGAGCAGCGCGGGGCGGGCGCTCCCCAGCCTCTCGCTCTGATCCCGTGGGATGGCTAGTCTTCGGTGAAGCCCCGAGGTTTGAATTTTCAGGGTGATTGTGGCTCCCAGCGGGTAACGCTGTCCTCCAGAGTCCCCGATTCATCACGGGCAAGGCGCAAGGGGTGCAGCTGGCCTGGATGTGATTTTACGGGACCTGATGTGCATTGATTATTGCCTGTGGTGGGCACTTCAGATGATGAATTGGCTCACATTGAAGGGAGCCTGCTCTCGACCCCAGTAAGCCGGGACTTTGCCCAGTAACCGTTCGACAGCTTGGTTTGACCGATTGAACCTACATTTAGACAAATGCACTTGTATAAGTGACCAGCAGGAAGGCAACCCTCCCCACGTTCATACTGTGGCCTTGGTCTGGCCCCCATTTCATTTTTTAAGGTGATGCTGCAGAAAACACATTTCTGTAGATATTCTCCAATCTCTGCCAACATCTGCTGCTTCCACCCCCAGCCCAGGTATTTTTTGGCCTGAACTTCCAGGTTGCGGTGAATTTGTACAGTAGGTTTCTGTTGTTGTATGACTTGCACAAAGAACAAGAACTCTATCGTTTTCACGTCGTGAATCCCGCCAGGACTTGACAGAGCGTTTTAGAAGATGCTATTTAATTAAAACACCAACAACTGGAATTTCTGGAAAAACATCAGAGGTTCTCATAAATTATCCCAGTCTCCCATGTTTCACCCTACCAATCTTCTAGCTTTTGTTTAGTCCATATTATTTTGGACTGTGTTTCAGGGGAATACTTATGGGCAAAGCATGTTCCTAGCTATGACTGGCTTACTTACAAATTACCCTTTAATCAACAGATTTGATATTAATTAATAATTCATAGACTGCTCTTAGGATAAAATTACATAATAATGTCTTTGATGAAGCCCAAAGTGTCCATTGTAGATGGCATAAAATGTTAATTAGCAGGAAAATGCAGTTAGGAGAAAACTCTTTTAATTATGTAATAGGCCTCATTACAATGGGTAATCAACAATGCTTCCAAATTAGCCCACTGACAGCACTTATCTATACATAGCAAATAAACTTTTGTTTGCAGAAAATACATTTGAATTGCTTCCTAATTGCTTTCAAGCAGTTTTAAGTCATTGCAGTGCCTACCAATATTTTAAGAAGGACCACTCTTCTCAGCTGAACGGGCCATATGTAAAGCTCAGAGAATAATGGGGAAAATTGTTCACAAATATTTGTTCAGATATGCAAGCAAATTTCAATTTGACCTTTTATAGGACCCTCATCTGAATACTGGAGCATTTTGCTGACGGCGGTGCCCGGAGAAAAATGTAAAGCATTGGTGCATGAATATCCCTTGAATTTCACATTGTGCATTAGGTCGTCCGACTCACACTGGCTGCTTTGTTGATGAGTTGCATAAATCACCCAGTCGGGCAACTGCAAACCAGGTCGTGTGGCCAATATGGCCAATATGACCCAAGAGTGTGCACAAAGACCTGGTTGGAAGCTACATATAAATCCAGCTTTCCTTCTGAAGGAAACCGGGAAGGAGCTCAACAAGCAGATGCCTCATTTGTAATGTCTGTCCCCAGCTGACTTATCTAAGCCAGCATCTAGTGAAACGAAGGGTTTTGTGTGAAGATGGCTGAAATGAGTCAATTCACCCAAAGTCAACGCCACATCTAGTTTTGCACCTTGAAGAGTCTTGCTGTTTCTGCCTTGATTTTGAGAGTTATCCAGGCTTCTTCAGGGGAGCCTGCAATCCTTATTTCTCTTCAAACTCAGCCAAATTTAGGACTTTACTAGGTTCCATATACAGATGTGGTCCAGCTGGGTCCAGCTCAGACCTTTTGGGCAGGGATGGTGGATTTATCATGTCGCATCCTCTGTCCAGCCCAGCAAACCTTCATCTCTCACTACAAATAATTAGCAGTGGTAATAATATCCTGGAGTCAGTTGCTAAGCGGTACTAATGGCTGCTGATCTTTCTCAAAGGGATGGCACGAATCCTTGGGATACGATGACCTTTACTTGTTCTCCGTCATCCTGCTTGTAATTCTCCTTTTAATATTGTACAATACCGATAGCCCAAGTTTATCCATATTGTCGAACAGACGGATACTCTATTATTAGATTTGTTCTTGCAGACACCTAGCTATATTGGCCGAATGTAATTTATAGTCTCTAAGATCTGCGGACACAGATTTCTGCCTCCTTCAGTGTCTGGTCATTTCTATTCATTTCATCTCTGGAATCTAATGTAATAAAATTATAAAAAGGCTCTAACTCCTCAGCATTTAATCAGCTTAGTATGAGAGAATTACATCAGCAGCCCTTAGGTGTACTTTATCCTGCAAAGGAAATCTCACATTAGGAGACAATCTCATTATTTTGACTACTAAGAATTGCATGAATTTGTTAAGAGCCACCAAGAATACAGAAGACTTGAGGTAGGCTGTGTCTTTATTTATAGTAGATAAAGAGCAGGAGGGTTTTGCTTTGCCAGCAAGGCCAGCTGGAGGTGGAGCCTGGACCCAGAGCCAGCATCCTGGATCCTTTACTAAGATCTCCAAATGATCCAGAGTCCTAGACAAGATAGTATTTAGGGGTAGGCAGGAACTTGGTAGAACCCTCCCCATCCCTGTTCAAGGCCCTTTCCATGTTCACAAGAACAGCTCTAGATCAAACCTGTGTTCAGCAGAGGATTTAGCAGGGAGTGGGGGTGTTAGCTGATGAGAAGTTCAACATGACCCTGCAACGTACGCTCGCAGCCCAGAAAGCCAACCGTATCCTGGGCTGCATCAAAAGCAGCGTGACCAGCAGGTCGAGGGAGGGGATTCTGCCCCTCTGCTCCGCTCTGGTGAGACCCCCCCTGCAGTACTGCGTTCAGCTCTGGGGGCCCCAACATAAGAAGGACATGGACCTGTTGGAGCGGGTCCAGAGGAGGGCCATGAAGATGATGAGAGGGCTGGAGCACCTCTCCTATGAGGACAGGCTGAGAGAGTTGGGGTTGTTCAGCCTGGAGAAGAGAAAGCTCTGGGGAGACCTTATAGCAGCCTGCCAGTACCTAAAGGGGCCGACAGGGAAGATGGAGAGGGACTTTTTACAAGGGGGTGTAGGGATAGGACAAGGAATAATGGCTTTAAACTGAAAGAGGGTACATTTAGATTAGATGTAAGGAAGAAGTTCTTCACTGTGAGTGTGTTGAGGCACTGGAACAGGTTGCCCAGAGAAGCTGTGGATGCCCCATCCCTGGCAGTGTTCAAGGCCAGGTTGGACGGGGCTTTGAGCAACCTGGTCTGGTGGAAGGTGTCCCTGCCCGTGGCAGGGGGGTTGGAACTAGATGATCTTTAAGGTCCCTTCCAACCCAAACCATTCTGTGATTCGATGATTCTATGACTTTAGTACCTACTAATTTAGAGATCCTTTTATCCTTGTTAAAGAGATGTTGGTGTCTCCTTTCTCCTCTGTTTCTCGATCTCAGTTTCTAGAAAACTTCCTCCCGGGTTATATCCCACCCACATGCCTGGGTTTCTCACCCTGAAAGGATCAAGCTATTTCTGGAAAGCTCCCTATGCCCTGCACAGGTCCATGTGTCTCTCCTTCCCTGAGCCCAGCTCTGGCTGTGGACTGCTTAATTCAGTGTATTTTCTTGTAGGGCATTGGTGGGGTGATTCTTTGCCTCCATTGGGACTGGAGAAAACGTAAGTTTTACTTTATTGGCTTTTTTCATATCCCTTTTATTTATTTCAACCTGCAAAATTTCAGCAACTGGGGCGATAAGGTGGACAAAGAGATGGTGCTGCCATCTCCATGTGAGGGAAGATTTGCTCCAAAGGGTGACGTGTCATGCCCATCTGCCCAGGGTTCCACAGAAACTCTGTAGTGAAGCAGAAGGCTAAACCCAGGTCTTCTCTGGGTTACGTTACTGCAAAGCCACCGTGCCCCACATCTGCTCTCCAGCCCTGCCCGTGGGTGGCTGAAGTTTGGCGAAAACAGGATTTCCGAGACTATTTTTGGTGCATCCAGATGTAGGCTTGGCTGAGAAGTGGAGGGGAAGGAGGAGGCAAAAAGGGAGAGAAAGAAGCTGTTTAATGTAACACTGGGATTACAGGAATCTGGGCACGTTGAGGCTGGGGTTGTCCAGACCTGTCCTTCTCCCCCGCCTCACAGATCCATGCTGCCCCAATCCTGCGGGATGGTGTTTCTGCCTCTCTGGGTACCAGAGTTATTTTAAAAGAAAACAGCTTGCTTGTTTTCCAGCCCAAGTTGGCTTGGCCAAGCTCAGCCCCTCTAACCACAGTCTGGGCATTTATTTTTGTCCTCCAGACTTTCCAAGGCATTTCTTGGGGTTGTTTGTCTGGTTCTTGCTGGGAGTGATGGAACATGGTAAAAATAGAGAGGAGTCCCAGGCTCGGGTTCATTCTTTTGAAAAATTCACAGTGAAAGCTAACACAAGGCTCAGGACACCCAGGCAGGGTCTCATTGCCAGAGCAGGATACCTGATATGTCTTGGAGCCGTCCATGGGGCCTGGGTGATGGAATACAGCTCATTAGGGTGGCTTCCAGCTTGCCCTTGGGCCTGACTTCAAAATATGGATTTGTTAAAATATTTAAGAAATGGTGTCTCTAGCTTCAGTGCAGGCGTCAGGGGCTAAACTTAGTTGAAATATAAAGAGTGGAGCCACCTCCATCATCACGTTGACTCCAGAACCCGGGGCTTTAGTTAAAATACTAACCATGATGAGACTTGCGCCTCAGTTTGAGGGTAGGCAACACCGAGTCCCATTCCCCCAACGCCTTTGGTAATGTCAATGTTAAGGGAAAGCACTGGACTCTCAGAGCCCAGGTTTTGTTTCGCAGGCTGGTGTACCACATCTGAGCGTCTCTGCGTCGCGCCTGGAACCAGGTGGCCAGCATCTGCTGGGTGTTTGTCGTGTTATCCTCTCCTCTGGGAGTGAGATGAGCAGCCGCTTGTGTTGTTTTGTCTCTGTTAATTTGAGAATGTGTTGTTTTGCCTTGCCGAGGTAAGCAAAATGCCCTTTGCACGCGATGGGGAGGTCTGTGACGGTTCCTGGAGGAGTTCATCCCCATCGCCAACGACCCCCCTGAGAAAGCACTGCTAATGCACAGCTGAGCTCTGCCCTTCTCGCAGCAACACCATTGGCAACAAATTTAGCTTGTTACTGGTTTGTTCAGCTGGTCTGGAGCCTGACCACGGGGTGCTTCAAAGATTAAGATGGTTACCCTGATTCCCCAGGGGAAGAAAGCACTGAGAGCGGAGGACAGGACAGGATTGAGGACATGAGCTGCAACTTCCCCAGCTCCCTGGGGTTTCCAAATTGATGCTGGGTCAGGCTTGGGTCTGTGCCGCAGCTGCAATTTAGCCCCAAGCTAGCAAGAAGTTTGCCTGAGGGCAGGTCATTGTCTGCCTGCCTGGGCAGGGTGGTTGTTGCTCATCGGGATGATGGGAACCGTCATAGAGTGCTGCCATGGTGGCCGAGTTCATCGTCGATGGGAAATCAGGAGCATGTGATATCCTGACTGTGCAAATGGTTGCAGGCTCTTCCTCCCCAGGAATTGCTCTATCTAGGACTACGTGGTGCAAATGTCTTCTGTTTCCACCAGGAAATATCTTCTGGGCAGATTTTGAGCATTTCTAAATATTCAGCTATAATCTTTAGTATTTGTGGAGTTTTGCATTAGTAGTGAGAATGCACAATAGCACTGCAGTTTTGCTGAGGGCTGCTGTATGTCCAGAAATCCTGGACGTGCCTGGCTATGCAGGGGCTATGTAGCACCCAGACAAGAAAGCTGATGCTGTGGCCAACCCAGACTTTTGAGGAGCCCTGGCTAGGACAGCTGTGGATATAGCTCACATGCAGCATCCACCCACACCGTTTGAGATATGCCATATCCCTTCCAAGGTGGCTACACAGCACACATACTTAGTGGATATCCAGGGACCGAGATGATCTCTGCTCCTCAGTTTTACCTTCAGACAGAGGTTCTTCACGCAGGAGCTGATCTTGTCCAACACTGGCTACCTTGGTGGTAGTGATGTGGGCAGTGGTGGGGAGCAGGTCAAGCACTGAAGTAGGTTGAGTGTTTCATCTAGAAGCATGGGCATCCCTTCAGCACAATTCTTGGAAAAAAAAGCACCGGGACATGTAAAGCCACTTTGACATGGATGTGCAGGGGAAGCAGATTTCTCTCCCTGCTTGACAGGACGCAGCCCCAGTGCAACCAGTTGTGTTGCTTGGTAGGTTTGAAAGAAGCTCTCAGGAGGCAGGTTTGGGCCATTTCTTCAGGGTCTGAATTCCCTGGGACCTTGTTGTTGCTTCAGGGCTGATCATAATGCACCTCCTCTTGCTCCTGTATAGCTTGTCTTTGCAGAGCCACAATTCAAACCAGCATTATTATGATCTGCTAACTGTTGCCTCCAGCATGTTTCCTCCTGGAAGTTACAGCACAGCCCCGGTGCCATTATTTTTGAATGTCCTTTAAGCAGAACTGTTCACACCTCTTGATTCAATTCACCGAGAGTCTCTTAGCATTCCCATCGCTTATCTAAACATATCATATTTCAAGGTTTATTTTGTGGTCATAAAAATTTGCTGTTGGCATTCAAAATAAAACTCTTTGCTGGATCTTAGCCTAGTAACAAATGTTTTGGATTGGGTTAGGCTGGAAGAAAAGGGGCTTTAAGATTTTGTGAGAAATGGGCCTCCAAACTGGAACGCTTTAAGCTGATCTCCCAGACTTACCAGTTCAGACAAAACAAACCGAGCCTGCGGTGCTCTTGGAGCTGGCGAGGCTGTGCAGCGCCAGCCTGGGGCCTTCGAGTAGCCTCTAATGAAGACACTTGAGGCACCGATTGAAAGTTGACCTCTGTTCAACTCTGCAAAGCGGGGAACGCCAAATGCAAGGGATCGTCGCCTGTGTTGGCCCTGAACCCATGCTGTCTGCAGCACCCTGTGTGCAAGGGAATCCCTCTGGATTTTGGTTTAAAACCCTGCATCACCACTCCCAGCAGCTGGTGGATGGAGAGCAGAGATATCCTTGCAGAGGGATTGAGTGGTCCCAGGGCCAGGGAGGCTGCAGGTTGTCCCAGGCTAAGCTGGTTGTCCCCATCCTGCCTCCTTGTTGGCCACAAAAAGTCACCCCGAGCTGGGTTGGAAAGCCCCCAGCCTTTGCACAGAGAAGGGGTTGATGACAGGGAAAGGGGAGTGGGTTTGATAGAAAAGCAGGATCCCAGCCATGGCTGTAGCTCATGGGTGGTGGAAATGATCTCAGCAGGTAGTTGCGTGGAGTGGCTGGAAAGGAGGAGATGTTCTGGGGACAACATCCATGACAAGCAAATGCAGAAGTGTGGTGGGTGCTGGACAGCCCCAGCGAGTGCAGGGCTCTCTGACGTGAGGGTTGTGGGGACACACACCTTCGAGGAGGGACACCACGCATCTAGAAGCACAGAGGTGAGGAGAGGACCAAACCAAGGTGTTCTCAGCACCGTGCTCCTAGCAGGGCACCTTTGCTTGGAAAGCAGGGTTTCTTCTCCCCATCCACTTGGATTATCTTTATTCCTGCCTTCCTTCATCGCTGCTGTTGTGCAGGGAAGACACCAGGGATATGCAATAGCCCCGAATGCTGCACTGTAGGAAACAGGAGTTGCACAGGAGTCACCTCCGCTGCTGCTTTCTTGCACGTTTTGTTGGGATGGTGAGGAAGTAAGGCTTTCTTGGTGTCTGCGTTTGTCGCCAATAAATAACTGTTATTAAGGACATATTCACTTGGAAAATATGCAGTCTAATTGGGGAACCAACTCCACAGGTTGTGTCACCGAAAGGGCTGGTGCCTACTGAGTGCCCATCTTCACCCCCGTGGCTGAAGATGTATGTGGCATGAGTGAAGAGTAGTATCCCATAACGTGACCGTAAGTTTGGAATCATCTGCTTTGCACATGCATTGCTGTGCCTATTATAGGCCCTCATTTTGCAAATCCAGGATTGCGAGTGGTTATGACACAAGGCTGGGACACTGGAGATGTTGGGTTTTGGCAAACGCTTCCTGGGTGGGTGCGAGTAAACTGTTTCATCTCCTGATGCTGGAGAATGCAGGTGATGTTCAGACAGGGACCTGGCCAGGCTGGATGGGCTGGTGGATGGGCAGTGCGTTGCCATTCCCAGGTGGACATACCACCAACGGGAAGCCATTCCCCTGTGCACCATGCGCATTACACAGCGTGTAGGCTAATGCACGTTGCTGACCTTGGAGAAATATTTCCCTTCTGCTTATAACTTCAGCTCTTTCATTTCTGGGCTCAAATTTGATTGATGTTTTTCTCAACCTGGACTTGAGTTGCTATGAGAAGTTGGAGCAATACTGATTTGCCTGTTTAGCAGCAACAAAACAAGAAAGTCAAGGAAGAGTTTGCAAGTGGGCTGAACACTCTGTAGTGCCTCCAGGATGGGTGGAAGAAGCTCCAGGTGTGGCGAGGTGGTTGTCCTTACCCTGCAAATGTTTCTTTGAATGAGCTGCAAAAGATGAACTTCCAGTTACCTGGGAGAAAATGGGCACAATGGATCTGGGAGATCTGCTAACACTCTACACAGATTTATATTTCTGGGGAAACCAGAAGGGTGGAAAACACAGCACCAAGATGAAGGGGCTGGACAAAATGGGAGAAAAGCCTCCAGAAAGGGTGTTCTTAGAGCAACAAAAGACATTGGATGTGGCAAAGGGATCTCCTCCCTCTTTTATCAAAGCACACGCAATGCTGGATATGTGCTTGGCAGCTTGGCAGGCAGGATATTGTGAATTCTAGCCTGAATCCCAGGGAATGCAGGCTGTGCTCTTGGCAGGCAAATGCTGCCTTTGCTGCAGGTAGGCAGCAGATGCACCCTTTGCCAAGCTGTAGATCAAGTTTTCTACTGCTTTTCAAGGCAGTATCTGGGAAAAATGTAGCCATTGCTCAGATAATTATTGAACAATAGTAACAAAAGGAACCTGCCATGCCGGGTCAGGGCCCTGTCTTACAACTACAGCTCTCAGTTCTTCTTACAAAATAATCCCTGATTGCAAAGACTTTCCTATCAGCTCAAAGATTGTCCTGTAGCCCTAAGGACTTTGCAGTCCAGTAAGGATTCCTGGAGGGTTACTGGCCTGGGGTCTGGTTTGAGTCAATGGAAAGTGCCTCTGGACTCCAACTGATTTGGATCAAGCCTGCCCCAATGCTCGTGCTCACACAATAAATACCCTTTTATCCCTCACTCATTCCCAAAGGAATCAGTGCTGAAGTGTATGTAGATGGCAATTCTCTAACAGGTGGATCTAAAGGCAGGTCTCTCTCACCAGGGATGTTTTCCACCAGGGAAACATCTCACCAGGGATGTTTCTATTCCATAGGTGAAATCGTTGACTTGGAGCCTGCTGGCAGAGCAGTCTGACATCCAGCCTACTCAACATTTAATGCATGCTTGATTTTTAAATCTCTCACTTTTCCTTGCCATCCTAGCTCAGCTCTTTGACTCAGCCAAAATGTGGGTGGCACTTGTGAATGTGTATATGCACTCTCTGTTAGGTTCCAGCTTTGTGCACCCTTAAAAACAAGGTCTAGCATGTCTAAATATCTTACCTGGTTGCAGAAATGATGCTAGTAGTGCCGGTGGTAATCTAAGCTGTTAGCTCCTGTTTAACACTTTGGCTCTGGGACCGTTCCTGGAGCATCCCGGCTGCTTGGGAGGGATCATTGCTTCCTGACAGCACAACAGAGAAGGCGTAGTAGGGATGGGGTGGAATGATGGGAAGGGATCTGCCATCCACAACCTGCTTCAGAGGTAGATTTGTATTAATATTTGCAAGTTTCTGCCCTTTCATGTGAGGCTGCCCGGTTTCTGCCTCTAACGCCTGCATGTAAGGATACGACGTTTGCTCTAGTCTTGGAGCAATAAACCCAGGGAAAGGGCAGGAGGAAAGAGGAGATGTACAGTCTTTGAGGTCTGTGCATCTTGCAAAGACAACAATTCACAGTTGACCTTGTTACCTGGAAATCTGTAAGACACTCAGGTGATTAATTTTAGATTTGCTCACATAAGCCTTTTTCTCATCCGGGCTGTGAAAAGCAAAGCAAAGAAGCGAGAACACCTTTTGGAAATGCATTAATGATCAGGGACATATTGCTCTGCTTTTACAGCCTGGCTTTTAAACTATGCAATGACAAGAGTTTCAGCCTGCTGCTGCACAAAGAAAATGTCCAATAAAAGATTGCTTTATTTTAAGACAACATCGTGAAGCTTTACCAAATGCAACAAGAGCTCATTGGGCCATGTGGAAGAGGGCTCTGCTATAAAGTGACTGAAGTCACATATTTTTGCTGCCCCTCTGGTTTCCATCTGGGTAATGGAGGTTATAGTCCTTCTTTCCTCCTTGCCTGCAGCAAGGTCTTCAGTGCAGGGGTCAGACTTGTCCAGCATGGCTGGACACCAGTTTCTGGGCCTCTAGATACTTCTGTGGTGCAAAAACCTGCAATGAACATCTCAGATGCCTGGGTCAGCATGTAGTGCAGATGTTGTGCTGCAGATGTTTTTGCAATAGATGTAGTGAAGGCTTTGGATTTCACATGGCTCCACCAGCAGAGATATGTATGGGAGGGAGAGGAGGAAATGGGGTGGACAGCCCTGGGGCTTCTGCCTTGAAAAATAGAGCGGACCAGGGACCAAAGGCTCCCAATCCAGAGTAACGCATGGGATGGTTTCTTTGCCAGCCAACTGGCTGCAAGCACGGTTTGGAGATCACCATGGGGCTGTCCTTGGATAAGTCCTTGTCCTTAAATACTTTTGCCCTGGAGTTGAAAGAAATGATGCTTGATCTTTCCAGGCTTTCACCCACTGAACTGAGTCAGTCCAATTCAGGCATCCTTCACGTTCAGCCCTGAACAGGTTATTTAAATCCCAGTGGTAAATAAATGGTGAATCAGAAGCAGTGTGGTAGGCTGCTTCACCCATGCCCCATTCAACCCACAGCATTGTTTTTCATCATTGAGTCGGAGAGAAAATCCTCTCCTCCGCGGCCAGATAGAGCATGGCTTGTGGCTGCCCCGTTGCTGCAGGGCAGCAGATTTGTAAGCGACTCCTGCATCCCTGCAGCTGCCCTCCTGTCTGGCGGTGCTTCACCTTCATCAGCTCTTCATGTCTCCCTGGCTGTCAGCTCCCCCCCTGCCCATCGTCATCGCTTCCCATTTCGGCTGCTGACTCACGTTGTTTTTGCTGAATCTCCCTCCCTTGCCGAGCAGCTTCCTTCACTCGCTGGGTCGTTTCCCATCAGCAGCATAAACATCTTTTAGTTGTCAAACGAGATGTTTCGGGCTGGCAGTCTCTGGCTCTGGTGATGACTGGTTTCCGAGGGAAGCTGAGCAGGGAGTTTCAAAGGGCTGAAAGTGCTTTTCTCTGCAACACCTCCAGGAAATTGGCTCGGGGTCAACGAGAAGCCTGGAGGTGGAGCGGGCAGTCGTCAGCCAGAGGTCCCCTCCAGCTGGCACGTCCTACCAAGCAGGGTGCAAGTCGGGCTCACGAGGACAGAAGAAGATGGGTTCTTCTTCGAGAGGCAAGGTTATTTTTCCAAGGCCAGCTTAGAAGGGGATTAGTCCAAAAGATATAAGAAGGCAACCAAAATTAAGTCACCTAGAAAGAGCAGAGAGATGTTGCAGGGCTGGTTTAATGGCTGAATGATGCCAGGCGTTGATGAACAGAGGAGGGTTTCCTTCTGCTCTGCTCCTCCAACACTTGTGGTGATGGAACTGTGATTCCTACACAGGTATCTTTGATGGCAGAAGCAAAACTGTAGAGGTAATAGAGTAGTGGGCTGCTGTTGATGCTGAGCATAGGTAACTGAGCTCTTACTGTGTAGGAGGAGATACATGGTTTTGGTGATGTGGGGTAATAGTTTTAGCCAAGTCCCTACATCCAGACTGTCACAGGGGAGGAGAGGGACCCATTCCCTGTGTCATGTTTTGGAGGTGGGAGAAGGAAGGAATGGTGAACCTGGATGCAGGATTTCACAGAAACCAGCTGCCCCATTTTCTGCTGTGGCTGCAACCCAAGGAGAGCATCTTCCCTGCCCTCCCCAGCTGAGAACTAGCATCGTGAGCAAATGTCCCCTTGCTGCTCGGATGCCTGGAGATGCCCACTGCTGAGGAAGGACTTGTGCCAAAATTTCAGCAGAGTCTTTATGTGCCACGCTCTCCTGACCGAGTGAAATGTGCTTTTGTTAGCGTTCCCCGGAACCAGTGAAAAGGGCGGGTGATGCGCAGGAGGATCTGGGGTACAGGGCTTGCCTGCACCCCAGGAGTTTCCAGCAGAGGATGGTGCAGGTGGCTCATCTTGGTCTTTTCTGAGTTACTGAGACAGGCCAAATGGGGTGCTTCTTTACCTGGCCCACCTTTGAGAGCTGGTGGAGGTTCACCTCCTCTGAGCTCGTCTTCTCGACATTTCTGAAAGGGTCTTTGAGAGATATCAAGCTTGCTCTCGCTATCTTTGGTTCTTAAATTGATGCAAAATGTGAAAGGCTAATCAGCCAGCCCTGTCTGTAATTTCAGCACTATCTGCCCTTGATAACATTTAAACATTTCATTTAATCCAGGGAGAGGTAGAGGTAGAAAAAAACCTATCCAAGCAAAAAAATACTAACTCCTCCACTGTCAAAAGGCCAAAACAGCTCATTGCTGTTCCTCTGAGGCAAACCCAACCTTCCCGGACCTCCTCCCAGCTCGTGGGGAGGAGGAGAACGGAGCCCTCTCATCGCGGCAGAGCGCAGCTCCCAGCAAACGACGTGTTCGCACACGAATGCTGTTTTGTGGTGGGAAAAAATAGACAACTCCAGCCAGCAGCTGTCCCCGAGGAGAAGCTCTGAGCGGGCACGGGCTGCGCTAATTACAGCCATGTATTCGTAACGAGAAGCACTGCGGGAGAGCAAGAGCAAGGCGGACGGGGGCTGATTTCTCAAGACTTGTAGTGTGGGGTATGGCCAAGCAGACCTCTCTTGTGGGTCTGGCAGGGCAGAGAGAGGAAGCAAACAGGGCCCCATCACCTCTGCATTTCTCGTTAGCCTCTGAAGCTGCTGCATCTCAATGAGCTCCCCACGGCTCATCCCATTAGCTCTATTTAAGGGTTGGGAAGCAATATGTTTGTCCAGACACTGGGAGCAAAACATGTTCACTTTTTTTTTCAGTCTGGGGACATCTTATTTTAGGTTAAGGAAAACAGCAAAGAAAGGAAGAGCAAATATAACTCCCCAGGAGACAGCAAGCCCACTGTGTCTGCCTCAGCAAGGACCTGTGCCATGAACATCTATAAAACTCAGACCACGGACATCCTGCAGAGGGGAGAAGTCAACAGCTATCCATGGCCATGCAGCCTACGAGGAAGGAAAGTTCAAAAGAAGCATTAACCATGAACAGGTCTCTGGACTGGGAACCAGGAGATCTGGCACTGCTTCCCCAGTCCTGGCTGAGCAGAGCTGTGGGGTGACTGGGAACAAGCCCAGTTCCCTTCCAGCACGTCTGCTCCCCATCCTGCTCTTTGGCTGTTTGAACCAAAAGCTCTCCTGGGCTGGCACTGGCTCTCTGAACGTACCTCCACACACTTACAATATAAAAACCAGACCCAGCTATCCTGCCCGCTGTAATGTGACGCAACGCTGGGAAAGCTCCTGCTCAGCTCCATAGTTTCAGGGTCTGTTCCTGCAGTTGCAGCCGCCTGGCTTTTGTGGAAAAGTGGGGAAAATCTAGCTTTCCTTTGGAATCAGGTCATTACTTTGTTCATCTCTAATAAGGCTGATGGAGAACTCTGGATATGAATGAGGATGCATGGAGGTCATTTCCCCTACCTAAAATGGAGAACGTGGGAGCTCACGCAGCGGTAAGAGAAAGGCAAAGAGAGACCCAGGAATGAGGAGAAGGTAAGAAACACTTGGACATTTTCTAGGATGTGTTATATCAGAGGATGTTAAGTTTATCAAACTACGAACCCTGGAATGCAACTGGTTTGAAGATATTTGCTCTGGAAATATGGCAGACTGCCCGTCTGCAGGCTGGGAGGGCAGACGAAGAGTTTGGTCACCGCGTGCAAGCCTTGCTGAACAACAGGAGCAGAGAATTGTTGCAGTACTAAGAAAACCTGAGGTCCTGAGGAACTTGGTGCCTTGTCTGCTGAAATGGCTGCACTGCAGCGGGACCTGTCACCCAGCTGCTGTGGTCGAATGTGAGTGGCAGGATTTATCCCCCGGCACCAAGGATTGCTGTGCAATATTCCCAGCATGACTGGTTCAGAGGAAGAACTCTGAAAAGTGTGGCTCCCCTCCACCCTGCCTGCCTCTGCTCCCTGTTTCTCACTGTCGTATGTGTCCAGGACTCATCCGAGGGCAGGCTTGCTGTAGTTTCCCGTGTTCATACAATGTCTAAAGTAATCAACAAGATTTTCAGAGCACCGCAGGGCTGGATTTTCAAGCACTTGGTGCTCACTGACATTTCAGGAGAGTCCAGCTCTCATGTAAGCACCTAATAAGGCTCAGAGGGAAGAGGGCAATAACACTAATAGCAGCAGCATCAGCGATCACTAATATGATGCTGGCCTCCTCCGTAATTGCCTTTTCCCCATTTTGTTTCTCTGGCTCATCGACAAACCAATTGGTTTAAAAACGTCAGCAGCAAAAGCCATGTAAGTGCATCAGCTTGTAGAGCTGGGTTTGCTTTACCTTATCCGTCAAGTTGTATTCACCTGTGTCTCACAGCCCAGGGACATTGTGAGTCTCTCCCCCCAGGGTGCCATCTGTAATGTCTTTCTCTCTGGCTCCATGTTGGGTTCCCAGAGGGGACATAGACATCGTGATGGTGGTGGCCAAATGCCCAGCACCTCGTTGCTCGTTGCAAGCCCACCAGCATGGGACTTCACTGTGCTTGCAGGCTGCGCTCCTGCCCAGGGCTCTGCAACTGCCCCCAGCACGGCAGGTGCCCTGTGCTATGTCCATGAAAACCAGACTAAAAAACTGGTGGGTGTTGGGAAAAGGGTGTCTTTGCTGCTTCAAGGTGTGGATTAGAAAGGGCAGTCTTCTTAACAGACAGGCCCAGCTTTGCCACAAAATCTGGCTACAAGCCACCGTGGCCCCAGAGTGTTAATTTAAGAGAAGAAAAGGCAGGACCAGCGACTGATGATCTGACTTTTTTTTTTTAAATAGGAGGTTTTAGTGTCCGTGACTTCCCTGGCTCGCTGCCCCGGCCCCAGACTTTGCAGAAATCAGGCACTACTGTACTCCCGACTCTGCAGGGGCTCCATCCCCAATGCCTTGCACCCAGCGGTGCACATCTGCTCCGGGGGCTGCGTGCATCGGAAGGGGGTTCAGATGGGCAGGGTGGCACGGCCGTGCCCCCCCCGGGGTCAGGGGTGCCCGTACAATAGGGAGCCTGGGGCATCTCGCATAGAGGTGCCAGTGTGAGCTGCAACAGAGGCTGCATTCAGGCTGCAGAGGGGCTCTCCCGGGGTGGCACTCGGGTCCCTGCCGACCTCAGGGGGGGTTTTGCTTGGTTAAATAAAATGCTGGGGGAAAAAAAAAACAAACCCCCCCCCCCCATGTTTGATCCAGGCCCAGGCAGCCTGATGCTCTCTGGCTGGGGTCAGAGGAGGCGTATGGTCACCCAATATTCCCTGTAATGGATTTATGGCAGCGATCTGAAAAAATGCAGCGTCTTGCAAGTGAGCCGCTGGAGCTGGGAGAAATGTGCTAAAGGCGAAACACGATGGGAAAGTAAATAGAGAGGAGCTCCCTGAGAGCAGGGAGGAACCCAGCCCAAGGGCCAAAACTCGGCTCTGGGACTCAGGAAAGAAAGGAGGCACAGGGAGAGGGGAGGCTGCATTGGGTTGGAGAAAATAGTTTGGAGATGGGCTGGGGGGATGAGATGTCGGCACATCAGCGTGTGCCCATCAGTCCCTGCCCTGCTACCTTATGCACTGCTCTCTGATGGCATACGGCATCATGTCATGGGAGATGAATTTTGACTTGAAAAGTTGGTCTGGAGAGAAAAGAGGAGCAAGGGATGTCTCAGCCCCAGGCCCAGGGAGGCCCAGCAGCAGGGCTGAACTGCCTTGGGTCTAGCCAGAAAAAGGAAAACACAGGTGTTTGTTGGTTTTTTTTTTTTTTCTGGAAATATGCTGGGGTTTCTTTCAGAGAGGAGACACGAAACAAAGCAAACCTTTCTAGGCAAAGAAAGGAGTTTTGTTTTGATTTTCTCTCCACCTTGTTCAATCAGGGTTTGCTTAGGTCCATGTGCAGACAGGGTTTGCTCACCATCATATACTCTTAAAACTCTTCGTACGTGGTCAGGCACCTCCGGCCCAGTGTATTTGCTGTTGCCGTGAAAACCAGAGAATATGTGGACAGCAAAGACGCACGTCACATACCACTGCCCCCTTTCCCAGAAACAGCTTGTCTTCCAGCGAAACATCTTTCTGTTCCTCGAGCAGAAAGATGTTTACGTGGAGCCATCAGAGTCCACCTCCTGCGGGAACGCTTGGCGGGGGCGACAGCTCGCCCTCCCAGCATCTCTGGCTGTACACCACCTGCGCTCCATCGTGTTCAGTTTGCTCCCGGTGACAACGTGGGGCCGTGCAAGGCGCGAGGGTGTCACCGCCGGTGGCTCGGCCCCGGCATGGCGAAGGTTGTGGTGGTAGGTTGGCTGGGGGGTGAAGAGGTGCTGGCCGGCCTTCTCCTCCAAGTGTGCTCCTCTGCTCTACCAAAGACATTATTTCAACACCGCAGTTTCCCTTGTGGCCTTTACAGCTGCTGGTTTGAAATTATTTTTTTGGCTTCTTGTCCTGGAAGGGATTTGATGTCAGAGATGAAGTGTCTGAACATTTAACCCCTGCTCTTCCCCATCTTTTCCTCCTTGCCTTCGGCACCCGAGGACCTCTTGGCTGCTCTTGCCTTAAGGTGAGTGGTTCAAGGCAAGAGGGCCAGACCCAGGTTAAAACCTCACCCAGAAGATGCAGATGTTGAGCCCTGAGTGAGGCAAAGTCCCTCGGGCTCCCCCCGCTCTGTGGAGAAGAAGGGGGCCCAGAGGCTCCAGACCAGGGTGGACAACAGCCCATAAGGATGTCCCCTGCCTCCGACAGGACAGCTGTTTTCTTTGCCCTGGGTTAGGTAGAGCACCTTGGAAGCTGAGGAGCCCCAAGAGACCTTTGCAGTGGTAGATGACATAAATCAAGGTCCCAGCTCATGAGTCTGAAATCCCAAGGACGCGTCTGTTGTGGGTCAGTCTACATTGGTAATGTTACTTATTCCTGAGCTCCCTAAAATGCTGAATTTGCCTTGTGTCCGCACATGAAAGTATCTCCCAAATGTGTAACTTGAGTTCACCTTTGGGCTCCAGCCCTCCAGTGCTCTGCTTGCCCTGACCTCCGGCTCCCTGGTTTGGCTTGTTGGCCTGTGGTGGGACCAGTCCCCTTCCCTGAGCAGAAGCACCCTGCGGTTCCACAGCAGGCACAGGGAAGCAATGGGGAAGGCAAAAACAGGGGAAAACAACTTTCCTCTCAGTACCCCCCTCCCTTGCAAGTCCTCCCCACTCCCAGCTCCACTTACAGAAGCTTTCCAGGTTTGCACGAGTCTCTGAAGCACTTTGACCTCCTTTTTTTCTACCTTGGTGGCACCATACACTTTATTCTTCTCCTTTAGAACTCATCATAACTATGCACGGGATGTTTTTGAAGCAGCAGTTTCTCCCCAGGAAGCAGAGAGCTGCTGTCTGGCCATAGCAGACACAGAAAACATATACAAACACATGGAAAGACACAATTTTGAGCCATGAATTCAACCCAAGTGCGAGGAACTAACATTTTTTATGAAGGAACTGTTGTGCAGTTGAAAGTCCCAGATGTAAACAACAACAGTAGGCAGCGCTCAGGAAAGGTTACAAAACCCAGGACATGGTTATTGAAGCCTTTGAATGATCCATCAAAGAATGCAATGCAAAAATGTCATTATGCTCAAAACTGGGGGAGCTGGGAAAGGCTGCACAGCATAGAAAGTTGGTCACAGAGGACTTGGAGGAGTTACGTGAATCGAGCAGGAAGGCAGACAAATGTGGAGACTGTTTCACGACGGCGCTGCTGCTGCTTTTGATGAGCATAATTAACACCGTGAATATGTAGGTCGAAAACTGGTGACATGCAGGGAAATCACCTGCTGCGTGGACAGGCGAGATGCTTGATAAAGTGTAGGTAGAAATGCAGATTTAGCATGCTTGAGGATGGAAAGGGAGCTGGAAAGTTCATAGGCATGTCTGGGCATCCCGATCTGCCAGGGCTCACTTGAGGGTCTGTCCCACTCCTAGCTTGGGGTTTGCCCACCATAGGGTCAGCAACCAACGTGTCTCCTTCTGCTCCCAGGGCCAAACCCTGGCTTCGCTGAGGTCAAGGAGAATTTGTTTCTATTGGATTCAATAAACATGAGCCATGGCATGACCAGCAATAGGTCTGCAGTGAACACAAACAGGGTTGCAGAGTTTTAGGTGTCTACCACTGCAAGAATTTGTGCTGGGTGCCTTGGAGATGTACCCCAGCTCTGGGTCTGCTCCCAGGAGTGCTTCCTCACCAGCGCTGGTGTGGGAAAAAGGAAGAATTTGAATTGGCCACTTGGGAAGGAAGGTCTGATGTAAAATTTGCCGTATCGCCGATACCTGTGGTCATTTTTCACTGCTGAGCTCCACCGTACAGTGTTAATTTAATTCCTGCGATATCCTAGGGACAACGAAAAGAATCAGCAACCCTATGGACAAACTGATGAACAAAGCTGTTGAGGAGCGGGTTAGTGTTGGAGGAAGAAGAGCAAGCTGGGAATTTTGACTCATGTCCTACTGGGTACCATCAAGGATCAGATGCTGCAATTCAGGAAAACCAAGTTGTGGGGTGCTGTTCGGTTCTGCTCCAGCCCACGTAGGAGTCTTCCCACCCCACCAGAGGTGTCTAATGGACAAAGAGCCACTATGATGGGGAGAAATAATCTGTCTTGCTAGAGGTACCCATTCGAGGGTGAACCAAATCATGAGTGTTTTCCCCGAATATCCAGTGTCTCAGCCTAATGGAGGAGATGTCTCACTTACCTCCTTCCAGACTCTGCTTCTGGTCTAGTCTGCTGTGGACTGCAGTTGTGCAGCCCATAAGCCCACTAGAGATGGGTGTAGAGGTTTTTTAGGTAGGACAATGCACAGTGGAACCCTGAATTTACTCAGCGGGCACTGGAGGGTGACTGGGGCAAGTGTGGGATATCTCCAACAGTGTTTGTACAACATGAATCATAGAATCATAGAATGGTTTGGGTTGGGAGGGACCTTTAAAGGTCATCTAGTCCAGCCCCTTCAACTAGATCAGGTTGCTCAGAGCCCCATCCAACCTGTCCTTGAATATTTCCAGGGATGGGGCATCTACCACCTCTCTGGGCAACCTGTGCGAGGGTTTCACCACCCTCATCACAAAAAAAATTCTTCCTTATATCTAGTCTGATTCCACCCTCCTTTAGTTTATAACCATTACCTTTTGCCCTATCGCTACAGGCCCTATTAAAACACGAAGGGGTCCAGGACTGTGATTAGCGCTCCAAGCTGCTTCTATGATATTAATATTAAGAAATGATGATGGTGATAACAATAAAACCAGCAGCAATGACAGCAGTGCATGATGCAGGACACGTCTCCTGGGGGGACGTGGAAAGGCAGCAGACGGCTGGAGGAAATGGGAATGTACAAACGCCGTCTTGGGAGGGCCGTCTTCGAAAGCGCCTTTCCTACACTGTTTCTCAGCTGATGAGCACAGAAGGATTTAACAATATTAACTCATTAAGGCTGACAGTGTCCTGGGGGTGTAAAAGCAACGGGGCATCCTTTCATTTACATCTCCACGGCTGTTTTTCTGAGCATTGCAGGTGATGGAGACACGGAGAGGTGTTTTGGAGCAATCATTTTGTCTCCTCCACGGTTTTCTTTTTTGCCAGGCAGACTGCGGCTGCCGCAGAAGTTTTCTGTTGGTGCTGCATATTGTACGGCTGTAGCTTTTTGTGCATGGGAGATAAAATGCCCACTGTCTAGCAACTCATTAGCTCTCCTTCGGCAGCATTAGTGGTTAACAGCGTAATTAGTTTCAGTGGTAAAAGGAGATTTTGCAGACCCAGGAGAGAGATTGTTAATCTTCTGGCATTTCAGACAATAGCAAAAAGTAGCAAATTGCTTGTTAGAAACATCGGCAGAAATATTGCATGCTGTTAAGCAACTTATAACTAAAACACTGACCTCAGGTGGCTTTGGTTTTTTTTGTGAGTTTTGTTAAAGAATAGTGATTTTAATGCGGTGAAACGCCATGTAATCTCAATGAGCAGGCAGTAAAATGTCCACCAGGATCCTGGTGTTCGTTACCGCTTCTAGGTAGTTTGTTACTCTGCGAATATCTGCAAAATACTGTGTTCAGGCTCAGCATCTGAGTCATCTCCCTGCTGTGGGAAGGAGACAGATTTTATAATGAAGATAAGAATGTGGAACTGTCCTTTGCTAGATGTGTACCCAGCATTTGGTAGATTGGGCCTTAAATCAGGGCAGTGCATTGCAGGAATTGCAGAATAACAGTGTTACAGGTAATGGTGTGCATTTGTCATCTTCAAGCCTTCTTCCAGCATCCAGGTGATGGTCATCCCTGCCTTAGAGCTGGCAAATCAGAGCTCAGAGTAGGCAGCTTTTGCTTGATAAGGAAAGCTCTTGGACCAATTTCTGGGTCTTGGGTCTCAAGGATTGCAGCAGACAGGTGGAGGAATGCCTGAAGGCCACGTCCAGATTGTTGGAGTTCACCTGGAAGCTGTCCAAAGCATCGTCTGGCATTTGACCGTGACCCAGAGCTCAGCCCTCATGGCCCTGGTCGGCCGCTGAAGCCAAGGACTAAATGCTCCAGGAAAAGTGTTTTGTTTTTTGCTGGTGATGCTGCAGACTTTGCTAGATTCATGATGTGTTGGTAATCTCACGAGGAACAACGGCTCCCTCACATTTCCAGACTGAAGAAGGTCACATAAAGTTCAGACAAGCTTTGGGAAAATATTTGAACTTCAGGATGTTTGTATGAACCCAACCTCTGACCTCCTGAGCCTCACATCTTACTAATTCGTCAGTACTGAGGGACCAGCCCACCTATGTACACGTGTGTGTGCATTATGGAAAGACAACCGAATTGTTACAGGAACGTAAACTAACAGGGATGAGAGTGCATTACTCTGGACTGTTGTGTCCCAACATTTGGCAGAAGGAGAAGAAACACCTTGGATCTAGATAACGCCTCCAGAAACAAATCCCACCCTGAATGAAATGAGGTCTGTAACTGCTAGGACTTAAATACCTCAACCCCTTTGAGGAAATGCTCCTTACACCCTATTTATTGTCTCGTGTCTGAGTACCCTTCTGTCCCCCTGGAGCAATTTAGGCACCGTGCATAACAGCGTGCGCATTATTCCTGAAAGCACATGGAAGACTGGCTCATTGTTTGAAAAGGGAACACGGATTTTATCGTCGTAGCAGTGAGCTGTGGCTGCAAGCCCCAGAATGCAAAGGTGGCCTTGGGGTCCAGCGTGGGCTTGGAGGGGTGCTTCTGGCTTTTGAGAGGTTGTGACTCTCTTCTGGCCCTTTTCATCCTGTTCTGAGGGCTCAAGTCCCTTAAAATCAGAGAGCAGAACTAGAAGTTATTTAAAGGTTATCTTTTGCATGCTGTGTGCATTTATATATATGTATGTAAATGCCAAAGGATTGATAGAAACGGGGAAAAGGAGGAAAAATGTTGGCAGGTTTGCATTTCTGCAGGATCCTTGCAGGGCAGAGAGGGGGATGCCCACGACCTGGAGACCAACCCCTCCGGCGGCAGCCCCCGCTCAGCCTGGCACGCTGCTTCCCAGCTGATTTCGGGGTCCTTGGCCACCATCGCTCACAGCTCTGCAGGAAAACTGTGCTGCATCTGGCCTTGCAATCTGATCACCGAGCTTGGTGAAGCATCGCTAGCACATGGCCAAATGTGCTCATCCCACCCAGAAAAGGGGTATGGAGTTGAGAGAAGGAGAGATGCTTAAATATGGGAAGTTAAAACCCCTTTCTGATGGGCCCCATTTCCTGCTTTTCCACTCAAAAGCAGCGTGCGGGGAAGGGCGCAGCAGTATTTCCCGACAGCTCGCTTCTGGTAGCTATAGAAACTTAAAACACAGCCACAGTAACAAAAATACATCTCTTTGCTGGAGCTTCCTTCCCTTGCGGGCCGTGGCTTTTCCCTGACATGAGCTGCCCCAACGCTTGCAGGACCCCAGGGAGCCTCAGCCTGGGGTCTGAAATTTCTTTTTGCCAGTTGGAAATGAGCAGTGTAATTTTATTAGCTGGAAATGGAGACATGCAGAGGCAAAGCAGGGAATATCATGGACCAACAGGCGTTGACTCAGGGGAGACATCCGATCCCAAACATTGCATTTGTGAGAGCGACAATATCAATACGGCGATGAGTTTGCTACCAAATAGATGGATGTATTGAAGCAGAAAGGCTGCCGGGAGGGCAGGGATGCCGGAGAGTGGTGGATGCCAGGAGCAGCTTGTTGGCAGAGTCCTGGTGGCACCCTCCTGCCTGCAGGTCTGCAAGTCTGGTCTCTGGCTCGGATCCGTGCGGCTTTGTGCCACACCGTGGGCATCCGAATGGCTTTCAGGCTTTGCTGCACACCACGGGGCTCAGCGACCTGCCAGGACGAGGAGGGGTTCCCTCCATCACGCCTGATGGGCTGAGATACCTGCTGAGCTGATTAGCAAGGATGCAAGTGGAGGAGAAGGGATATTTTTTGCTGTTCGCTGGCTTTTTAGGATATATGTGCTTATTACAGGCAGGATGGTGAGTGGCAGAACTCCTGAGATGTCCATCCCAACCCACATTTCCACGCTCAGATGTGCCCTACAGCTCAGCATCCCAGTTTTGTCCCAGATTAGGGGCAACACGGGGCAGAGCAACACCTCCAAAGTGCCAAGTGAACAACGTATTTCATTGTTCAATTCCACTCCCCCCAAATAAATAAATAAGCAAAGCCTAGTAGACCTGGGATTTGTGAGCCACCTGCGTGCTAGCAGATTACTCTGCTCTTGATCTCGCCCGCTGCTGTGTGCCAAACCACGGTGGCCCTTTCGCGATCTCCTTGCTGGGAATTGCCTTCGGCTGCTTGGGCTGGCTCTGCAGCAGCAGGCACACTGGCGGGCAGGGTGGTCAGCACAGCACCCCGTTTTCTTCCCCTGAATATTGTTCATAGGGAGTAATTTGGTTTAAAGGGAGCTTACAGCTTTTTGGGTTGATTGGTTGCTTACTTTGCTAGAGCTAGCAGAAGAAAAAAGGATTTTTTTTGCCCTTGTAAGGGAATAACAGGTGGCTTTTCTGTTAGCATGGACCCCCTGCATGCAGATGATGCTTGGGTGGGCTCCAGAGCAGACCTTGCAAACATGTTCCTCTGCTGCTGCCGGTAAAAAGGCAGTGCCAACGGCAGCGGGCTTGCAGCGGGTACCGCCGTGAGTCTTCCTCTGCCAAGTGCTGCTCATGAGGGAAGGCAAAACACGCGCCCTCACCCCCCATCCACCCTGCTGCCTTGCAAAGGGCTCTGCTCTTCTCCCAGCCCTTTGGAAAGGTGGACCATCTTCTTAACCTTTAGAGGGATGCTAAGTGTAGTGGGTTCCCAGGGTCAGGGTAGGACCCTGGAGCGTGGTGCTGTCAGAGGAGGAGGGATGCAGGGACCCCAGAAGAGGTGATGTGAGGGGGTAGGAAGAGAGGGGAACCCCGTAAATCAGTGTGGGAGAGGATCGCGTGTGGACCACAGAGGATGAGGTGACAACGTTGCAGGAGCTGGTGTGTGGGAGAGCATCTCCCACAAGGCCGTTTCTTAAAAATACGGCTGTTTCCGCAGCTGCCTGCGGTGTCTGTTCCCATGCATTGCTACACTATTGCCAGGAAGTTTTTCCTAATAATTTTCCTAATTGATGTCTTTCTTTGCTTCAGATAAAGCTGATTTCCTCCTCTCGTAGCGGCAGCGGATGCGGAGAACAATAGGTACCATGCCTGCTCTGCCCACCCTGTGTGACGGGGACTGTTATCCTGCTTCCTTAGCGCTGATGCCCAGACCTCCGCTGGGAATGAAACAAATTCAGAGAATCCACCCGAGGGAAAAAAGCTACTCCAAAGAAGTGACTTGGAAAATAACTTTGCAAAAAATGGTGGAAAGCAGCAACTGAATGAAGAACAACGTCTACAGCTGTTCCGGGACAGGTACAGCAAAATACATGTAGGTATCCATACTGCAGCTTTTGTAAAATTAATAGAAATAAAAGGATCTCATCACTGGCATTTCTGCGAGCTTCAGGAGTTAAGAAGCAGCCGACGGTGACTGGCATGACGGAAGAAAATCATGGCCAAGCATCGTGTGCTGTGTTGCATTGCTGCAAAGGGAAGGTGCTGCTCAGGGAAACCTCAGCCCAGGAGCCCTTCACAGGGCAGGGACCAGCTTTGGGGATCCAACCACCGATGTGAAGCTGCTTATTGTGAAATACGCAGCTGAACGTATCCAATTATCACTCTGTCTCTGGGTAAAGCAGACAAAACCTGAGCTTGTTTTTTTTTTTTTAAAATAGCAGATGGTGAAAAAGTCTGCAGCCCCCAATTCTTTAATCCTTTCTGTGTCGGCCTTTGTTTCCAGACCACGTCTGGTTGCTCTTTCCTGGACTGGCTCCAGGTCATCTGTATTATCCTTAAGCTGTGGTGCATCACAGTGAGGCGAAGCATTGCGCACAAGGAGAGGTGTCACCTCCCACGGATGCGCCCAAGGGTGGCCCTTGCGCCTGCCCTTTCCCTCCTGAGCATCATCCCGAGCTGGATCCCATCACAATGTCCTGAGCTATTTTTGGGGGGTTATGGACCTCTCCAAAAGCTATTCCCCAACTTGGATTTGGGCATTAGTTATCCATTCAAAACGCAGGTCTCTACTTCTCTGTTCTTACTGAATTTTGTCTAGCTCGCTCAAAATAAATGCCATGAATTTATTAAGATTGTTTCTAATTATCTGCCTTCCAAAAACCTTGCAGTCCTCATAGCCCAGAGTTATCCGCACACTTTATAACACACTCTTTAGTCTATCATCCGGGTTGCTAATCCAAATTTTGAATATGTGGGGACTGGGTGCCCCTTCAGATCCCCTCGCAGCCTGGCAGGGAATGTCTGATAACAGCCTGCTGAGCACAGGTTTTCTCCCCTCTGTTGTGCCCCCCTCCCCTTTATACCCTCACCTGGATCAGGTTTCCCTTGTTTGTTTGCAAAGTTGTCAGCCAAGACGGTGCCAGGAGCTTCCCTGGAGTGAGGATCTGTCACAGCTACAGCTTCCCTCCATCAGCCGGGCTGGTTTTCTTGTCGAAGAGTAGAAAAGATTGACAGGAATTTGCTCTTGAAAAATCCCCGTTGGCAATTTCTCTTCCCCTGATTTCCCTCTGATCTCATACTTCTAAATCGCTTAACAATTCGTACCGGTAGCTTTCTGGATGCTGAGATCCAGGTCAGCGCTGGGATGTCCCGGGCACTGCCTGAATACACCATCTCATTTGGGTCTTGTATTGCTGATCCCAAACTGGGATCGGTTTGGCACATTTGATTCACCAATTCTTTGCTCGGCAAAGCTGGAGGGGACAAGAGGCGTCTGCTCCCCGTGCAGGCTGCTGCAACACCTATAGATTTGTTCTGGCCCTGGAGGGCAATCTCCCCGCCGTGGGAGGCAGTGCGCTCCGAGGATATTTGGGAGAAGCTCCCCACCCTTTGAGGATGTAGCAGAGCGTTTCAATGCAATGTCAGAGGTTAATTGTGTTTAGGTATTTGGCGCTTGGCAACATTTACGAAGGATGGAGAAAACATAAGGGACTGGCGTATGTTCTCAAATGCTCCATAACGATGTCAGCCGAGGAAGACTTACATAGGAGCCGGAGCATATGGCATGCTTTATCACTGCAATCATCTGCCAGGACATGTGCCGTCACCTAATTACACACCCACATTTAGTCTTCTTTGCTTTACATCTTGCCTTGTTTCCTGCAGAGGCATCAGCCATGGGTTTTATAGATGGAGCACTGAGTGGTTCTCCATCAGAGCAGTGGGACATCCCAGACAAGGACAGCGGGAAGAGGTTTCCCTGCAGGGATCTCCTGGGTTCCATCTCCACTCGTGCTAGTTGGTTATTGAGAGCTTGCTGAGGAGCTAATGCACCTCTTAGCTCCCATGTGGCTAAAATCCAGCTGGACTGACTCCTGGGGAGATAAAAAGCAGAGGATAAGAGCAATCAGAGAAAATAGATGTCTATTTAACAAGTCGCCTGTTCCAAGGTGACACTGTGTTCTGCATCGTTCCTACATGCTTGTCTAACTTGTTCTTAAAGATTTCCAGTGATGTAGACTCCTTTGCTTCCCCAGCTGATCTTTACCCTCGCTTAATTAACCTTGTCATTGGAAAGATTTCCTCAAGTCTCACCCGAATGTGCTGCGCTTTAATTTACCACTTCTTGTCCTACCTGCAGTGGGCATGGAGAACTGTCTCCAAAGGGCTATTACAGCTCTGAGGACTGGTGGGAGGTCTTCCCTCAGTCTTCCTTCCCTGTTTCCTTCAGACCTTAAGTTAAGTTTTCTTGACCTCTGATCATCTTTGTTTCACCCCTTTGGGCTCTGCCCAGTTTGTTTGCAACCCTCTGTGATGGTACTCTCCAGGTGAGACCTCACCAGTGGTGAGCCATGCCAAAGGAAGACTCCATGTGCCTTAAATCCAACAGTTGTGTTTGTTAACTCATCCCATTTTTAATGGCTTTTTCAGGAAAGAAAATGTCAATTGCTCTCGTGGCCCTGTTGTATCGGTGAAGAGGGGGACGGATACGGCGGTGGAGAAGACAAGAGGATCTGCCCATCGTGGTGGGATTTCTGACTGCCTGCAGCCATGGTCTTCCAGTTTGGGAAAAAGCTTTTCCAAAGTGGGGAAAAAAAAAATGTTTCATGATCCAAATGTTTTGCATTTTGAGTTTGATTTCAGTGATATTTTCAGACCTGCTCTGGTTTTAGTGTGTCTTGTTTTGCAAGGATGAGAACATTTTGTGCTGATGAAATTGTTCGGCTTAATTGCATGCTAAAAACATGTTGATGTTTATATTATGTGAGTATTAATTTTAATCTGCAATATTAATCAGTAGCAATGTAAACAATGTATTGACTATTATCTTTGCCAGGTTGTATTTGTATGTAATTTAATATTTACAACAGGTGTTTAATATTTCATATTGTGTGATAATGTTTCTCTGTTATTGTTCATCAGGGACAAGAAAAGAAATAAAGGGTTTAAACAGCAGCAAGGGAGTTTAGATTAAACATCAGGACCATTTTTTCTTATGGGGAGGGCAGTGAAGCACTTGAGCATTTTTCTGGGGTGGTGAGGAGCTGCCGTGACCCCAGCATCCCCAGCCCGCGCTGCTGTGTCAGGACATCGCTCCAAGTCCCTTTTGTCCCCATTTTCCCTACGGGGAAGGGAAACTCCAGAAGTGGCAACCTGTGGGAAGGATTTCTGGTAAAATAGCCCTGAAAACTCATAGATTTGATTGCCCTAAAGGATCTATTTTCTTTATTTTGTAGAAAATCAAGAGGACTAAAGGCAAGATCTGGACTGGCTAAATTTTGCTTTGATTGGGACGTTGGCGTCATTGAAGTACTTATAAATGAACTGCCCAGAAAACCATGGTCTAATTTCTCCTGCTCCCAGAGTCACCTAAAATTTAGCCAGCACTCCCTGGCAGAACTGAAGACCACGTACCCAAAGTCGGATGATGGCATGTGCCTGAAGATGAAGGCTAAAAAACCTCTGCATAAGAAACTGTTTGTATTTTTTGCTTATAAAACTGGCATCTGTCCCTCAGGTCTGCTGCCTGCCTGGAGCATCCAACTCAGGCACAGCATCTTTCATCCCAAATTTGGAGGGCAGAAGAACCTGCTGCCATTCATCTTTTACATAATAACCTGGAGCTAGAAAACTTAGTGGAGATGTCTACTCTTCAACATACAAGATGCTTTGGATCCTGCAGGAACTTTATTTTTGCTTTCCAAACTGCAATGGCCATCACGTAGTGGTGGCAAGGGAAGGACGGGATGGTGACAGTGTCTGTGGAGTAGGGTGTCATGTCACAGGGTATATGTTGTGAAAGCTTTGGGAATAAAAGCAGAAAAGATGCATTTCTCAGCCCCCCGTGTCTCAGCAAAGGTACCTAACACCAGTGGTGAACTCGTAGCACATTTATAGACCTCAGGGAAGGGCATGCCTTCAACAATATCCAAATTACTGAGACATCCAAATTGCTTTTGAAAAAGTTTCCCCCTACCCCAGCTGTTTGAGCAGTTCTAGAAGTTTTTCCCACCGTTTCCTTACCCGGTGTGTCTCTTGTCAGAAGATGCCAGAAGATCACACTGAGCTGAGGAAACCTGGGCTGTATTTCTGCCATGTCCTCTAACGCTCGGATCTACAGCAGGACGATTTCCTTGGATCTGGCTTTCGATTCCCATCACTGAAAGAAGGGTAATCCACCCTATTTTCTTCAAAAATTATTTTAAGATCTCATGGAAATAGTTACATAAGAGCTAAACAGCATTGTTATTTTTCACAACTTAACTGCACTTAGCACATTTTTTTACTTTTAAACTAGAAAGGGGTTTTTTTTTATTATTATTTTCCAGGAAGCCATTTAGTTAAATTATATTTTAATAGTCTTTCAGCAGACTTTAGTACAGGAAATAAAGTAGGCACAAGTTATGCACCTAAGCTCTGATTTGCATTATATTTCCCCACAAAAACTATATATTCGTTGTTGCTATGAAACCAGAAGTTTTGCTTAGATCAGATCATTTTGTTCTCATGTCATGGATAAAGGAACCGAATGAACAATGCACCGCTAATGGTTTTCACTTTAAATCTACTTAAAGAAACCTTTCACCTCCCACACTTTCCAAACAAATAAGGTCTTTTAAAAATGCTTTTGGTAAGTTTAGTGCTCCTGAAAGTGCCTTCTGCAGCACACGTGGGAGAAGCAGCGAGAGGGGTGCTGGGGCTACGCATTGGCCTGGCAATTTGAATTTTGCAATGATTTATGCCTTGGTTAAGTTGAGGGCTGGTTTTTGCTTATGCACCAGTTCCCCCCTTCAATAGTGGGGGGCTCTGAGGGTCCTCTTGCTCCCGAGTCCTGAACCCTGGTGGGAGCCCAGTGTGGCACCAGCGTGTTGATGGTGAAATGTTGAAAATGAGAATAAAATTTTTAGTTGAATAGCTTTTTCTGGTTGCCTTTTTGAAGAAAGCTGCGGTTATGAAAGATTCTCTTGACTCCTGGAGCTGGGTCTTTAAGGGCGGAAAAAAAAAAAAAGAGGTGAATGCTGGGGTAAAATTGCATTTAGGCGACGATGTGTCTGGCCTTGGGCAAGGCAGGCAGGTTCTCTGTTTCTTTTGCCTGCTTGTGCATATGTTCAGTGTGCATATATGCCTATATCTATAGCTATATCTATATCTAAAATATGTATTTATACATGCTGTATATGTAAATGTATATGTATACTGTATAGCTTTAACAAAAATTCTTGCATATATGAATATATATATGTATGTGTGCCTGTGTGTGTATATATATATACACACACACACTTTTTTATATATATACACACATAAGAATATTCCTGAAAAAGGACTCAAAGAGAGAAATATTCTTTTGCTCCTGTCCTCATTTATTTCTAATTGTGGATGATGGATTGCATTTATATGGTTTCCTCTAATCTCTTTTATTTAATACAAATATATCTCTGTAAGAATTCCTCAGAAGAACTGTGGGCAGAAAGCTAATTTAGCCTCTGTACTGATTCATATTCCTTCCCCGCCACAGACATAATGGTAATGGCCTTGTAAAAGCCGGTGTTTGCAGAAAACCCCCACCTGTTTCAGGGAGCAGCTCTGGGGTGTCTCGTGAACCCCCGTCTTTCCCCTGTTATCAGCAGAAGAATAGTGCCTGTGTAACAGCCCGTGAATGGGAAACGAGATGCAGCAGCCAAAACTGGAATGAAAGTCTCTTTTTAGCTGCTGAACAGAAGATAGGAGTTAAAATATGCAAGTCCATGATAGAGCCAGAAAAATGTGCGCTTTGTTAAAATTAACTAGTGAGGGCTGTTCTCCATCCTTCCTCCTCAGCCGCCACAGTAAACACCACAGCTCCTCTCCAAACAGGAGCTTATTTTTGGGTTCACCTTGTGCAAGCTTTGACCCTGCCATCCTGATTCTTGTGTTGGAGGCACTGGGTGCCGCTGGCTGCAAAAATCTCCCCAGATATCCAGCTTGGTGTGTATATGCATACATATATATAGATACATATTTACAAGTCTCTAGCTGCTCTCTTTGTAAAACAAACTTTCAGTCTGTGAACTAAAAAAAAAATACAGAAAAATCAATGGTGCATAAACCTCAAGTTGTTTGGAGCGAAGCGATGCTGTCTGTAAAATCAAAACGTTTCTAGGGCTTCTTTTGCTGCTATAGATATGTCATGTCATGAATTACCTGCTTCACTAATGCAGTGCTTGTGGCAAATTTACTCTGTTGATTTAGACTGAGTATGCAGGGACCCTGAGAGAACAGCCCCGAATATTAACCTGGTTCCTACCACTGTTGCTTTAAAGAGGAGCATCATTAACTACGACTTAGCTCATTAAAGCAGGGATGAAAGGAGAGGGCAGCTCAGAATGAGGGGAATTAACCCAGCAGGGAGCAGGGAGAGGGATGGAAATGAAGGGACATGTAATATCCAACACGCAGGGCTCTAGGAGCTGACTGGTATGAGACATTTACAGGTAGCCCTTAAAATTTTGGGAAATGTTTGTTCTACTCAGGCAGCAGGATTTTCTGGGGTGGGGGGAGATACCTGTGACTAATTCAGGATAAGCCCCATGCCATACGTAAGCCACAAATCCAAATGGGTTTCTTTCAGGCTCTTTGCAAACTCTGGCATTAAACTTCCAGCAGTTATACTGGTTAAACTGGTGGTCTTGTATAGATAAAGAGAAGACAGCTAAGGGTAAGGTGTCACCTTTCCTTTTTGGTTCCTCAAAGGCAATCTCCCGTAAGAAGTTGTCCGCAGTTTTTGGGGCAGGAAAGGAGCAACACCCATGTCTCCCCCCTTGAAACCAGTGCTAATTCCCGGCTGGTTTGGATGGGAGCAGGAGGGGGGGTTAGAAGAAGCACAAAATGTGACTGTTGTGATCAAAGTGAACTTTTCAGTTTGTCGCACTGGGGTGTGATACACAGCGTGGCTGTTTATACCTCCAGTAGGTTAAATTAGCATCATTATCCCTTTACGAATGAGTAGATATTACTATGCTGCCTCTTAAAAAAAGCAATTACCGTATCTATTGGGCAGTACATTAAATGACACCATTTAATTACAGCCTAATTTATCTCTGAATGAAAAATATTTAAAATTGCTGTACAGTATATTATTCCATTCAATTACTGCAAATCTCTGTCCGTTTGCTGCCACGGATGAGTTCAGTTGACAAGCTGGCCGCGCACACCAGCAAGCACTTGGCTTTTTCTCTCCCGTGCCTGGTGAATCAGCTCCACATTCAGCCCCAGCAGCCTGATTTCTGGCTCTGATGGCCTTTCGGAGCTTTAGTGGAGGTGAGGTGTTTTCCAGCCATCCCCAAATAACGAGGGCTGAGTTCAGCATCGCTGCTGCTGAGCCCTCCTGAGAAGTTGCAGTTCTGTGGGTGCTGGAGCCCTTCGGAAAGCTTATGCCAAATGGGATGTCTCATCCTTGGAAAAGCTCCCAAATTATTTCCATAGTAGGCACTACAGGAGGTCAGCTTTGGGCCTATCAGGGGAATCCCAAATCAAGCCAATCTAGGATTCAGGAAGAGGTTGGAACATCTTTAAGGGACATGGGATGATATCCCAGCCTTACTGAGGTCAAAGAGGAGTTGATGACCACGTCCCTGGGGTCTGGGTTTCTCCTGGGGTCTCTGGTGAGGGCTCCAAGGTTAACCTGGAGAGAAGCCAAGCTGAAATCCAACAGTGGCCCATCCTTTTAGTCCTTCTAGCAGAGTTACATCATGCGCCAAAAGTTTACATTTCACAAAATCCCTTGTGTTTTCAGCCACAGAAGCTCAACAGATGAAATAATCATGGGAAGATTTGCCAATTCGGCATAAATTTGGGCAGAAAGAGCTGTTGCTGCTAGCCAAGGACAGATAATTTGCTGTCCGTGCTGCTAACCAGTCGCAAGAAATGTGCCTGTTTTACCTGTGTGTGACTAATGGACCAGGAAAAAAGGGCTTTAAAATAAATAAATAAAATAGCTACGCCTCTGGCCATATGCTCTGGGTTGATGTTAATGTCATGCCCCATTTAGCCATGCCACGTTTGAAGTCGGTGGCAGGAGGGTGCATGAGACACCGGGGCAGTATGCTGGCCGTGGTGCAGCAAGATTACTGGGGAGTTTAAGAAAGCCCTTCTTCATTTGAAAAAAGAGAGAGAGAGAAGATGAAATTATTAAATTGAATTTATAATGCCGTTTCTGGCAAGGTCTGCTGTTTGAAAGGGCAGACATGGATGTGTCTGTGTGCCACCATGCTGCCTATCCGAAGGCAGATATTCCTCATTGCCACTTGGGCTCGTGGCATCCCCTCGGCTCTCGCCCTGGCTTGCTTTAGCCCAGCAGAAGAGGGGAGTGCCTGCAAAGCACTTTTCCATCAGCTTTAAGAGCTGGCAGAGGTGCTAAGTGCCCTAACGATGCGATGTTTGCCACTGCCGTCCTGTTTGCACAGAGCTGTGGGAAGCGGGAGAGAGGATTTCACGGCTTTGGGAATACAAAGGGCAAACACTGTTGAAAGAATAACACTTTTGTGCAGCAAACCAGAAGATACACAGCTGCCCGCTGGAAGCCTTTTAAATATAGGATGGCCATTAAACATACAGTCACAGTCTTGCAAAGTGCAGCGCGAGAGGGAGGTTGTTTCTATTATTATAATTTTCTGTGATACTGACGTCTTCTGAGCAGCCTGAAATTGGGCAAGAGGTTTAGGGAAGGCTGGGAAACGGAGGCAGGCAGCGTTCCCGCTGCTTTTGCCCCGAGCTACAAAACTCCCTGTGTTAAAGAGGTTTTCTTCAAACACAGGTGCCATCGCTGCTTCATCCCAGGGCTATGAAATATTCAGGCATCGCGTTGTGAAGGGGAGGAAACCAACCCCCTTTCCAGGGACTCCTCCGGCTCCGTGGCAGCGCGAGCCCTGGCTCTAGAGCACGGATTTGAGCACGTACTGAAGTCCCGGCGAGTTGAGTGCTCGAGTGCTTTGCTGAACAGGTTTGCTTTAAATATATGTTTAAAGTTAGGCATTTTCCAGCCTGGGAACTGGCACTAACAGACACATCAGCGCCCAGCAAAGGACTTTTCTCACCAGGATCTCACAGCGCTTTGCAAAAGGGGAATGAGATGTTGATCTGCCCTTAGCAAAGGGTGAAGAAAAGGAGAAAAAGGGAAAGGGAAAGAAAAATTTTGGAAAAGTAAAAGATAAAAAGGAAAGACAAAGATGAAATCAAAAAGAAAATGAAATGGAAAAGGAAAACAGAAAAGAAAAAGAAAAAGAAAAGAAAGAAAAAGAAAAAGGAAACTAAAACTAAAACAAAAAAGAAAAAGAGAAAAAGAAAAAGGAAACTAAAACTAAAAAGAAAAAGAGAAAGAGAAAAAGAAAAAAGAGAGAAAAGGAAGACTAATGGTAGACTACACCCTTTTGCATGATGCTGCTTTCATGGTTGGTTGGCAGAAAGGAAAGATGTTGGTGATGGGAAGATCAGACTAAAGCTTTAGCGCTCATTTGTCCTTAAAAACCAACAAGGAGTGTGGTCAGGTGCAAATTAGGAGCCCAGAAGCTACTCAGTTCACATTCAGAGCTACTCAGAAACAGCCTGGAAATGCTCTTCTGGACTCAAAATCCTCCTCCAGCCGTGGAGAAGATGTTGTACAGCCCCACGTGGGTTGAGCAGCTACCAGCAGCTCTGTGCTTGTGACCACCTCTGAACTACTCACCAAGTGGGTTTCCTTGCAAAGAAAAATCAGTTTTCTTTCCGAATTGAGCAACATTGTTCCTTTTTCTTCAGCCTCGCAGTTTCTTTTTCATTATGGCTGGGAAAAGGGAACAGAAATATAGACACAGGCGAAACGTGACAGTATCCAGCTTAGTAGGGAATCTGGGGCAGTATTTTGCTCTTAGATCTGTACCGCAACTCTCATCTTTATTAGAGAGGTTGACAACTGTGCTTATTTCTCTGTGTGATAAATCTACTGTAGTAAAAGGCTGTTTCCAGATGGTAATAGCTGGCATATGGGAGTATACACACATATAAGCAAAACATCAGTACCCCCAACAGAAACTGTCAGCAGGCTGGTCAAAAATTCCTCAATTTTAATGGTGTGTGAAATGTCATGTGAAATGCATTCACTCAATAAAAATCACAGGAATGTTATTTTCAAATGAACTCTTTAATTAAGAATTTTTTCTTTAGTCTAAAAGTTTCACTTGGTCCTGGAACAGCAAAAAAAAGCCAACACAGCCGATCTTAGCAAGATGAAACAAGAGTATTGGAAAACTAGGAGGGGTGGGTGGGTGGGTGGGTGGAAGAGATAATTTAGGTTGTAAAATGCTAATTAGCTTCTGGGATTGCAAAAGCATTTGCTTGGGGTTTTTTGGCTGCAAATACATTTACCATGAAGACACACAACTGCATTCAACTTGGGGAAAACCAGGCTGGGTGCTGAGGTCGTGCTTGGGGAGGAGGTGGGGTGGGAGCAGCTCTTTGCCCCCCGAAGGCACAGACATGAAGCTGTCACAGCTGTAACGTATCTTTCAAAGCAGGTTAAATCTCCCGCTCTTCGTTACCGTGTGATCTATAGGAAAGCGCTGGCTTTTGCCCGTTTGTTTCACATTTGGACGGTGTCGCTCACATTCGCACCCGGGACGGGAGGCGAGCAGGGTTGGGAAGTCGCGTTGTGTCCTCCCCTTCCTCCCTCTTGCCATGACTTTCTTCTGCTTCTGGCTGCAAATCTAATAAAACACAAACCCCATGCATTTTGCAAAGCCTTTAATTTAAAATGCTATCCATATATCCAGTCAGCTTTATTTTGCCACGGATGGTTTTTTTAGCTGTATTTGCTGCTTTTGCATTTTTTTTTCTGGGGTCTCTGCTCTGAATCTCCTTGGATTTGTGGTCAGGTTTTGCTCTAGGGACCACATCTGCCCTCACCCTCCTGCCTTCGTACTCCTTCCCTGCACAAGTCCTTCCACGCAGCCACAGAAATGTACTATATATTGCCTATGTGCTATATATTGTCTGTCTGCTATATGTGATCTGTGTGCTATATATGGTCTACGTGCTATATAGCTATATATTAGTATTCCAAATACATTTACATACAGTAATTGCTATAGGCACTAACAGTTTTTTGCTTAGAATCACCCAGGTTTGGTTTATTTTACGAAGGCAGCTCCCTAAGCCTGTCTTCGGGGACACACCAACCTCCAGCCTGCAGAAGGGTGTGTTGTTTTTCCAAGGTAAACAGTCCCATATCCACGCTGGCTCCCGCTCAGAACGTATTAGCGTATGGATTACATGTAATGCAACCCATTATGCAATGCAGCCGGGATTACAGCCTGATAAACTCCATGTAAGCACGAAGCTTTGCAAAGCTGAAGCCGTCTTTAGCAGCCCTTGAGTGATAGTTACCGATGTGAGGCTGCTCGTGCGTGGTGTTTAAAGGCTCAGGTCCCACGGTTTTTAGCTTTCCATTTCAAATAACCTGGGGAGCTGAGCCTCCAGCCCTCCTCTCCCCGGGGACACACCTCGGTACGGGGTGCCCAAAACCCCAGGGGAAGCATTTGCGGTGTTTCGGCTCCTGGGACACGTCCCGACAGGGATGGATGGGGGATGCATCCCTGCCGCAGGGTGTGATGCCTTTTTGCAGCATCCTCAGGTCCTCAGCGACCTCCTCGCTCCTCTCAAACGCTGTCCACCTGGTCCAGAATTACACAGCTGGGGCTATGTCTGCCATAAGGTTATGTTGTCCGCATGGCCTTTTTTTTCTTCTTTTCCCCAAATCCAACTACACTATCTGCTTTTTTCCCTGGGCTGTATTAGTGCCATCCTTTGCCTTTTTGGAGTATCGTGATAATTGGGTTGGAACAGAGGCTTTCATTACTGAAAGCAATAGCTTGCAACTGGAGTGACATGAATTATTTCTCTACTGAATGCAGAATTATTTAATCCGAGGCCAGGTTTTGAAGCCAGCTGTATGGGGTGGATGCGGATGCCACACAATCCCAGCAGTAGGGACATGGGGCTGCTGCTGATTATCTGGGATTGGAGCTTGGGCAGGGCATGGCCTGCTTTTCAGGTAGCATTTTGGGGGATGAGGAGGTGTCCGATCTGATAAAAGGTGACCCGCTGCAGGAACCAGCCAGCATCAGGATTTCCCGAGCCTGAGGTTTAGCCTGTTCGAAGCTGTATGAGTCTGTCATGGAAAATGAGAGAACCTGGAATTGCAATGGTCGTTGATAACGAGAGAGCTGGTGGGGATATTAATCTTTCTGCTTTCAAGGTTAAGCTTAATTAACCTCTGACTATTAGACGCCAGGGTGAAGCCTTGCAGGAGGGATGGAGCACCTGAGGGTTGCCGGTTTCCATCCCTTAGAGCAACAGGGATTTTTTCCAGCCCACCTTGCCCAGTCAGCCCAGCAGCCCTCAAAATCCCTGCCTTGCCTTCCTGAGCTGGGACCGAAGGATGCAAATGGTAAAGACGCTGATGAAGACAGGAAAATCAAAATTTCCTAGGGGCAGGGAGGATTTGGGGTTGCCACCACCTCTCCAGGTTGGCACAGAGGAGTGGAAGCTGCAGAGCAGATGCAGTAAAATATGCTTGGTCCAGGGGAAACACTTCTCTAAGCTGTTGTAGGGTATTAGGACCATACAAAGCTGGGCTGTGCAATAGGGATAGAAACCTGCGGGCTGCACGGTGCCTGCAGGGCAAGACCTTTTCTAATCCCTGACCTCTGTGCAGCTAATGCAGGAGGTTAAGGGAGCAAGGACAGATGCTCCGCTCCTGCAGAAACACCCGACTCGACTGCTGCCACACGTCAGGTTTTGTCCTCCCAGAGAGCTGCTGTTGAAGACGGGGAGAGAGGGAAAGCAGCAAGGAATCATCTCTGATTAATCAAATAAGAGCACACACGTCCGCGGGGATCAGATCAGCCCTGCACGGGAACGCGAATGCCACCATGCCGGATTAAGCCCCCATCCATCTCCTTCAGCATCTTGCACCGATACTGGCCATCGCCAGATGTTTCTGGGGAAGGTGTAAGAAAGTCTGGGAGCAGTCAGAACCACCCCTCTCCCTGCCGATGTTTTCTCTCCTCTGCCTCTCTGCCCTATTTCTCTGCCATGCAAAGGGGACTGCGGTGGCCGCTTTGCTCCAGGCTGCGAGACCCGCTCTGTCTGCTGGAGGGTTTCTTTATTTCTCTTTTTTTTTTTTTTTGAGGTGCTATTTATCACCGTTGCAACTGGCAGAAATTGCTGCATTTGTGGTTGGCGGCGGAGGTCGCAATGTGACCCACGACACCCTGCCAAAAGGCACCGGGGACATGGTGGGGACGGTGGGCTCCGAGCGCTGGGCTGTGCCCTGGGCTGTGCTGCTCGCTCCTGGGGACACCGCAGTGTCCCAGCCTCTTGTCCAGCAGCACGGACACAGCCTTAGAAAGTCCAGCCAGCTCAGGGAGGGGAGCGAGGCAGCGGCTGGAAACACTTTGCAGCATTTCTTTTGTATTTGAAGTTTTCCCTGTGCCCCCGGCAGCTCGTACCCGGCACGTTAAATCACTTTGCCTCCTTCTCCTGGCACTAAGCCCGCTGGAGGCAGAGCTGCAGCCCCTGCTCTGTCCCCAGCCACGGTCCCAGAGGACACGGGACATGGATTTTTCCGAGCCGTTCCCTCCAGCAAAGGCAAACGATGGGCGAAGCCCAGGAGTGGTCAGCTGGGGACAGGCACTGGGGCCCCAACACGTGCCCCTGCCTCGGTGGATAACTTCAACACCTTCCTAGCCTTAAGGCACGACCTTCTCTTTACCTGCCCCTGCTCTCGCTTTATTGCCCTCCTTAACATCTGGATCCTGTCGCTCTTTGCAGGGCGAAGGGCTGGTGTCCATCACGCTGCTGCAAACGTGTCTTGTGTTGAACCTCCACGAGCGCAGCTGTGCTGCGGAGATGCTGATTATTTTTTTTCTCTAGAAATAAGATCCATCTTTTCTTAGATCTGCAGGGCTAATTGAGCAGAGGAATTGATTACCATGGGCATGAAAAATTTCTTATCTCTTTAAATCCATAAAGACTCGCACCGCTGTAGTTACAAAATCCCTGTAAAGTCCCTGAGGTGTGTTCTGCCAGAGAGCAGAGATGCTTGCAGGGTCCCTTCCCTTGAGAAACACCAAATCCAGGGAGCGACGCCCTATTGCCTGATGCCTTTTCAGATGAAAGCCACAATTTTGTCTCAAGTGGCTCCATGTTGCTCCAACCAGCAGGACTTTTCCCCAGCCATAGTGGTGGAGACCATGGCGGCAGCTTGTTTTTCGCTGGGAATGGGGCTGATGCGGGTACGTCTGAGCTCACCAGCGCCGGAGAGCGGGCACCGACATCTCCCCAGCTCCACCATGGCACTGTTCATCTTTGGCACACTCTTACCCACCGGCCTGAAATGCACGGGACTTAGAATCATGGAATCACAGAATGGTTTGGGTTGGAAGGGACCTTAAAGGTCATCTAGTTCCAACCCCCCCTGCCATGGGCAGGGACACCTTCCACTAGACCAGGTTGCTCAAAGTCCCATCCAACCTGGCCTTGAACGCTTGCCATTGCTTGAAAGAAATGAGATAAACCTGGTGGTAGGAAACTTGTCACAGCGAAGGACTATGGTGCCAGGTATCTAATATTTTAATGTATGTATTTAATATTTTTAAAAGGTATTTTAAACTGTGCAAAGTTTCTGAGCTCCAGGAGGAAATACAATGAGAGGCACCATCCCCTGATGCATTCAAACAGCTCTGACGTTTAAACTCTGCCTTTTGCCGTGAACCTCAGCATCCCTTGCTGACATGTGTGTGTGCGGTCACACAGAGTATTACAGGCACCAAGCGTTACAGTTTCAAGCCAGGCTTTGGGAGACTCTGTGTGTTTGTGACGAATCCTGGGCCATTAGCAATTGCTTCATTTTTTTTTCCACCAGGGTATTAGCAGCAGCCTAAGTGGATGCTTTCTTTTTTTTTTTTTTTTTTTTTTATGTATCCTTTGTGGGCAGAACCATGTAGTGAGCAATCTGTGCGCTCCAAACAAGATAATGCAATGATACAGTGGACCCCCTGCTTGGCTGGAGATTGCTGGATAATATATGGTATTCTGGTGAGATAATAACCCCAAATGGAGTGAGTATTTCTCCCTGCAGCATTTATATCAAATACTTAAGGTAGCCCTTTGTGGACAGGGAAGTCAGAGGTGCTATCATCTGACTGGAGAACAGAAAATATTTGAAAAGGAGGGAAAAAAGAGCTAGTCATTGAGATGATTTTATTTTCTTGAACTTGCAAGGCTGGGAGGCTGGGGGATGAAAGGGGATGGAGGGAATAATTGGAGTTATAAAGTGTGGGCCGCAAGCTTGCTGCTGGGTGAGTTAATGAGCTATATGAAAATTAAATCCCTGGCCCCAGAACCCTGTGTGAAGATGCTCTCCCTTGTGTTTTTTCTTGCTGGCTGTCAGCAGGTACTAGAAAACAGGATGCACGGTGGCATGGGTTTTGCCGTAGATGATGCCAGGCCAACCCACTGTTACCCGATTTCTTTCTTCGAAACGGAGCAGACTTTCCAGGCAAGGAAAATACAGTGGCTGCGGTCTGCCTGCCTTCCCTAAAGCATCGGTCGTGTGCCGAGAGGAGATTACAGCGGGAGTTTAAGGGTCAGCGTTGTTATTGTGGGCTGGGGAATGGCTGCGAAAGCAAGGGGATGAGTTAGAGGTGATATAAAATAGGACAAAATGCCATATTGCAAAGGGGAGCTCATGAATTTGGGAGATGAAGCAGATTTTCCCATAAACTGAGGGCTCATGAGTGCAAATTACAATGAAGAGAAAGACCTCGGTGCATTTGCTATGTGCAACTTATATGCGATGCTGCTGGGGAAAAGAAAAATGTGACCCTAAAGCGTAATAAGCAAAATAGAGATGAGGAAATATTTAAGCGCCCTGCGAAACGCTGGGGAAATCTCTTTGGGAATGTGCCACAGAGTTCTGGTCTTTGCCCCCAAAAGGCTGAGTTTAAATCGCAGCAGGTGCAGCAAAGGGTCGCTGGGAAGGGCAGGGGAAAAGGGGCCTATTTTAGGCAAGGAGATGAAAAATATCATCTGTGTTTGGCCGAGGAGGTTGGGAGAGGACGTGACGCTTGTCTATAAATACAGCGGGAATGTAAACATCAGGGAGGGAAGCAAACTGATTTAACTCGAAGGGCGATGTCAGCAGAAAAACAAATCGCTCTGAACTGGGCAGGGATAAATCTAAGAGGAGATCAGCACACAGTTATAGGATCCTGGCACGACTGGGGCTAATAGGATCATTGGGGGTGAAAGACCTCAAAACTAATTTTGAGGCAGAGCTTGTTAAATTGATGAAAGATCTGACAGGGCCGTTTCTGCTGGCAGCAAACTGGGGGCTGAGCTGGGAAATCCCTTCGGGTGCGTATTGCTGTAATCTCCCTGACTTGCATCCACAATGTCCCGGTGACCCTGAGCTTATGGTAATATTAGTAGTGACTTTTAATAGCACCACATGATTTTTTTTATTTTTTTCCATGCCTACCCCACCAAATAATGTGGAATATCTGAAAATGCCTCCTTGCACCAGGCTGGATGGATATCAGGGTTAGCACGGGGGGCTTCCCAGCAAGGTCCCTGCTATAAGTACAAAGGAGGGGCAGCAATGCAAAACCACCCGTAAATGAGCTCACGTGGGTCCTGTGCTGATGAGCAGAGCGATAGCAGAAATGCTGTTATTAGTCCCCGAGTGCTCAGGAGAGTTAATGAGCCTGGGCACAGGTTGGGTGCCGTGCCTGAGCTGGCTCCTTTCACCTGGGCTGGGGCGCTGAGCCGTGCCCCGGCGATGCTGGGAGGTACCAGGGCTGTTCTTAGGAGCTTGGAGAGGGTGATAAAACCAGCACAGCTTCAACTGGTGGGGCAGGCACGGACTGGAGGATTTGGTGGGGTCTGGACATTGCAAAAGTGGGCCAAGCAGTGCTGCAGGCTGCGTGATGCTCTGCCCTGGGGACAGGGGAGGCAGCAGGAGCTTGGAGGGACCGGGATGAAGGATGCTAGTGGTGGGGGATGCTCAGCTCTGCCTGGAAGAAGGATGTGTGGGGGAGTGTGGGCACAGCAGAACCCGTGTGAGCTGCTGTGTACTGCTCCTGTTATGGGAACTACAATATTGCATTAGTGCTTTATAAAACAGCAGCCCAGAAATGGGCAAAACTGACTTTTTTTTTCCCTAGTTTGAATATTTCCTGCACGCTGAGAGCCTCCAGACAGATGAATCGTAAAGCCCTCTTGGTGCTTTTTGGGATAGGCCCTTGCAGGGAGGTTCGTGGGCTGTCAGCCACACTTGGGATTTTGGAAGGGGTCATGCGAGGGAAGCGGGAGAGGCTTCCCTGGGGGGGAAAGGGTGTTCGTTGCACAGCAGGAACAGACCTAGGAATGATTTCCCTATTTTTTTTCCCTAGGCATTTCAGTTTTGTTAATCAGACGAAGCTTGCAGATCTGTTAATTCGTTGGACTGGAATATGCTTAACCTCGTGATGAGGGTGTTTGGATAATGCGTTTGGGAGGCTGTGCTGTTTGGGCACAAAGGGGTTTGCTAAAGCTCATGTGGGGTCACAGTGACCTAATTACGATTTAAGGGAAACGCTGCTTTTGTAAATGGGCTGGGTTTCACATAAAGGAAGAAGGTACCTGGAATGTGCTGTCAGATGTAGGATATGGCGTTAAATGAGCATGCAAATTAGATGGCTCTCATTATAAAAGGGCAAGTTTGATGAACAGTTCCTCAGAGCTTTCCCCAGAATGATGCCTTTGACTTCTGCTGCTCGTCCTATTACGGCAGGACAAGGAGGACGGGCGGGTGGGAGGGATAATGAACTGCTGATAACGCTGTGCCTTGGAAGAGCACGGCTTTGATGCTGGCAATAAAGAGCGATCATTTTGCTGCTGAACCCAGTGCCAGTAAATCTGTGCATCATCACAAAGTTGAGCACGGCTGCTCGGGAACACGGCAAAACCACCATCAAGCCCTGGGGGGCTGAGGTTCGTTTGAAAGTCAAGGTCAATGTTGGTGGAGGTTTTTGCCAGGTCTCATGTCTAATGTCCTGCTGGGCCTGGCATGGCCAGGTGAGTCTCTCCTGGGTGTATTTACAGTCAAACCCAAGGCTGCATGGGAATTTCCTCCCAGCACCTCCCAAAATTCTCCCCAGGAGCACCCCAGCACCAAAGGCTGCCACCAGCCATGGTGGAGAACAAGTCAAGGGTCATCTCCCCGCACTTGACTAAGTCTTTGGGATGAAGCAGCGCTGTTTTTTTCCTGCCTAAAATAATCTTGACTATTAAACCTCAAGCGCTAGACCTTCTCAGCCTGATGATATCATTTCAGAGGCATAAGATGATTCCTCTCGAGCTTTCTACTTGCTGGAACAACCTGTGTTTCAGCTCAGCCCGTGCGTGCCGGCTGTGTGCTCCAGCCCAGCCGAGCACAAAGGCTCTGGGGATGTAAGCAAAATCCCATTTATCTTTTCTGAACGCCAACGGTTGGAGGATCAGAGATGTCCATCACATTTAGAAGCAGGTTAGAGGAATTTTCACATGCAGGGAATAGATTTTGCTGAATAAGATGGTTTTTGCTACCAGTCCTGCACCTGAAGATTAAAAGCCTGCTTCTCATCAGCTGCGTTCCTGACTTTGGTGGTTACCTCCTTTGGTTTATCGGAAATATGCTAACAGACACGGGGAGACCCTTGGGGTTAATGGAGTGGAACTGTCTTTGTGGAATCTGTGCTGGATCCCCCAGGTGAGGCTGCAAAGGGTTTCCTGAACTCCTCTGCTCTCCTGGAAGAGGTATTAGGCTCTGAGACACATCTCCAGCCAGATGTCCCCAGGTGATGTAGATTTTCGTGGTTCTGGATAAGTTTTCTCTGGGACAAGGAGACTGATGCCCTCAGCATCTGTGAATATATCAGACCCAAAGAATTTTCCTTTTGGACTAATATTCTTCTGGACCAGAAATGAAAAGCTGTCCCATGCACTCTCCATGCTGCTTTTCCTCATCTCTCCTGCACCCTTAGTCTTTAGCTGCAGGTTTGTCAGGGCCAGGACTACCCCTCGCAGTGTGTCTGTGCAGGTTTAGGCAATGAGGTCCTGGTGTTGGTTACACTCCTCAGCAGGAATAGAAATTCCCTTAAGCTGGAAGCCACACGAATAAACCCTTGAATTGTAGCAGACCCTACGCTGCTTTCCTCACTCTGACTACAGCAGTTAGCAGCCCTGTCATTGTCACTGTAATTGTAGGGGACTTGGAAACCCTGAGCCCTGCCAGAAACATAACTTAATCTTTTCTGAGATGTTGCTTTTGGGGGCTGAGCATAGGGATTTGCTCTTCTTGTGGTGGCAGGGGACCAACCCTGAGCCCAGGGCTGGCGGGGAGGGTCCGGGGGTTGCTGCACGCTCCTGGCACGTAACGGAGAGCCCAGGTAAGGGCAGCACGTAAGCTTGTTACAGGAGCTTATTCACCAGATGGACGAGCCGTTCCCAGGTAGATCTTATTTTTCATTAATATGCCATTAGTCTTATTCGTGTGCCCTGCTCACCTCTGGCTGTGTCATCGTCTGGCGGAGAGAGATTGTGTTTCCAGCTCAGCCTGTCCTTGGCATCGCATTGCCGTCGCTCCTCACCTCCCCAGCCGAAAACAAGCGGTGAGGGAGTTCGGACCACCTGGCTACAGCCACGCCAGCCCGCTTGGGGTTCAGAGAGGTCCCAAATGTGGCACTGGGTCACGGTCCCAAGGCTATGGGGAAAGGCACTGGTCCCAGTGCAAGAGCATGGCTCTGCCGTCCCCTCCTCAGGTGATGTGCCATGGGGTGAGAGGGACTCTGCACTGGCAGAGAAACAGGCTCCAGGGACAAACTCCTCCTCCTCGCTTCCCCTGTAGCCGAAATCGGGAGGTGACAAGCAGAGAGCGTAAAACCATCATGAAAAATTAATTAACCACGTTGCCCAGAGAGATTGTAGATGTCCCATCCCTAGAAACTTTCAAGGTCAGGGTGGACGGGGCTCTGAGCAACCTGGTCTAGTTGAAGGTGTCCCTGCTCATCGCAGGGGGGGGTTGGACTAAATGACCTTTAACGGTCCCTTCCAACCCAAACCTTTCCGTGATTCTATGATTTGACTGCAAGAGATGCCAAAGGTTTCTGTATTTTCTCCAGGTGCGCTCTCCTAGCATTACAAAAAAAGCCTGGGAGCTCAGAGCCACTGGCAGGGTATTTGTGAGCTTTGCAGCATGTTGACATGAGGACAGGCAGGTTACACAAAACACCTCGACCTGCGGCGCAGGGCAGAGCGATTCGGGGCTGGGAAACTTCTGGGTTCATCTGTAGCATCTATCAAACTCCCCTGAAAAACTAAAGCCTGGCAAAATCCCTCATCCTGTGTCATTCTTTCTTAAATGTTTTCCGTCAGTACATTTTGTTCTCCGTTTTCCTTGGGATGTACTGAAGTGGGAGATTTTATAATGATTCACAGTGTTCTGCCGAGCAGCTTCAAGCAGCAACCAGGGAGTCTGTTAAATAGGCATCCAGCCCGGAATATTTTGTACACTATCTAAATGCAGCACTGTAATTAAAAGACATGCTTGAAATAAATGACAGAGGGCTTGGGGTTTGGTTTTTTTTTTTCTCCTTTTTTTATCCCCAAGGGAGATGGAAATTGGGGGTTGAAGTTGCACTGAAGTATCAAAAGGCACAACAAGCACATTTGAACAAATAGTATCCAACAATGCCGGCCGACGCAATTACTTTCAAATACTAGATGTTCAGTTATCACCCAGGGAACTTTCTGTCTGATTAAAAATAATTATTGCTGGCGTTAAATCTGTTTAGAATTACTCGGTGCAATTCATCTCCTATCGCACACTGCTACCATATGCCTGGTTTGTTGAGTGGAAAAATGTCTCTTTCGTTCAGATAAATAATGCTTTGTAAATATTTAGAAATGAATGTTCTGGATCACTGAGCGGCTATATTTTTCTGATGATAAATATGTGCAAATGAGCTTGATTTTGGCGGCGGCTGCGTTTGAGGCAGGCAGTATATGGGGCCGGATTAATCCCTATGTAACCGTGCAGGGGCCGTGCCAAGATGACTTACCACAGGGATGGCAAAAGGGTCATTTCTGCTGCTGAGCACGTGGGGCGAAAGCAACTTTTAAAAGATTTAAAATCTATTAAGAGCAGTATCTGCAATGCTTTCCAGCCAGCCGTGGTCGCGGGTATCTGGATATTTGGCAAATGCCGTGAATTTCCTTCGTTCCCACTGCCGACGTGCTGGGAGAACCCATGGGACATAGGGAAGGGCACAAAAGCTGGATCCCACATTGTGTCCAGATCTGACCCTGCTCTCCAACACCTGGAAGAAGGGTCTGCTCGAGGAGGGGGACACACAAACCTCTCGGCATGCTCCAGACTCCTGCCAACCTGCCCACCGCTGTCACAGGCTCATGGGGCTGGGTGGGACCGTGGGTTATTGCTCCTGAAACCGACTGATGGCAAGGGAGCTGACGCTTTGCATCTTTCCCCTTCTGCACATCAAAAGTGCTGCGAAGAAACCGCTCAGCTCCGTGCCAAGGAACATATTTGCTGAACACATATAACCACCAGTACAGCTGCTCTGGCTGAGTCTTGGTGATTCACGGAAAGGGAATACAGCGAGGGCTGTCAGAGGGTGCACAGAGTATTTAAAGAAATATGGTTTTCTTTGTCCAGAGGCTTTAAACGGGGTACAATCTCTCCCACCAGTAAGACAACGGGCTTTGCGAGGAGTTCACATCCCTCCGCTCCGGAGACACCTCCCAGGGAGCGGGGGTCTTAGATAGCATGTCCAAAAGATGAATTTCTTTCCTTTGGGATATGCATAGGAGAGGAGATGCAAGTCCCAAGCTTGCCGGTCATCTGCACTGAGGTCCTGCCACCTCTTTGTCTCCATCTCCTCTTTCTTCCAGGCAAATTAAAACCAGCAGGAGATCTCAGTCCTGCCTGACTTGGGCTGACTGTCTCAGTGAACGCTCTTTGGATGTATTTGCTTTGCATTCAATTAAAACATGAAGGCAAACAACGGGCATTAATGAATTCATTCGTTTATGATGACAATACGTTTTCGAGTCCTCCAATTGATTTGCCGAGCAAGCTGATAAAAAGAGCAAACCTTGCATTATTTGCCACCCCGAGTCTAAATGTAATGTCTGAATCAACAGAGTTTGTTTGCTTTTTAAAATTCAAATGAGGATGACAATAATCTCCTTTTCAGGAGGCTGGCAGTCCCCCGCAGGAGGGGTTTTACCCACCTCTCTCAAAAAGATGTCACGGCTTGAGGCCAGCCTGAAGGACCTGGTGTAACTCCTATTTCCCTGAGCTTCAAGGTCTACACTAGCGCATACAGGGGCAGACGCAGGGTCAAAGTGTGAAAACTCAAAACCAGAGCAAAAAGGCTTTTGACAGTCAGCTGAGTCATCAACTCCTCGTGGTTAATTAGACATAGTTCCTAATTAAAGTCATTATTTACCTTGGAAAGCAGGGAGACTGGGCTGCTCCAGCCCTTGCCGGGTGCAAGGCTTGGCTTTGACATGTTTTCTGGGGGTGTCGAGAGGGAGGCTGGGTGGGAAATGGAGGCGCACAGTTCCTCTGGGTGCCTGGAGACAGAGAAAAAACCAGAAATTAAGAAACAGGAGCCACTGGGAGGGTCGGTGTCACCTCTGGTGCTCCAGAGTCTCCTCTGCACCATCCCATGTGCAGTGGCAGCCATCGGATGGAGGGGGATGAGCGGTGGGAGCCCAGCTAACCATAGGCTGGATCAAAACCACCCCTGTGCAGGTTAATAAAAAAAAAAATTTAAAAAGGTTGATTAAAGAAATTCCTTTCTCTCTCTGGAATATCGGAGGCAGCAGGCCATGTCTCTGCCTCCATGCTCACCCCGAGAGTGGATGGAGCAAACCCATCCTCCGCTTTCCGCTCCAAAGTGCAACAGCATGTTCAAGCCTTGACCAAAGAGTCCATTACAAAAGCAAGTCAAAGCCTTGATTTAAACCAGCTTGTTTAAATATTTTCACGCTCCCTGTGGTTAGATTCCAGACTTTTGCTCACTGATTACTTTAGCCTGGAAAAAAAGCGATACGTCGGAGGGCGAAAAGAAAGGCCTGATTCATTGATGAGGGCACAGCACTGCTGAACACAGGGTGCTACAGTTTCCCCAGGAATGCTTTTGGGTCTTAAAATGCCCTGTAGTAAATAAAAATAATGAAAGATTGCCAAGGAGCGGGGGAGATAATTTTGCCCAGTCTAACGACTTACTTATGGGATGCTGTTTGGGTGAGTGGCGTTCCAGGGATGCTCCCTGGCTGCAATTAGCAATCAGTTGTAGTTTCTAATGAACAGCCCGGGCTTTCGGCACCGTCAAATTATTTTTGTTCAGGATCCTGAAGGGACTTTGGGTTTCCTTGGCATCTCCTTCCCCGCATGCCCATGGCGAGAGGTCAGGAGGACCCTTCCCATCTTGTTTCTCCTTCTGAAGAGGCAGCTGTGGGAGGGCAGCGGGGGCTCTGGCGTTGTGCTGGCTCCGTGATCTGCTCCAGCTTTACCCACAAATTATTTATGGTCATTACTGGCTTCCCGCTGCAGCCAGCTCCTGGGGTCTTTGGGGCATCTGCTGCCACGGAGATGCTCAGCAAGCAAAAACCTCCCAACGTGCTCACCTTGATGTCTAGACCCATATTTTCTTGTTTTTCCTTCAGCCAGGGATGTGCTTGCAGGAAGCCCTTCAAAAGCCACAAACTTTGATGTCCAGGGAAGAGACTGAGGAGATCTCGCCCATACCCCATATCCAACAGGCACTTGTGTCCTTCTCCCCTTTTGTTGGTGACATTGGGCCTGGCTGAAAGCCCATCATGGCCATAAACATCTCTCCAGGGCCATGGACCAGGCACAGGATCAATGTTTTTTGCAGAACATGATTTTTAGGAGGAAGGAGGCAGCTGATGGCAGCGTGCGCTCTTTCCAAACAAAGAAAAACAAGAGTGCCCCAAATAACTCCGTTCTTGCTGGCAAGGGGTATTTTTAACTAGCAATGCGACACAAAAATAACACAGACGGCTGGGAAAAAAAAAGGAACGGCTGTTTTGCTGGGAGAGGAGTTTGCTGTGTTTCATGGGGAAAGCAAGCAGCATCTTTTCTGCAGGCTTCTCCCAGCTCTCCGTTTGCCATGCCATTCCCAGGAGGTGCTACCCATGGTGTTTGCATGAAGATGGTGGATGTTTTTAAATGGCTGCTATAAAGTAGTCAAGGTTGAAAGGTCAGGCTTGGGTAAAAACAGCTCCCAAGAGCCTGCTTTTACACCCTGGCCATGCTCTAAACCAAGAAAGAATTGGTCAACTTTACGGGTCCGTTCATCCAGAGATACCTTGGACATCTGGACGTTCTGGCTAACATTGTCAGAAGGCAGAAAAAACAGCTCTGACTCAGTGCCATGCCAAGAAATGACCTTTTTGCAACATGCCAGCCTGCAGCCTGCCTTCCCCATCACAGCAGAGCCGAGGCTCCCCTGGACCACGTTGGGACTGGGGCTGAGCCTGCCCGTGGAAGGGAGAGGGCTCTGGGACATCCTTTAGGGTGACTGGGGTTTTCTAGCTGTGATAAGAGCCTTCGTGGCTTTGGGGTAATTTATGTACATGCCTGTCAGCTGGCTTTTCCCTCAGTAAAGAGCAGGAAACGAGCTGGGGTAAGGATGGGATGTGCAGTGTGTGTGGGAAGTTTTGGAAAGAGGCTTAGACCCCTAGGCTACACGAGGCATGTGGAGGCTGCCAGAGATCTTATATATTTAGGTGGAAAAGCAGGCGTACCCCATGCAGGTACATGCACACACACGCATATGGGAAATGAAGCCTCTCTTGTGCTTATCAGAGCTTCATTTGGGGAAAGCAGTCAGGAAAAAGAGCAGTTATGGAGGAAAATCACGTCCCGTGCTCATATAGCAGCCCTGTGCTGGGGGAAAATCAGGGCTCCGGTCTCGCCAGCCCTTCTCCGTGTTGCCGTGATGTGAGTCAGCTGCTTCCCTCCGCCTTCCCCTCCAGGATGAGTAATTCAGCCGTGATAACCTTTAACGAGTCCTGGGGACTGTCACAGCTTCATATTTAAATGCAGCCTTGTGTTTTATTAGCAGAGCCCAGGATGGAGACAATGTGCCGGTGTAGGAAATGTGGAGGTGTCTGCTGGGGGTTCGAAGGAGAACCCCCCCAAGAAATGCATTCAGTTCCTATAGCAGCATCTGCATTCAGTGGGGAGGGAGCCCCGTAACTCAGCCTTGCTGAAATTGCAGCAACTTCCAGTAAATCTTATTTGTGTTTTAATGCTTAAAAGCTCCAGCAGCTCCGAGAGCCCTTGCCGCAGCATTGCAGCACCTGGAGCGAGCCTTTGCTGAGCTGATCCTTGCGGTGCCGCGGCCGTGCCTGGAAAAGGAGGTCTGGCTGCAGCCTGTCCCTAGGGCAACCCGGCGGCGGCAGCAGCAATTCCGTCAGAGAGTGTGGACCAAAATGTATGTTTCTGACTCAAAACCGGCCCCTTGATTTTCTTAGGCTGTGGGCTCTCTGCAGGATGGGTTGCTTTCATAGAATCATAGAATCGTTTAACTTGGAAAAGACCTTTAAGATCTTCGAGTCCCACCATAAACCTAACACTGCCAAGTCCACCGCCAAACCATGTCCCTAAGCGCCATGTTTCTGGCTCCTTTTATTCGTACCATGGCTAGGAGAGGTGAATCCTGGCCTGTGAGTGGGATATTTTGTGGTTCTGGGGTGCAAACTGGGGTCATTACCCCAAGCATGACGGGCTGAGTCCGGTGAGTGCTGAGATTTCCCCGAGTGGGTCCTGCACTGAGGCTGAGGGTAGCAAAACTCATACCAAGCCCTCTCCCTTTCAGACTCACACATAAAGTATCTATACCACATAACCGATGTGCCATAATTGCACTCGGGTCGGTGAATCAGAGAGGCAAGCAATTTATGTCAAGATTTCCCCACCCCCCACCCCTTGCAAATTATAACGTACTATATTGTCATTATAGGATTATGATTATGTCTAATAAGTAGGAATTTTGGGTGCTGGCAGCTCTTTAAACTTTACTGCGGTGATTTCTTTGCCCGTCTGGAGGCAAAGGCAGGCAGCAAAGTCACGCGGACAGAGAGGGCTGTGTGGCCGCCCCGAAGGAGGTGGCTTTTGGAGGTCAGGATGAAAGGAGCTGTTGTGTGCTCACGTCTGCTGCCTGGCATGGGAAGGGCTTGGTGGTCAGCGGGGCTCATCATGTGTCAGCTCTGAGCACAGTTGCTGCCCTTTGATTTTGGGACCGAGGGGTTTGCGTGATCCCCTGGGGTAATGTTCAGCTCTGTGTTGGCCATCATGTAGACGAGGGATGCTTTGGGCTTTGAAGTCATGGGGTTTTGCAGAAGTGTGTGATCATTCCAGGTAGTGCAAAGCCTTCGTTGTGGTCCTCTCTCTACACCAAGAGCCTAGAAAGATGCTGGTGGTGATGCAGATGGTGAAAAAGCAGAGGCAAAGAAAGCAGGATAAGACGATAGCCACAGGTGAGCCATTTTAAAACCACTCCTGCTCTTAGGTGACTTGCACATGCTGGTCGTGTCGTGCCTCTCTCACATGTTACAAGACCTATGCCTCAAGGCACTGTCCCCAAAGATGATGGGCGCATGTGAGCCATGTTGCTTGGCCAGCGACTGGTGACTCCTCGGCACCTCTTGCTGCCCACGAGCTGTCCTGGTTAGGGAGAATAACGCAGGCGCTATCTGATACATTAAAATATAAAAAGACTTTTGGGTACATGGACAACAGGTTGCCCAGAGCTTCTTACCTAACTCAGTTCCTCCACTACCTACAAAACAGCCCTGCATGGGTTATTTAAATGTAAAGTTCATTTTTTTGTGGGTACCGAGCAGTTTCAAAATGTGAAATTTCAAACCCCCAATGTCAAATTTTAAAAAAAGGGACGGCTTTCCATAATCTGCTGATTTTTTCAGTGTCAGTCTCAAGATTTTGGGGGGCTTGGTGTATACGTGGACAATTGCAGCTGGTAAGACTGGACTGAAGGACTATTATGTGTATATTAAATCTCTGGTATTCAGTTATGTGTCATTTGTATGAAAATTGAAGCCACCTTCTTCCTCAGATCTCCTGCTAATAGTGTTGTTTTAATTTGGGCTTGTTAATGGGCTGTGTAATTTAAGGACAAACCCCTGTGTTTGAAGCATTCCCAATCACTTCAAGTCACTCATCAGTGCTAAGGACTGTCCTGCCTTTGCAGAAGGAGGCAGCTGGAAAAAAATAGAAGTCTCCAGAGCCAAACTACAGGTGAATGTCTCCATCTCAAAGAAGGAGTTATGTATGTGAGTGCCCAAGAAATCCGGGGTCTGTGCATACTTGTGAAGATGCAGCATGTCTTTGGGAAAGTCTGTCTCCTTACTGGAACAGCCCTTTGTGCTGGGGTAAAGAGTTGGGACAAGGGATCAAGTTAGTCATGCCCAGTTTGGCAGCCGATGCTCCAGCTAGGATTTCTTCTCTGGAGATGCTATCTACTGGGCTTTTCCTCCCATTGCCTCCCTGACGGTCTGCTGGTCTCCTTGAGCAGGAGGAGGAAAAGCAGAAAGAAGGAGAAGGAGAAGGAGAAGGAGAAGGAGAAGGAGGAGGGCTGTCACACAGTGCTTGTTCTTCTGGGGATTTTATAGCACCCGTGCCTACTCCCTGACCACGACCTTTTCCTCTGCAGAAGGTTCTTAAGCTCCGTGCTTCTGTCTGGTCTTATTCTTCCCCCATGGCTCCTACCTCACTCTGGGAAGAGAGGTCCTACATCTCCTACAGCTTTATTTCATCCACCTCTCACCGTGCAAGACACAAGAGCAACGTTAAGCACATGCACACATCTCTGCTAATTTATGGTCCAGCTTGGGAACTCTGTGGCTTCTGGATATTGCTGGGTGGTTTTGCAAGCGAAATAAATATCATCCCTCCAGGATTCAGGCTGATAGCTTTATTTTAGGCATTTTACCCAAGAGGGAAATATAGAATCTACCCTTTAATTCTTTGCTGAAACCTGTTCCTTCTGAAAAATGTTGCTCAACTGAGTCATGAGAAGAAATACATCTAGTTGCAGAGCCAGTTCCCACCGCTTGGGATTTATGTCACAGACGACGTCATTCCATCAGGACATAGCTGCTGTGGGCACCTCGCAAATGAGATAGTAAGTTGCATTTATCCTGCCGTGTGCATGCAGAACAGGTATCTTCACGATAAATCCAGTGCCAGTGCCTCACTGGAGGATTTCGTTTCTGTGATAGGAGGAATCTCATTAACACGAACTTCAGAGGAATCCAGCACTGCCAGCCAGAAGACAAATGCAACGGTGCTGTCGTCATTTATCAAATGGAGAATGACCTTTGCTATCCATTAGGATGAAATGAAAAGCTTTGGGCTTTAACTTTGTTAAAATGCACATGGCTGTCTTTTTAGATCTCGGAGTCGGCGCGTTGTTGTTATTAATCAAATTGTGCATTTTGCTAGTGCTTAAACAGTATTGTTATATAATTCAATCTCTGTGTGATTTCAAGACAGCAGGCAGAAGAATTACACTGAGCCTGGCTGCAAAATCATCCTGCTGTGGTCAATGGCTGAGGAGGCCGAAGGGGTTTGGAGCCAAGTGCCAACCTAATGTTTTTAAATCACATCACTTGCATTCAAGTTACTTTAGGCCAGAATTAAATATGTGTGTCTATAAAGCTGTGTGTGTATGCTTGGGAGAGCTCAACTGAAGGAAATGGGTGCATCTCATTCTGGTCTGCTATAAATCTCCCCATGGGAAGAGGATGTAGGGATGGCTTTGGTCTTGTATTTCACTTTGAAAAATGCTGTTGTCCCAAGGAAAGGTGGCCATGCTGAAAAGAGGGAGAAGAAGGCATTGCTCTGCTGGCATCGGTCATCAGAGAGGGGACCAGCAGAGGGAAGCAGGGCAGGGGGTGGGTGTCTTTATCTCTGTGCCCCTCCGCTCCCAGGGGCGGCTGGGGAAGGGGCTGGCATGCCAGGGCAGAGCATGTCTGGAAAATCCTCTTTCCACCAGCTATTTAAGCAAGAGGCCTCAGGATATGGGTCCGTCCTCTTTGCTCACACCTTGTCTCCGACAGTCATCTACCAACACAAGTTCAGCTGTTCCCCAGGAGAAGAAATTGGCTGGATGAGTGTGTCCAAAGTGTTGCAGTCAGCAGCTCAATGTCCAAATGGAGATCATTTGGTGGTGTCCCTCAAGGGACTCTATTGGGACCGATGCTGTTCAGTATCTTTATTAGTAACATAGACGGTGGGATTGAGTGCACCCTCAGCAAGTTTGCCGACGACACCAAACCGTGTGGTGCAGTTGATACACTTGAGGGAAGGGATGCCATCCAGAGGGACCTTGACAGGCTTGAGGAGTGGGCCCATGCCCATGAAGTTCAACGAGGCCAAGTGCAAGGTCCTGCACGTGGATTGAGGCAATCCTCAGTATCAGTACAGACTGGGCGATGAAGTGATTGAGAGCAGCCCTGCGGAGAAGGACTTAGGTGTACGGGTGGACAAAAAATTGGACATGTGCCGACAATGTGCGCTCACAGCCCAGAAAGCCAACCGTATCCTGGGCTGCATCAAAAGAAGTGTGGTCAGCAGGTTGAGGGAGGTGGTTGTCCCCCTCTACTCTGCTCTGGTGAGACCCCACCTGCAGTAATGCCTTCAGCTCTGGGATCCTCAGTACAAGAAATGCAAGGACCTGTTAGAGCAGTTCCAGAGGAGTGCCATGAAAATGGTCAGAGGGCTGGAACACCTCTCTTGGTGTGGAGGACAGGCTGAGAGAGTTGAGGTTGTTCAGTCTGGAGAAGAAAAGGCTCTGGGGAGACCTTATTGAGGACTTTCTATACATAAAGGAGGCTTATAAGAAAGATGGAGAGAAACTTTTTACCAAGGTCTGTAGTGATAGGACTAGGGGTAATGGTTTTAAACTAAAAGAGGTTAGATTTAGATTAGATATAAGGAAGAAATTTTTATGACAAGGGTGGTGAGATACTGGAACAGGTTGCCTAGAGAAGTTGTGGATGCCCCATCCCTGGAAGCGCTGAAGCTCAGGTTGCTTTGAGCAACCTGACCTACCGAAAGATTTCCCTGCCCATGGCAGGGGGGTTGGAACTAGATGATCTTTAAAGTACCCCCCCAACCCAAACCTATAATTCTAAAGCCTCACAAATCCTCCTGACCTCCTTGGCCACCGTTGCACGTAGCCTGAACCCAATGGCTCCTTGTGTGTGTCTGGCAATGCTTCCCCTCCCTTCCTCCCCACAAGCTCTCCCCTGCTTTTTTCTGGTCACAGTGAAGCCCACCTCCACCCTGGTGGTCGTGTGGGCTGATAATTTGGGACCATCTGTGGCCTGGACAACTCTTGGTGTTCTCACACCAAAGATGAATCTATTTTTCTGCATAACCCCTCCAGTATTTCTATTTTTCTGGCAATTCGTAAGGTGAGGACAGTTCTGCCAAGCAATGCAGGCAAGGCAATGAGATGGTGGCTGAAACCTTCTTGTCTTCACCCAGGAGCTGCACCCAACTCTGCGTCCCTGGGTTTTCAGCCATTGCTGCGAGAAGTCGGTTCCTGCCCTACAGCTGAGTCCCATTCCCAGCTGACTTGACCAAAGGCAGAACAGGCTTGGAGCAAGCAAAACAAACCCCAAAAGTCCATGTAGCTGTGTGAATTAGGTCTGGTGAAATCAGTCTGAGGTCTCACCTTACAGGCTTCTCCACGTGGTGGAACTGAAAAACTACGATTGGGTCTCTGGTTAGAAAAACTACCGGGTTTATAGGTTGTAACCCAACCTGTAGTTATTTCAGTGTAGGTCTGTGCAGATGCTTTATGTAAGCCTAAAAAGATCTTTTTTTTTTTTTTTTTCTGCTTAATGTATCTGCTTGTTTACAAACATAAACTAAATCTAGTTTAGAGCACATGGTGTAACAGGATCTTATATTGAAATAACAGCAAGCTTTGTGTTCTAGCTGGTGTAGCTCAGCTTGCAGATAAGACCGTAATACTTTTGCATATAGACAAGCCCAGAAGCAAACATATATATATACTTGTAGCTTCAATGCAAAAAGCAAGAAAAAGTAATGATCATGAGTGCTGGAGCCTTGTAAATCAACTAAGCACCATCAGCTAGTCTGACAATAGCTGGACAAAGAGCAGCTGATACCTCAGTGGAAATCAATCTGTTAATGGACACGTTTCCTAGAGTTAATGCAAGTCTCTGCGAGAGAGAGGATCTGAAACAATTAGCTGGAAATACATCCTTGTTTGAGAAGGGTCTTTGGGAAGTGTCTCTTTATCTAAAGTTATGTGAGCTTTCAGTCTGCTGGTGACATTGATGCAAATCACCTCTAAAGCAGACTCAATCCTGAATTTTTGTTTTACCAAATATCATGGATATTGGTATATAGGATGTGGCATTTACTTCTGGGTGCTTGTAATAAGAAAGTTTGCATCACTCAGTTACAAATCCATATGTAAAAGTCATTCCCGGCGTGGACCGTGAATACCTGGAGAAGCTGCGTGGCACTGCATCCGTGTCTTGCTCGGGCCCGGCTCTCCCCTGGGAATGCCTCTGCTGTGAGAAACTGAGCTAGGAGGCTTGAATGAGGAACAAGTGACTAAATATTGACTCAGAAAAAACAAAGATCCCATTTAGATGTAAATGGAAAAGGCAGGGGGTGAGGGGGGGGGTGTTGGAGAAGGAGGAAGGAAACAGAAATACATAAAATAAGAGTCTACAAGCAGAATTATCTCGTTGCAGAATCCGTTTTCCAGACTTCCCTTGGTGAGTTATCGGCAACACTCCACATATTTGTGCAGCCAAATAGCTGCAAGGCACAAGTACATTCTCTAGTAGCAAATAATTCCCTTTCCCGATAACATCTTCAGCAGGGCTTGGCTGCAACGTGCAAGCGCAACGGCACGGATTTTGCTCTGGAGGTTGGGGGGGACCCAGCCTGCTGTTTGTCAGGCAGGTCAAATTCAAAGCAAAAGCAATATATGCACCCAGGAGGGGAGGCTTTCAAAGACACTGAGGTTTTCCAGTGGGAGACAGGCACATTGGTGCCTGGGGGACCTTTAAGCACCGTCCTTCACCCTTTCTACATAGTCTGCATTCAAACAGCGAAGATGCTAACCAAGAGGTGATGGGAGTGTTTTGGTTCTTAGCAGGATGGTGCCTGGGTACCAGCTCCAGACACAACAGATTTTTGGGTGTGGAAAGGGCTGGGGAAGAGACACAGGGCAGGAAAATATATTTTTTTCATCTTGCTTCCTGGCTGTGTTGTGGGTCTGGGCTGCTCATAGAGTCCTCTAACAATGTCAGCATTTGGACCTGAGATGTGTGATGTGTTGGTGCTGCCAGAGCCGGGTCTGGACACTGGCCTTTCCCATGACCCACCAAATCCAGCCTCACCCAGCTCACCTCAGCCAGGCCTGTCCACCCTCTCCCTTGCTGACTTTGATTATCTGCAAGCAGACTGTAGGCGTATTGACAATTAAATGTACGTGCTCCATGGCAGATATCAGCATGGACATCAGCTCTGGGCTGCTTCTGAGTTAGAGCAATGGGAAGGTCTACCAGGGAAACCCTGCAAATTTAACAGAGTAGTTTCTTCTTTGCCACTAACACAAGATGCACCTTGGTGTGAAGTGTCAACACTTCAGCATTTGCAAAACAGGGTCTGTCAGACCTCTCTGCACGAACACTAATTGCTTATACGTGGTGAGGCTGCGCAGCCCAACAGACGGACCTGGACAACTCTGGCCCTGGCCCAGCTCCTCTGTGGCCGTCCTGTCTTTGAAAGACAGGTTGTCCATCGGTGTCACCCATCCGCCTTACGTTGGTTGGGGAGTTGCCACCCCTGGGTCTGAGAGTGTGTGGCTCCAGGAAAGGCCACAGCAAGTTGGAGTAGATCAGATCTGGAAAGATGGAGTTCACCCGTCTCCCTGGCCAGCAGAATGAGCGCTCAGGATGTGCGAAATTAGGTTAAAATGATGTAATATCCATTGGTTCAGCTTTTTATTTCTCTTCTGTTGGTGTCACTTAACAGTAACTGACCAAGACAAAGTCGAGTACTTGGAGAGAAGGGTAACTGCGCTTTTAAGGTCAATGATTTTTCTGAGCTCCAGCAGAATAATAAAACATGAAGGATCAAAAGTCAAATCTCTGCTACAGGGTCCCAAGCCCACGTCGCAAAATCGTGCCACTAGCAGGGGTTCCTCCGCTGCTGCTCACATCAGTCCAAGTGTTCGCATCAAAGCGTCAAACCTTGCAGGGATGTGCTTGCCCACGTTGGCTTGGCTGCAGATGTGAGGGGTTACGTGTGTCCTACCCTCGCCAAGCAGAAACACCCCTTTTTTCTCTTTTTTTTCCACTTGCTGAGAAAATGGAGGCAAACGCAAGAGTCTGTCATCCAGGTGCACAGAATTCAGCCGCTGCTCCGCACTGGAGGCACCAACACAAGAAAAATCAGTGCAAGAGCTCAGCCAAAGGACCCAGCCCCGTCAGGGCTCCCATCAAGCTCTGTTTATTCCCGTCTTGAATTTTCCTGCAGATGAAGAGCATGTTATCCTTGGAGACGCAACCTGGAGCTGTGCTTGCAAATTGAAATCTTGGGCCCTGCACGCTTGCTGGGAAGCGGTGCGTCAGCGGTGAACGCTCGCAGCACGCTGTGCTTCACGGGGGCACATCTGCAGGGGCTTCGCTGCTTGCAAGGGTCTCTTGCTCCACAGCGGGGGAAAATGTGATTTTCCTGGGTTTTTTTTTTTTTTTTTGGTGGAAGGCTTTACAGGCTGGGATTTGGAAGCTTTCCCAGTCCTTGCAAATAAAACTGTGAGTCTGTCTGTGGAGCGTTGGAAGAGGAATCTCAGGAACGTGGGAGCGTTCTCCCTGGAGCTGCTCTGGAGTTTCTCCTCTTGCTGCCTTGAAATACTCCTAAGGTGGTGGTTGTTCTGCACATCTCCATGTGCTGGAAACAAAGGAAAAGTGGGACCTAACAGCAATTTGGTTTGAAATAGGCACCCCCCCCCCCCCAAAAGCAGGATTAGGCCCTGCAGTTGCAGAACAAAAAGAAGGAAATATCAAGCCTATGTTCTGCACAGTAAGTGTAGGACAAAATTAATACCAGCAGCGGTCCCTGCTTCAGTCATTGCAGTTTGTAAAAGACCTCAGTGCATCCTTGCGCCCTGTTTTTCATGTCACCACACAACGGAGGCTGTCTATTCGGGGCAGCTAACCAGCTTCCTAGCTCTAATGGGACTTGAGCAAGCCAAGAGATATTCAGTGAGCTGAGATAAAAGGCTAGAGCTGTCTCCCAGGCTGTATATATTGAAACGAGAGATGTTCTTTTCTTGTTGTTCCCCATCTACATGAAGGATATGATGACTAATCATAAAATTTTATGGAACAAAAGCTTATGGGCATTGTATTCCCTATTTTGTGAGTTAGGAGTTGCAGTCAGTTCAGGAACGTGATGAACCCTGAAAAGTAGAAATTTTATCTTCTTAACCAAGGACTGGAGCCATGCAGCACCACCGGCGGGATAATCTATTTCCTCCAGGCTGCTGCCTTAAAAATGTCAAGAAGTTAAAGGGATTTAAGTAAAAATAGAAGACGACATCCTGGATGACGGGAGAAGGCTTCGCATCCGGCGGGGAGCCGGGGAAGGCAGGAAGGCACCAGGCAAAGCCCAGCACCGGCAGGGAGCCCGACTCACATGGGGACCTGCGGAAAGTCAAAAATCCACCCTGGCCCTTTTTCTGGGGGAAACACGGGGTTATTTCTGCTTGTTCTTGCTACTCTGGCATGCACATGGGGTCAAAATGAGATGGGGGCCAGGGCTTGGGCTGGCTCTCGGGGCTGGTGAGGTGGAGGTGAGGGGTGAAGCGCTTTCTGCTTCCCATGGCAGTGCCGGCGTGAATGGCAAACCCCTTGATTTATTGCACATAGGAAATCTCAGCAAACAGGAGCTCTTGAAATTTTCTTTCGAGTAGCAGCGGATGGGCAATGGCAGAGACCCCGAGATGGAGATGCGGGGACATCGAGAGCTGAGCAGTGGCATTTTTCCAGGGCTCGGTGCTGAAATATCGTCTCGGTATAATTGAGTGAAGAAGACTCAGTCTGTCCTCTAACAGCAAATTAAACACAAGTTTGTGGGTTTGGTGGTTTGCTGCCAAGTGCCAATACAGCTCCATATTAATAGCTTATGACAGGATTATTCTCCCTGTTTTTGGCAGGAGGGAGCTCTTTGGCCTTAATCCTGCTTGTGGCTAAGGAAAGAAACCGAGCACATCCCCTGTATTTACCAATGGCGTAACTCTTCACTCCCAAATATAGCTTAAATCCCAAATTTTCAGAGGCGAGCAGAGTAGAACGACCCTGCATCAATCTGAAAATGCCACTGGGCGATAAGGAGGGGTGAGGACCCTTCGTACACATTCCAGCCACCGAGCTCAAGTTTCCCCATGAACACAGATTACCCCTAAAATATAATATAAGCCGTCAGGCTGTTAAATCGAAGGCTCTTTAAAAATGTGTTTATACCTGTAGCGAGCTCAGCATTTAAATGCCTGAAAGGGGGGAAAAAAAAAGGGAATAGGGCTGGAAATAGAAAAGCAAAAGGGATTTGAAGTGGTATGTTTAGGAGGGCAAAGTACTCAGCACACAACTGGGTCAAAACCTCTTTTGGGGACATCTGGATGAAGGCTCCCACAGCATTAATCCTTTTCAAAAATCACAGACTCCAGCCAGGGACCTCAGTGGTCACAGAGAATATATTTCAATGAAAATCTCCAAATAACACATGTAAACTAGTTTCCTGGGAAGCCCAGCATCCCACCCTTGCCTGCGCTTGCAGCGATGAGGAACTGGACAGAGAGGCTTCAAGGGCTTGATTTTGGGAAAAACTGAGTTGTCAGCGCTACCAGCTGAGCTTCACTGGAGATTTGAACCGGCAGGATCGCTGGAAATGAAAGCAGGGTTTTTATCCAAGAAGGAATTTTCAAAATTTGTCCCTAATTGTCGAAGTTTCGATTGGCTATGTCAGAATTTGCTGGTTTCTATGTGGGCAGCAGGGCTGGGCTGGCACTGGAGTCTTTTGGACTGGCCAGCGCTGGGGTTAGGGGGGGACAACAAAGATACGTGTGTGCAAACCACCAAAACCTCCAGGAAAAATGAGGACAGCCTTGAATTTTTATAAGGAGGTTGGCACAGGCATCGCTTTGTTCTTCCCACGGACCTGCGGACAATGTCCTTCTCACTGTTACATATTTGCAAAGAGGAGGAGGGAAAAAAAAATGTCAAACTTTGTCTCCTTCACCCTGACCGTGCCAGCCATGCCCTGTGGGCACAGAGGAGGTGACGGGGTGGCCGGGGTGGAGGTGACATCCCACAGCACCGAGCTGCCGTCGCTGCATTCCTCAGTGCTGCACAGAGCCGATGCGAATTTTGGGAGGTAGAAATGTTCCTCTTGACTTCACGCTGGAAACTGCGTGGAGTAACCAGGAGTCAAAGCATGAATAAATAACTACAGGGAAAAAAAAAAAAAAAGAAACCCAAAGCCCCCAAGATGCTTGAGTCTGCTTTAAAGTTCTCACGTGGCATGAAACAGAGACATCTGCACTTTTTCTCTGTTCCCTTATCTTCCCAAAACCACAGAGGAGCATTTACCCACACGCACACAAACATTTCTGAGAGGATCCAGGCAAAGACACACTAAAATATTTAAATGTAGCACCACGCTCAGTCAATGACCTTTGCATAATTAGAAACTCTTTCTCTTTCTGATCATGGAAACGGCCCGTGGCTTCTGCCTTTGTTTTGCTCGCTATAGTCTCCATATGCCCCATTTGCATCCTGAAATTATCGATCGACTGCGCATCTCAAATGCCAAGATTTATAAGCAGCGATGGCAGGGTTGGGGGTCCCAGGTGGTGGGTTTGGAGGTCACCGAGGTTTTGGCTGCTGCAGATGGGACAAGCAGAGGGTTTAGCTGTGTAGGGCCTCACTAATGAGTTGCAAGTTGGGTCAGTTCTTGAACGAGGAGGCTTCCTATGGCCCTGTTCCCATCTGTTCCCCAAAATGAGGCTAACAAAACACAAAACAACTCCCCTCTCGCACACAGGGCTGTCACAGCCTGTTCTTCCTCGTAAAGATGTCAGCGTGTTCCAATCATTGGCTTCATCACATGCCTGGAAATCAGTGGGTTTAACAGCCCGTGGAGGAGAAAATGGTATGTGTCTTTTTTGCTACAGAGCAGGTTTAGGATGTTTGTCATAGAATCAGCTTGGCAGGGGGCTGTAAATGCGGCCACAGGGCCACGTTGCATTGCTTTCACCCTTTGGAGAACCGGAGTCGTAAGACCCTATCCTTCATCTATGAAGTCAATGAGATTTCGCCACCAGCTCTACGGTTCCTTACTATCCAGATGTGGATTTATAAGGTTGCTTTTGCTTTCCTGGATGCTTTGATTTGGCTAAGACTTCTGAACCGAGGAGTCCTTCGTTCCGCAAGGCAGATGGCGATTTTTATTAGCAAGTGGTTTCCTGTTCTTTCTATTCCTTCAATAATGTATTTTCTGTTGCTGTAGTTGGATGTATGCTATATATATGATCGCTAACACTTAGCAATGAATTCATGTTAATTTTCTTTCAGCTCAAAGGCTTTTTGCATTCGTCTTCTGTCTCTTAATGGCAACAGCAGGTATATGTGTGCTCTTTTGGTACAAAAAAAGGTCTCACAATCTTTTCATAGCTGATTCTACTGTTTCCATACAAAATCTTCCCTAATTTAACATAACCAGTAAATCAGCAACACATAACAGTGCCTTTTCCCTGCCCGAAAGGCGAGGAGCTCTCAACCTCTTCCAAGATAACTTGGCTCCTTTGTTAAGGAAAGACATTATCTGATGGGGTACGAGGCATCTTCATCTCCTAATGATTCCAGCGAAATCCAGTAGCAATCAGGGACCTACCAGAATTGCATTTCTCAGCCATTACCTTATTGCTGTAAAATATAGTTTCAGCCATCCGTCTGCTAAAGAGCCCATAATAATGACAACTCAACCAGCGTCTCAGCCGATCCTGACAATAGCGAGCCTTTCAGCTTACAAAGCTAACGACTTACTAATTACCTATACCGAGCAGGCGTAGGAGAAGTCACCATCTATAATCATCTATATAGCAAAAGCTCCCACGACCGGGAGGAAGGCAGTGCTCCGGGTTTCAGGAGCTGCAGTTGCACATTGACTTAACAGGATGTCGCAGGACATTGTTCCTTTTGCTACATCTTCCTGACATCTGCGCCCGGCTGGTGGTCGGGTTTTTTTGGTGGGGTGTTTGTTGTTTTGTTTTTTTCCTCTTTTTTCTTTTTCTTGTGCTCAGATTTCAAGGTTTTGGGGGCAGCGACAGCCTTTTTTCTGAGTTTATCCATCGCCTGGCTGAAGGCAGCCTGGAAACCTGCCAGGAGCACCTGGCAATGCACTTAGTAAATTATAGTAATGAAAAGAATGTCAAATGCTAGGAGGTAGTTATAAGGCTTTACTGATGTATATACTTTGAAGGCCAAATGCTGCTTTTAACATATTCAGGTATGGCCTGGCACCTCTTTACCCCAACAAGATGCAGAGGAGCAAACTGATTAATTGTTAGGTCTTACTGCCGGTGAAGTCTGAACTCCCAAGTAGTTATTAACCGCAGATCCTATAGTCCTTAGCAAAATGGTGTTTTTCTTCTCTTCTGAAATCACACGCGTGTATCATTGCTGCAAAGTTTGCAAAAGGCAGTGCTGAGGAGTTTGGGGAGACGAGGTGATGGGCCCCTGCCAGCTCAGTGCTTTTGGCCGGGGAGCTGAATCCTGCTTGGGAACAGCACGGGCTGGATCGCGCTGGAGATGTGGAGGATGTTTCTGTAACCCGCTGATTATCTGCTGGCTGAATGGGAGCCAGGGGACCGTCTCTCGTTTCTCATATGCAATAATTTCTAAAATGCATTTCATTCTCTATAGCAGATATATGTGAAAATGATGTTTAATTTTAAGTGGCTTTGTGGGTGTTCACGCTTTGCTGGTGGGTGAAATACTTTGGCGCCTGCAAATTGGGAAAGTTTTGGATCTGAGGTTCATGGTGCTGACATAGCAGAGCTCCCGTCATCCCGGCACTCCTCGAGCATCCCCTGAAAAGCAGATTCCTTGCTTAATAAAATATGGTTGTGTGATACCAGCAGCTGGATGAGGCTTTCAGCACAAACAGGGATACGTGCAATTAGCTGACAAGCCCTCGCAACAGCAGCCTTTCATACGCAGGCTGGTGTAGGGTAAACCAGAGCCAGGCTGAGACTGCGCACCCGAGCCTTGCCAGAGCTTCAGCACTTGAAAAGTAGAGCTCCTCTCCTACCTTATATCCTGCAATGATTGGGGTGTTTTCATTATGTTCGATGGGGGAAGTCTGTTTGATTTATGGGATGGCTGAATATGTCTTTGTGGATGGGGACCCAGCCATCTGCTCTCGAAGCTGCCCTCCTGGGGGATGGGGAGCATCATTGCCAGGGATGGTTCCCACCGTAGGATAATGTGGTCCAAGCCCAGGGAAGCAGTCTCACCGGCTTCGTCTGCTGGGATGAAGGTCAAAGTAGCAGAATTTCCCCTAAATTAGGTATAAGTAAATTATAGGGAAACTGTCCCCATCCTCTACTTCCCACCACTGTGGTAGTGTTAATTTTCAAATGGAGACAAAATTTAAGAGGAAAAAGGGGAAACATCTTGGAGAGAGAAAGTCCATTCCCAGATGAGCAACAGGGGCAGGAGAGAGCATCCTGCAAAGAGGGATGCAGTGATTTGAGAGGGGGCTCAGCTCTGGGCTGCAGGTCCTTGGCAGGGGCTGGAGCTGCGGATGGACCTGGATCCTCCTGGGGAGAAGGCAAGAAAGGCAACACTCAGGTTTGGGCTGCCAGTGCTTCTGATCTTGGCAGACACCTACAAAAGGTGTTTAGTCGCCCTTAGGTATCACAAGTCCTTCAGGAAAGAAGCTGCAAAGAGAGCACACAGTGCTGGTCCTCCAGGGAAGATGGGCGACTTGTGGGGCACAAGGCAGAGCGCTGGCTCTGCCCCATAGGAAAAGGGATGCGGACCATCCACCCAGAATAGCCCATGTCGCTGGAAAAGACGTACGGAAGCTTCTTGGCACATTTTATTTGTCTTTTAGACTTAGGTTGATCTCTGAGCTGATCCTTCAAGAGGAGGACCTATAGTGACTGTAAAGTCTCAGGATGTCTTTCTTGAATGATAATAGCTCAGTTAGAGCCAGTCATTAGACAGATATGGCTAAGGTCATCTTCACTTATGTACTTTACTCGGCCATTTTCTTGCTGGGTCCTTCTACAGCTCTTTGCAGTCAGCTTAAAATTTTTGGCTTCTCAGCAAACTTTCCCATTAGAAGTCAGCTGCCTGGCCAGGGCCCCACAACACCATAAAACCTCGCAACAGCCTCTCCCTACTGTGAAAATGAGAGCTGACTTCTAGCCTTTGGTTTCTCTTGTAGTCAGCTGCTAATCCATGAAGCCCTTTCTTTATCTCAGGCTCCTTTTATTGCTTTGACAGCTGTTACGGTGGCAAGGCTTTCATGAATCCCAGGTATGGGATACACATTCAATCACCTTCTCCATCATATTCATTGACTGCTTCAAAGGACGTGAATGTGTTATAAACTTTGGCTTTTTTCTGCAGAAGCCCCCTGTTGCCCTTTCCCTGGTGTATCAGATCTGCCAAATGCATCCCTGTGTATCCATATGTACCTATACTTGATTGTATTTTCTACTCGTTTGCCTAGTGCAGGTCAGACTGATTGAACCACAGCACTTAAACTTGCCTCTTCAGAAACCAGTGTCAAGCGTGCTATTTCTCATACCCTGTGGACAAATACTGTTATTTATTCATATAATTATATTTTAATCTCTTTACAAGTCTTGGGCCTGTGACATCTCACACTGGCAACTTGCTCCTCTCTCAATTTACCTGTTTATTCCAAAATCTCTGTCGGTGACACTTGTATTTAAGAAGCTCATCAGACCCATTCCAGATAAAGAGGGTTTTGCTGTGGGAGTCTCCAGCCTCCCATCCCGGCGCAGACACATGGGGGGCTCATTTACACGACCTGCCAGGGTTTTTTATTTCACCCAAAACTTCTTTCACGCTTCCACTGCTTGCTGGCCCCAGTGAGTCCCTGGTAGACTTTCTGTCTCTGCTATGTTTATACGTGCATTTTTATGCCTCTGGCAAACTGTTTGGCAATATCTTTTTCACTTGCCTTATCGTGGTTTTATATTTGCCAGTGTTTATGCTATATTCTATTTTCCTCATTCAGATGTAGCTTTTTGATGGCTATCTTTTTTGTGTTCCTAATAGCCACCTTCACTCTGCTACTTAACTTCTCTGCTTTTAAAAAATCCTTTAGGGTCTTTCTTAAGGAGTGTTACGTGTTGAGATGGAGCCTGTAACATATCTTTAAGCTGCTGCCATGATACTTGAAAGCATTTTATCTTTTTAGGTCTTCCATTTATTTTTTAATGTAATTCCCCTTTCTAAATTTTAGGTGTTACTGTGAATCAAGACCACTTCATGCCGTGGTGGAAAGTAGCAGGTCCAAAGCACACAGGTAGCTTCGTAAATGTAAACAAAGGCAAATCTATTTTAGCTCAATCTATGTTAGGCACTGAACCCCTGAAACACGGGACCAAAAGGGTCCCCAAAGCATGCTAAGCTCAGTGCTGCAACATTACAAGCAATCACATCATATTTTTCCTGTAGTATATTTATCAAACCTAATTTTAAAACATCTACAGCTCTTTCTTCTGCTGCTTCCACTTGGTGGCTGCTCAAGAGCCTTAGTCACGTGCGAGCTGGGGACTTTCCACCCTGAGAGATTTGCACTTACCCAGGCGATACCTGGTTGATCCTAACTTTGGAGCTGAGACAGTTTTTCTCCTTTCCCGGGGTTTATTTCCCACCCTAGAGCACCAAAGCCAGGCTGCTGTGACCCCAGAGATCAACTTTCCCAGCCCCGACCGTCCGCACCAATGGCTGCACACAAACCTGATCCTGCTCCTAAAAACCTTTCTATTAATGGCAATAATATAGGGCTGGGAATGGAAACCTTTATCCATATTTATGCGCCGGTCCCATGTACCGTGAGCTTCACGTGCAGTGTAAGCCACAGATATGATGCGAGGGCTATTTACATCTTTCAATGCTTTCTCTGTATTTCAAGCTCAGTCCCTAAGCCCTGATTCATAAAAGCACTGAACTACTTACTCGGAGCCCAGCACATCTGTAAGTACTTTGCTGAATTAGAGCCTTATTAATCTTCCTGCATTTAAAGTAACTTTTTATTACATTTTAAAAATAAATGGGCATGTACTATTTTTTCATGTTTGGGATTTTTTCAAACATTGATTTTAAGGCTCTTCTGGCTTGGCTGGATATCCCTTCTTCCAGCCAAGCAGCTGCTCACGCTAAACCTGGGAGAAAACTCCCTCTCGCAGCGCCGATGCTGCCGGGAAGGAGCTCCAAGTTATCTGTGATTCCCACTTCCAGGGGGAAAACAACCAAACCTCCCCGAGGAGCCACGCTGAGCCATCCCAAATCCGAGACCGCAAGGCATTTTGCGTTGAAAAATCACGGATGTAGCTGTGGGTACATTTCTCAATTATTTCAATGGATTTTGGGAAAAATGCCAGCCAAGCGTTGCTTGCACAAGTTGCAAAAGGGATTTTTGGAGCTGGAGGAAATAGTGGTGGTGGGATTTGGGGCTGAGACCTGTGCGGGAGGGGGAGCTGTGTGACGTACAGCAAAGCTGCTCCCTCCTCCTGGCTCCGCTTCATTAGTCAAAAATTAAAAATTTAAAAAATTAAAAAATTAAAAGCAGTTTTCCAGTGCTGGAAGCAGTAGGTCCTTGGAAACTGCAATGAGAAAACCTACGATTTGGGAAGAAAAGACACAGGAGCCCTTAAAACACCTTGTGAGGCTGCGGCTGAGCTTCCCTCTTCACTTGCCAGCCTAAAATATCCCGTGGGGAGATGCAGAATGGAGAGATTGTGCATGTTCAAATGAAGCACATTTCCAAGGAAAAAAATAATGCATCAACCCAAGCGGCAGGGGTTACCTCGCTGTCTCCCACCACAGGTACATGGTGGGCAGGTGCCTCCCCACCCCAGCACAGCTCATCCGCCTCCTACAAATACATCAGGTGCAAATATTCCCCTGTGAATCCCACTGGGCTCTTTTTTCCAGGCCTGTGCCTTTATTTTTCAGCCACGCAAACCAGCGCATTTTCTGCAGTTAATAGTTTCTGCATTTCTGTATTTAAAAAAGGCAAATGCGCTGGTTGGCATTGCTGAAAAAAAACCGTGCAGGGTTGGCAAAAGGGTGCAGAACCTTGCAGTTACGAGCCTCGTATGCAAAGCTCTGTGCAACTTTTCCCTGTTCTCCAAGAAGCGGAGTGTTAGAAAATGAGAAAGTGGAAAAAAAGGGCAAAATCAGATCTTCAAGGTCCTTCCTCGTCCCTCCTTCCCCGTGTGGGGCTGGGGGAGCCACAGAAGATGCTGCAAATCCAGCCACGTTAATGGGAGGTTTGATTTACGGGAAGCTGGGCTGAGCTGAGCTGTTTGGGAGCGTTTTTTGGAAGAGTATTGAAGTTTGTTTATGCCATGCAAAAGCCAAGCTGCCACGAAGGTCTTGCTTTCGGGGGGAGAAGTTGAAGAGGATGCAGCCAGGAGGTTTGTTTTTCACACTGGTTTTGGGGACGTATTTGTTTTCTTTGACAGTGACTTACAGCCTGGCTTTCTTTTCTATTTTGTTAGGGCAATAAAGAAGATAAATCTGTAATAATTCAGCTCTCTGTCTTTAATAAAATCTTGTCTTCTTCACACAGCCCCTGGGAAGATCTCCATTTTGCAGCCCCGTGAGATTGGCTGGGTTTTTCCATTTCACCTCTTCACCAGAAACGACAGAAAAATAACATTACCGGGAAAATTAATAGCTAAATACAATTTCAGGCAGAGGGAAAGCTTTCGGCAGGAGGAGCAGGACTCGATCCTGAGTCTGACCGTGCCGGCCTGTCGGACGGTTTTCGGCAAAGGCCAGGAGCAGCGTGGCGGCTGCTGCAATTACTTTTGTCTTCGTTAACGGGCTCCCGGGTTGGAGACCTCAAATAGCAGCTAATGAGAATTTCCATCCTCGACGCGGATCAATGTCGAGCTAATCTTTGTTGGTTTTGTGCTTGCGTCGGGTACCGAGGAGAAAGGAAATTAAGCTCCGAGCAAAGGGGGTGGTAGGGGAGACGCCGAGGCAGCAGCGGGCTGGGAGAGGGAAAAGTCCTTGGAAGTCACTGAAGAAAGTTTGGGGTTTGCGGGTTTTTTTGCACCCCGCTGCCTTTTTAGCCCGGTTTTGCATTGCACGAGGCCTTGGTGTCTGGGCATGTGCCCCCGGGCGTTTGCCTGCCCACCAATTTTTTGACATAATGACTTATCTCACCCCAATTTGTCAGAAATGGAGTGAAAATGTGTTTGCGCTTGAGCGCTGCGGGGGGGGGGCTGGGGAATACCGTGGTCACCCACCTTTGTTCCAGACTTTTTCCTTTCTTTTTGGAAAGTTTTTTGAAGGAATAAAGCAGCTGGGGATGGCGGTCGCACCTGGAGAGATGAGTCGGAGCGTTGAAAAGCGCCGGCTTCGCAAAGCTGCTCCCAAAGAACCAAGGCGGGGGGGGGGTGGGTGTCATTTTTGCAGCCTCAGAAAGCGGCACGGGAGAGAAGAGGCTGGAAGGTGGGCTCTGCAGCTCCATCCTCACCCAGGGACGAGAGAGGGGAGAGCGGCCATTCCTCGGCCACGAGCGCAGAACCTTGACGGTGGCCCCGTTGCTGGAGACCGATGTGCTGGAGATGGTGGGGAAGGTGTAGGAGGTGGGTGGTGGTCTGGAACCCCCCTCCCTCTGGGGTGGGAGGTGACCTAGGAACTTCCCGGGGGGGGGGGGGGGGATCCAGAGCACCACAGCTATTGAGAACCCCTGGGGGAGGTGATCTAGAACCTCCCCACCCAGCTGCAGGCAGCCCAGAACCACCCTCTGGGGCAGGAGGTGGCCTGCAGTCCCTGGAGGTGATCCAGAACCCTGAGGTGATCTAGAACCCCCCCGGCCCCGACAGGTGACCCAGACGCCCGGGTGATCTAGAACCTCGGGCCTCCAGGCAGGTGTGGGTCTAGACATGGGGCAGGCGGTGATCTAGAACCCCACGCAGTGATCCGGTCCCCCAGGGGATCTGGAACCCGAGGCCCCCCCCCCCGCCCTCCGCAGACAGGCTGCGGCCTGGACCCCTCGCTGATCCAGAGCCCCCCCCCCCTTCAGGCGCGTGGTGGCCGGCCCCGCCCCCTGCTCCCCCTCCGCGGGGCGCGGCCCCTTTAAGAGCGGCCCCGTCCCCTTTACTCTATGTTTACATAACACAGCGAGGCCGTACCATTTGCTAGCGGTGGGGGGGGGAGAGGGGAGGGTGCGAAGAAGGGGGGGCGGAGCCCCGCCCCCCCGCGGGCGCGCCCTCTCTGCTAGGCGGTGAATGGGAGCAGAGGGTGTGGGCGGGGCCACGCGTGAGCCGGGCGGGCGCCGCTTTTCTCCTCCCGCCCCCTACCGCGGCGAGTTGGTACGTCCCCCTCGGCGCTCCTCCTCCCTTCCCCGGGTGTAGTGGCCGTTGTCGGGCGGCCGGCGGCTCAGTGCGGGGCGCAGCGCGGAGCCCGCTCGGGACCGTGGTCCCCCCGTCCCCCCCCCCTCCCCAGCGGCGGATGGGACTGTAGCGGCGGGTGACTGACTCCGCGGCGGCCCCATGTTTTCCCCCAGCCAGGAGGAGCACTGCGCGCCTAACAAGGAGCCCGTCAAGTACGGGGAGCTGGTGGTGCTGGGGTGAGCGCTGTGGAGGGACGCCGCCGGGGGGTGTGTGTGTGTGTGTGGGGTGCGGAGAGAGCGGCGGGGGCCCGAACTGGGGCGGGGAGGGGGGGCGGCGGGAGTGCCCCCCTCCCCATCCCCTCCCGTTCCTCCCCTCAGCCCCCGCCGCCTTCTCCCCGCTGAGGTAACGCTCGGAGGCGCGAGACCCCCGGCGCGGGGCGGGGGGGGGGTGGGGGGGGGGGGGCGCGCGCCGCTTCCCGCCTTTCCCCCGCCGGCGCCCGCGCGCGCCTTGGGCGGCCGTTGGGGGTCCCCCGCTCGCGCCCCCTGCTCCGCTGCGTGGGGGCCGGCCGCTTGTCGGGTAACTTTGCCCGTAGGGGAGAGGACGGCTCGGCCTTCCTCCCGCCGCGGCTTCGGCGCTCTTCGCGGGGGGAGGCTGCTGGCGGCGGGCTGTCGGTCACGGTGACCGTGGGGCCTGAGGGTTGGAAACAAACTTTGTGCGGGGGGGGGGGCTGCGGAGTTGTGCCGGGCGAGGCCGTGGGGGGACACCCCCCCTCCCTCCTCCGCGCCGCGGGTGCCGTCCTGCCGCCGGTGCCGCTCGCAGGTGCTGAAGGAGACGCAGCCGCTGGCTGAGCTCTCCCTGGCGGTTTCTCCCCTCGCTCCGAGAGACGGCGTCCTCCTTGCAGATTGCAGGGGAGATGACTTTGGAATTAGGAGGAGAGGCGGGGGGGGGGGGGGGGAGGAGGGTGAAGCACTTATATTCAGATTCGTGGTGGAAATGTTTATTTTCTCAGCTTGATACGGATCTTAAAGTAATCCGCTTGGTATTATGTTCTTGCCCTGCTGTTAAAAGCTTGAAGCCTTTCTGCTGAACACCGTGGAAGCAGATGAGGGAGAAGCGTCTAAGCCGTGCTGGCTGAGAGCCCTTGTGAACCTTATAAGAGATGTTTAATTTTTATAGTTTAGTATGTAGAAACATACGGTTAATGGAATAATTTTTAATAATAAATACATTAGAAAGGTTTCAAGCCAGCCATGAAGCAGAACAGTTACAGCCTTGCTGCGTTATTCAGCCTCCCCCAGAATCTGTTACGTATTTGCTGCAGGGTCATAGAAAACCTTATGCTGGTTTGTTAGGGATTTTTTTGTTTTGTTTTGGCCAAGTCATTTCACAAAGAACTGTGTTCACCTCTGCAGAATAACTGTCTGAAGCTCTGGGAGCAGATAAAAAGAGCAGTCGAGACTGGGTACTCGTGTGTCCAATGGTGTACCTTTTTTCCTTAAGGGATGCTAAATCTTTCTTATCATGAGACTAGGTCAAGGTACAGTTACCATGGAATAAAATACAGCTGTTACCATGAACGTGGCATAGCTGGCACTTGAAAGACTTGAATTCAAGTCGAGTAACTTGATTTGGGAGAAATACCCATATCAAACTAAATTTAATAAAGAAACCTTCTTACTGTTTCGGTTGTGGAAATGGAGGGTAACCTCAGCTGTGCAACACTGTCTCTAACAATAAAGTCATAGTATAATGTTGAATCTTTAATTAAATTAGAGTGCATAAATTGATGTTGTGCTGCAGAGGCTTTTTGTGCGCAGCTGGAAGCATTTTCCTTTCTGTTGCTTTACTATTTTTAGCAGCAGTTGAAAGCACAGAAGTATGAAATGTTTTGGCTCTGATCTTCACCTAGCAAAGTCTGGTGTGCTTTTCCTTTAATATGGAGATGCATTGATCTCAGCTTATCGGTTCTGCCAGAGGTCTTGATCTTCACTGCTGTGTGTTGAAACATGCCAATAAAATTTAAATAAACTTTCTATGACTGAGTTTAGTTGTTATTTGAGTATCAGCTGTTCTCTAAAACTACTGAGGTTGTATCTTCTGGGTGTTACATGTACTAAAAAAGCAAACAAATCCTCCCGTCCTTGTAAGTACAATTATGAACAAGAAGTCTGCAGAGCTGAATCTCTCTGGTCAATATGTCTCTGTGGGCAACACTGAAACAATAGGGCATTGGCTGTCACAGCCTACTGACACAATGTGCTTGGTGGATGTGATGTAGAAATAGGTGGACATGATGGAAGCAGTCCAGGAAATGCTGTGACTTCAGTAACTACGCTTTCCATTTTTGGACTGAAGATTGGGGTTTTAAGATCCATTTGATACTTCAGGAGTTGATTACTGCATTTCCTATCAGAGATGTCTTAAATGTTGTATGTAGTGCCATAAATAATACAAACATATCTCTCTTTTTCTTTGGTGACTCAACATTTGTGATTAGGAATGCTTGGGACAGCTTAAGCATCTGTGCAGTATTCTAAAAAAAAAAATGAAATTCTTAATACCTGTCTTGTATTAAAATCCTGTAATCTGGAGTTCCATTTAAGTAAGACAGTGTAAATCTGCTCTCCTCTCCATAGTGAAACTGAGACCTATGGACAGACAGAAGCGTAGCATCACAGCTCTCATTACAACTGCTTGATTAAAATTGATAGAGTGACCTCACAGCTAGCTTTAAAAAAAAAAAAAAGTTGTTTTGAGACACTGTGGTTTAAAAAAAAAAAAGCATTGGTTGTGATGTTGATGAATAACTTCTGTCTTGAGCTGTGAGACTTTTAAATTAGGTGGTGAAAAGGATGATGAACAAAGGAATTGGCATACCTGGCAAACTGCTGTGAGTCCTGTTTTTAAGATGACAAAACTTTCCCTTTATCTTTTGCTCTTAACTCTGTCTTAGCAGTATTAAAGTAGGATTGTTGTATACTTGACCTTTAAATCAAGGGGAAGGTGTTCTTTTGGCAGTAGATAGTTCTTCCACCAGAACATGTTCCTGTATTGTCTCCAATAGTTATGATTGCTTGTCTGATCATTAATGTGATCAGGCGGTAAAGCCTAAAGCATTTGAAGTCAAGTCATTATAAGTCAGCAAATACATTTCTAATAACCTTCTCCCAGCAGTCTGTTGCATATTTTCCCTCAGTGATGTGGCAGTGCATGTTTGGTTAAGATTTTGTCGAGGTTTACATAATCAATGTTGTAGAGAATAAAGACGGTTTATGTAAATCAAGCCAGGCAGGTCAAGATGGCTGGTAAAGAAGAGATCATCTGCTTGATTGTGAATCTGCTTGTGTATGTCTGTCTGTAGCATCATCTGTTCACAAAAGGCTATGGATTTCTTGGTGATGCAGAAACATTCATATTCTAATTTTTTTTTTTTTGGCGGGGGGGGATGGAAGCTTTATTTGCAGTCCTGTCAAAATAATGGCCCATTATATATTTCTTGGAACATGGGGCTGAAGGGAGTTTTGAAGGAGATAATGAATACAGTAACAAGTACCTGAAGAGAGCGTCATGGTATTAGTACGTTATTTGTCAGTAGCCTTCATTTGACTTGTCTGGTATCTGATTAGCGATACAGAGCAACTTACAGTTGAGAACTGTGCTAGGGAAATCAAAATTAACCTCTTGAGATGTATGTCCTGTCCACCTCCTCCCACTACCCCTTGCCCCCCCCCAGGTTTGAATTGCACTGTGAATAATTTATTCTGGCATAATGGCATTCAGGCCAGCGTGGCTTTGTCTGGTGCGCTGGGTGCTGATCCCTGGCTGCGTGGGGTGGCCTTCAGTGAAGGCAGGTGTCAATGGCCTGGTGCCATTGAATCTCTCTTCCTTTGGGATGACTTTTCCAATATTTAGTGATGTTGAAGGGCAGCTTTAACTTCTCAGAAAAGTCACTTGATTAAAATGATGTAAGTTGAAGGAGGAATACCAAAGAAGCCTAAGTTTCAGTCAATGGCTGAGTTCTCTAGCAGTGAAAAGTTTTTGTACCTGACATTAGATACTTTCAATGTGATGTATTGTGACCAATACTAAGGAGAGTTTTGGACTGGGTTTCTGATAGGAGTGTGCATGTAAATGTAATATTTCTTACTAACCAAAGACTTCTGTTAGCTACTCATCAGCAAGGAGGTGCAGCCTGGTGCGTCCTCAGCTGAGGAAGACTTTGTCATCTAGACCTAATGGGTTTTGCAATATCTAATAAATTTTTTTTATCTAACTAGACAAACCTCTAAGGGCTGTCGCTCAGCATTGTTATAGTGGTCACTTTGAAATCACTGTCAACATTTTGTGTATAAATTTTCCACAGTCAACCATTAAAATAAATGAATTGGTTAACTCAGAGGCACTATGAATTGTTATGTGAGCTTTGTTTAATGTGGACTGTTGGACATCCTCAAATAAACAGGCTGTAGTTCTGCTTAAATTTAACCTTTTGAAAAAATAGAATAAAATTCTCATCTGTATTTACAGTGATAAATTCTGTGGTAACTTGTTCTCATTGATGGAACACTTCATACTTGGAGCAAATTTAGATTTGAAACATGTCTTTTTGTGTTAATCTGAAGGGACCTCCATTTCTAGACTCCTGTTTCTCATACAGGCTTTTTCTGACTGATCAAAGTTGCTCCTTAACCACTACCTCCTTGACAAGCTAAATAAAGTTCCTGAAGCGTTTCCTACTTTTTAAGCACATTTCCAGTTTTTACCTTATCTGTTTGGCTTTTCACGGAACTCTTTTGTTAATCTCTTGCTGTGCAGTTCAGGAAGAAGCTGATGTAGTTTTCCAGTAGTGTTGACAAATGCAGATGCAATATGGTATCTCTGCTTGTCCTTGATATCTGTTTGCTTCTGTTTATGGGCCAAAGGCAGAGGGAGGGTTGTACTGGCTATGGCATTAAACTAGGGACTTATGTTGCACTTACACAGTTTTGCTGTTTGATATCAAGCTGAAGCTTTGTTTAATGTTTCTGTAATTTTCTGCACTATATGGCTATATGGTGTAGATATATTGGTGAAACTGCTCAGGTGACTTGGGTTCTGCTTTTGAACTTTGTTTAAAAATGTACTTTAGGCTTCATTTAAAGGAGTGTCTGTAGCAAATAACAGTAGCCACCCATTAGATACATTCGAGGTTATGATTCTCTCTGAGAATCATTTGCTTCAACAGTCATAGCTGGAAAGCTGCTGTTCTGGAGAAACTGATCTATTTTTTTTGTTTGATATTGACAGTGGCTTCTTGGAGACCTTTATGTCTTGTGCTTAGTTTATGATGTATCTTACATGCTGCATATTGAGAATATGTGATCAGTGCCAGTTCAGAGTGTGCAAGTAGATTAATCAAACACCAGAAGTATTATGTCTGAATAGAACATTAACTGCATTGTAGAAAAAAATAGTAGAAAGGATTGTATTTGAGGAAAGATTCGTGGATTTTTCAGCGAAAGCTTGTGTATGGCTGGATAGAGCAAAGGTTGTGCTTCATTTAAGCTGAGAAAGAAAACATACTCGAGTTGGTTCTCTGCAACTATCCTAATCCTTGGAGTACTTTCGACTTTCTCAGAGTGCAGATTTGTATCCAGCTGTAGGCTTTATGCACAGCGTCTCAATACTGATGTAAAATCAGAGAACAGAAACTTCAAACTCTAGAAGCTAAAGATCTATATTTGTTGAAGCAAATCAGAGCATCAAACATCTGCATGTTTAATGCTTGTTATAAAAAGGAAACCGAGTGCATTCTGGAGGTTAAACTGTAATCCCCTTGGCATGTACAGGCAGTAGGTCACACATGTAGGAGTGGAAGACTTAATTTTTTTTTTCTTAAAATACGGAAAACAGACCGTTCACTCTGAGTAAACAAGTCTGAAATGTAAGACTTTGCCTTTGACTGATGCACTTCTCATGTAGAAGCAAATAGCTTCTGCTTTCCTATTTTGGCAGAATCAGGGATGCATAGTTTTCCATTTTCAGCTGAAATTTATAAATGAGTAGATACCGTGAAAGTCCACTTGGTTCTACTTTAAAATATGCATATAAACCTATAAATTACTTTCTAGGCTATTAAGATTTGTTCTTTGTTGCTGAAAGCAGCATCTTGCTTAAGCTATTTCATGCTCCATCTTAACAGCAGGCTGTTTTTCAACTGTGATTACAAGGTTGCTTGAGAACAGATTTTTCCTAAGAAGTCAGGAACTTTTTATTATCCAGTTCAAACTAAATTATGGCTGGTTTATACTCATTTATTGTGGAGCTAATGCTGCTCTCTGACTTGCTTAGTCCTTATTCCTCAGTAGTGATAGCACATTGCATCTTCTCCAAGTATCAGGTTGATACCTTATTTTCCTGTACTCTAAGCTAATGAGAAGCTGTGTGAGCGTAGTATGGCACTGAGCCTGAGCCAACATGCCTTGCTGAAGGTAGGGTTTATTAGTTTAGAGTGCCAGCAGAGAAGTTTTACAACTGTTTGCAAAATACTATAGGCGTGCCTGTAGGCAACAGCTGTTTAGGTAGCCTGAACGAGCCTGTTGTCTTGTGTCGTTTTTCCTGTTGGTATTGTCTGCGCATGCTTTGGTTCTGAATTTGTCTTGAGTATCTGACTAGTATGGCTATGAAACCTTCCAAAGGAGACTCCTCTAGCATGTTGTACAGTTACAGTCTTACTTCATGTTTAGCAGAAGTGCTTCTCCTGGCACATCTAGAGTTGCATTTGGTTATTCTGCACTGTCATAAATGTGCCTTATTTGTCCTGTGGTCAGCAAGGCAAGTGAAGTAGAGGAGGATTCAGTCTGAGCTCCCAACTTGAAGCAGAAACTCTAGTTGGTTTCCAGGTGTACTTTGTGCTGTCAAATCCTGTTCCGCTTGTACTGTTTGATACCCTAAATGTCATTTGTGTTGAGGATGCTTTTCCTTTTATCAACAAATATCCTTATGTTTATTCTCGCTCTGTCCCAAGGTCACTGCTGAAGAGCTTGCATGTGACTTGTCACAAGCTTAAACCTTGAGGGACAGGAATGGGAATGCTGGCATAGAGAGCATGCCCACTTCTAGAGACTTGTAAGGCAAAGCTTCTCATTTTGTTTGTTTTATAAATACATCGCTAAATGGTGCCCTCGCATTTTTCACTTTTATCACCTGCATATGCTAATAGTGTGTTGAAGGGGTCCCATTTTTCTTTTAGATGGCTTGTTTCCCTCATGACAAGGTGCAGTTCAGAATTTTATGCTTCTCTTACCTTTGCCTCGTATTTTTTTAGACGTCTACTGGTGTAGCTTTATACAGGTTAGTACTGGGTCTTAAGATCATAGTGTCGTTCACAAAGTTTGGGGGACCAATTCATAACTTCAGGCAAACTCTAAGTAACATCTGGGATTAGACTGTTTTAATCCTATTACTCAGTGGCCTAGAATAGGTCTTGGTCCTCATATTAAGCAAATAGTACAGTCAAGAGCAGTAGGGGCTTCCAAAGCAGCAGATTAGTGTGCTTTGAGGGCAGGGGAATAGCTGGAGCAGTGCTGTCCCAGCTCTTCAGCTGTGGTACACCACTGTGCATCCTCCCTAGATGACCAGATGTGCCCCTTCTGTGATGACTTGTATGTTTAACCTTGTAATATGACCTCCTGTGCAAGTACTCTCTTGCTGGGTCTCTGTGTACTGTTGATGACTATATAATGGGTGCACTTCTGGCTATGCCATTTAAAACTAAACAAAGACTGGGGGATGGGAAGGGTGGCAGGCAGTAAGCTGTGGGGTTTTCTTAATGTCTGAGTAGGCATCGTGGTGCTGGGAGTTCAGCAGTAAGAGTAATGCATAACCTGTCTTTGGGTTTGACTGACTCTACAAAATAAACATCTTTCTACTGCCCTTTCCACAAACAGCACTTGTTGGCTAGTGTTATTAGAGTTTAAGATACAAGAAGATGGTCCTTGTAGGAAATCTTTGCAGAGCAAAGCTTCAGCAGTTGTAATATAAACATTCAGTCTTTGAAAACTTGTTACCAAGGGGCTGTGTGGCAGGAGAACACAGCGTTTTAATATGATTGCATTACGAATGATGTGTGAACAAGGTGATACTGGACTTGCATTTCTAGTTGTAGTTTTTACTTGTTCTGATTAGTGTAATTTCTGTTCCAAAAAATATCAAATATCAGCTGTTCTGCCCTAAAGTTTTGTTCAGTTCTTCCAAGGCTAGAATATGAGTCCTATGAGGTCAGTCAGAAGTGTGCATGCAGCGTCATAGTAGCAGCAGTTACTAGCTAATGGTGAAGAAAGAATAATTCAGCTAAAAGCTTTCCTCTGTTTCACAACAGAAATGTCATATAGATGAAAGATATTATAAACAGCAGTTGTGAAAATGGTTACAGACAACATCTACAATGCTGAAGAGTTTGTTGTATTAAAAGCAAAGTGGTTTTGAGATGAGCTCAATTTGATTAGGCATGATATGAAGGTGCTGATTGCTGAAGGGCCTATTAGGCATGCTTCTATCTATAGTAATTTGTTTCTCTTGTAGGGAGGGAAAGTAAGCAAGCCCTGTTTTGTGCTTCTGGAAGTGATTTACTGTAGGTGGGTTTTTGTTCCCCATTTAACGATATCATCCTTAATATTGGACTCAGGCACACTGCGTATCCTGACCTCATTGTACATAAAACTAGCATGCTTCAAGGAGGATGAACTAGACGTGGGGCTGTTCCTAATCTAATGTAGCAGAAGGCTTCTAGTGCTAGGGAGCGGTATGAAGGCCACACGTGCCCTTATGAAGTGTTTGGCAATAAAGACCTAATGTTTATCTGTCATATTTATTGCTTATATTAACTATGATATAGCTACATTACTGTGTAGCAACTAATTGTATTAAACTGAGGTGAAAGCAGCCAGTTGCAGTGTGAGACAAATACTAACTTAAAACGTCAGTTTACTGTGCTGCCTCCCCAAAGGAATGGGGACAGGCGAGAAAAATTAGAGATAGCTGGCACATAGTAAGTTAAAAAGAAGGCCAAGAAGCATTATGGTCTTCCCCTTGAGTATTGTAATGTTAACTGATCCCCGTTGTTGCAAAATTCTCCTTTTTCCTCTTTACATTCAAGGAACTGAGGATAAAGGAGAAGTGTTAGAATAGTCTTTCTAGCTGATAAACACTTTTGGAAGGCAATCTTCATATTCAACTGTAGTGATGTGTTTAATAGGCTTTCAAATTACTCTTCACCGTCAAATATGTATGCTACCTTTGTGTTAGAATCCAGTAAGTTCATAAACTGTCATGAAACAATTTTATTCTTCAAACTGGATGGCTTTAGTAATGCCTAAACAAACAGGTAGGCTTTGAACTTATGAGATGTATCCTTTTAAGGCATGCGAATGTCATGGATGAAGACAAAGTGGTACTGACAGTGAAGACAATTAGTCTCTGTATGCAAGTAAACTAAACAAATTGAAGCATATAAAAGCTTAAATCTCCTCTTGTGTATTACAAATAAATGGGAGGCCAAATGTGCAAACTCTAGCACGTGCCTTCAGGAAGAGTGAAAGAACTGTTTAGTCTAGACACAGAAGTTAATGGGCTGAAACTTTGATATAAGCACAGCTGTATTTCTTCATGTGCAACAGCATGACTTTATTTTGATTGTTGATGTCTGATTTAGTAATGGTGGAGTCGTAGCCTTTGAAACAGGAGTAGTGTGTGTATGTCCCTCTTTCACAGGAAAGACTGAGCTGTTGAAAGATACTAAGCGCTATATAGTTCCTGCTTCCCTGCACATCCTGTGACAGGGTTCTGTATCTCTCAGATGACTGTGTTTTTTGTGGAACATTGACTAATAAACCAAAATGTTGCTGTACTTCCAACTTGCCTTCCCCCTAGTCCATGCTTGACCTCTTGAGAGCAAGCAGCTGTGAAACTCAATACTTGGATTCAAAAATCATTTTGGCATTGGAGAGGAATCTTTCAGACTAGATAGGATTCATTACCTTGTAGTCGTCCTAACCTTTCCACTAAAAGACGTGTAACACCTACTTTGAATTACATTCTGAATCTTCAGATTTGCTGGAATAGTTTCACTGTGCATCAGGGAGTGAGTTTTGAATTCATGAATTTAGTGTGTGGCCTTCTGTCGTAGGGTGTGGGCAGAAGTCCTATTCCAGAACCACGTGTGTGATCGGAGAGGTTGCAGTGCCTTCCTGCAGGTCTGTACCCCCTCTGGCAGAACAGCAGTGGAGACAGTGGATGTCTTTGTAAGAGTGTTTCCTAATCTGATTCTGCTAGAAGATTTAATTAAATGGGCTGTCATACCTTGGTGGTTTTTGCCAAAAAACTACCAGCAGATTAGGCAAATGGAACAAATTGGTCTTAGGGCAGATCTATGAGAAGGCGAACTTTGGTTGACATGAGCAGCTGAGTAACTTCTTCCATCAGAGCTAAATCTGGAGAAGGCGGTTTGGCAATAGCCAAATGGATGAGTCTTGCATGGTTTTTTTCTCCTCTCTTGTTTATAGCTGGTCTTCACTGGACTAATGAAAAGTTTGAAAACATGAGACACGCCTTTTAAGGCTACTGGCAAGCCAGCTGCCCTTGGGATGGTATTGGCGTTCCTAGAGGTTACAGGAACGTGCCTCTGTAGGCAGTGTCTGTGGAAGCTGCAATGCTTTAGTCTTACTGACTGTGGTGAGATTTTTCCCTAGGTAAGGTGTCTTGCTGAAGGTGCCAGGGTGCAGACTGCAAGCTACTCATTTGTTTTTAGGGATGTGCACTGCAAGTTTTTTTCCACAATTCTAAAAGCGTTTGTTAAATAACCCTTTTTGGTAGTAAGCCCCTGTACCCATTTAAAGACTTTGACAGAGCTTTCCCAAAAGCTCTAAATATGTTCCTTCTTTTGCCTTTGAGGGATAAATAAGCCATTGTTTGCAGTATTTTCACAGTCTGCTTGCTGTCAGAGCAAAAGAACCTTAACTTTTGACTTTTGTTTTGTGCCTTACTCTCAGTATTTGAGCACAAAATACTGCTGTTACATTGCTGGCTCAGCCCTGCCTTATCTCTTTGGTTGCACAATCACACTTCCAGCTGCAATACTTGAGTGCTATATATCTAGTTTTATTGCAAGTTTTGAGTTTACAGCATGCAGAGGCTGGTGTAATATAGCAAATACCTTTCCATGTAAGGATGCAGGAAGACTAACTACAAAACATAAAGTACAGTTCCCTCTGTAAGCAAAGCTAGGGTTTAAGTGATTAGCAGGCTCTAAGTTAAGCTCAGCATACCCTCCTAGTTTATTATGTGCAATGTGACTTTAAATTCAATCCAGGAATTGGCCTCTGATCACATATTGCTAGTTCGCACCTTAAACTCCTTGGAGGAGACTGGTTTATATTAAGGCTTTACCTAGTGGAAATCTTTCAGCATAGAGAGAACAATTGTAAAATAATACTTTGTTAAAGGGTAAGCAGATCTTTCTGTGGCAAAAGTGATTTGCTCTTTCTCCTCTGGGCATTTCGGAGCCAATGCAGGCAGGAAGGAAGGAACTGGATTTGGGGTTGGCTAGATTCCAGTTGCAGACTCTATTCAGACCCAAGCCAGAAAGAGTATGGGCTGATTTGTAAGTTTTGGGCAGAGATGGCAGTTGAGAAAAAACAGCTGTCTCGGTTTTGTGAACTCATGAGATTTGTTATGAATATGTTGGGTGGTAAAAGTGTGATGCTTTGTGCTATATAGAGTTAGAGAAGTACATTAAAGATCAGTTTGTCATGCATAAGTCAAGAGCGCAGAACACTTTGTTGAGTTAAACTAAAAGAAATATTGGTAGGGAAACATGTATGATGCTCTTTAATATCCAGAAAATTAGTGTATTCATTTGTAAAAACAACAAATCATTCATTAAAACCAGATGTGCAAAGTGATATTCTCCCCCCCGCACCTGCCATCATTCTTACTTGTGCATGAACTGAGTGAAGCCTATGTAGGTGATTGTAAGCAGTCTTTTGTTTACTTAAATGAAGGCAACTTCCCATCTATATTCATTACTAAGTCTAAAGAGTGGTCTGGTTAGGGATAATCTGAACTTTTTGTTTTCTTCCTTCTTCCACTCCTAGGTTTTACATACGCTGTTGACTGTTTCTGGAGAAACAGTTTTATTTGATGTACAGACCTATGCAGAATGTGACAGCTGTTGTCAAAATTAAAAAAAATAAGTGGTATAGCAAGCAGTATTTGACAGGACCTTTTAGCTTCCTATTATTTGTTGTTTGTTTTATCATTCTTTGCTTTGGAAGAACAAAAGTCCAGGTAATGACTGTTCAGATATGCAGTTTGTCTTGGCATAAATTAAGCCTAGTTGAAATCTAGAGAAGCTCTGAACAGGTGCCTGTTTCAAATTGATCATGGTAACTTCTTGTAGCCTCTAGAACTGCTTGTATTTAAGTGGTGCGAGATAAACTGTTTAAGGATCTGGTGCCTCTTTGAGACTGTAAAGCGCAACCATTGGGTAGAGGCAGAACAAGGTAGTTAGACAGCGTGAAGTCACATGTCTGAGGTAGTTACTGCTCCTGGCTGTCTAGGCAGTCTTCTTGCTGGAGGATGCCACATCCTCAACTCTGCTGGTACTATTAGCTCCTTATTCCAGTCAATTTCCATCTGCCTCTGATGAATATGCTGTGATTTACTGAAAGGGGTAGTGACAGGTGAGGTTGTAGTCTGTAACTGGAAAGGAAGTATGTCATTGAACTGATTTTATTCCAAAGCCTCCCAATGCTGTTTGAGCTCTGTTGAGGAGAGTCTGTAAGATGAATGAGCCCTCCACATCCCTGCCTCGTTAGATATCAGGGAGTCTGTATGACTATGATTCTCACCTCTGAGGAAAAGCTTCAATTGGAGCTGTCACCTCAGTAGAAAAGAAGGAATCCAACTGCAAGACATGTACCCAGAGGAAATCATGCTTTGCGGGTTCTCTGGCTTATGAAACTCCTTGTTTTTTGTTGTTCTCTTTGTCACTATTATTGCTTCACCTCTACTGCCTGCAGTAATGGTGGCATGGCACCTTTGATTGATTGAATGGGAATGGACACAAATGTTCTGGCACTGCAAGTAACTATGGGGAAGAGGTTTGGATGTACAACAGTGGTGTAATCCCCTACTGGCAGCCTGGGCCGCACCATAAGGTCTGTCACAGGTGTTTGTGAAGAAAACTTCAGTATAGTAGATGTTCATTGTGTTGTATGTACAAGTCGGCACAGTGCCTTGGGATGAAAAATTTTCTGGTTGTTACTGGGGTACTAGAAATCCTGAAGTACGCGTGTTCCATGAAGCACTCAGTATAGAATATTGGTCTTGTGGTGATATGTGCTTTTACTTTGGATCAGTTAATCTCTGCTTTTTCATTGGAAAAAAATGTCCCTTAAGAATAACTCTAAGTGTCTGCTTTTCTTGGAAAACCAGCTTTTTGGAGGTATTTTGAACACAACCTGAAACTTTGTTTTGGGATTTGCAAATAATGTCTCGTGGTTTAGCAGCCTCGTACTCTTGCCTCTCATGTATGAGCTCAGTTCAGAACTAAGACTAGTATTCTGTGTTACTCAACATAAATGTTAAATGTTCTGGATGTGAAAAGTCTCCCTTTCCAAGTGGTTGTAAAATGGCCTGGTTGAGGATTTTTGTCCTTGGCCAAAACTCTGAAAGGAGAAGTTTGTTTGGGACTTGTCCAGATGTGAATGCCTGTCTAGTGGACTTCAGTCTTGTTCCATTTTAGTGGGCAGTTCCAGAAAATTTACTTCTGAGTTTTACAGACAAAGATATTGAAACAGACTGACAGGGTGTGAGTGTTCCTGTACGTCATTCTTACCTTCTGCTACCCCTCAAGGTGGTAGAGCGATGCCATCTCTTGCCTTAGAGATTTCTGCATAATAAGAAGCAAATGCAATAGCTCTTCCTCTGCTTTTGGTAGGGCTGTAGGAGGAAAGTAAAACAGTTGTGGGAGACCTTACAGATATGGGTATAATGCCGAAGTATTGACAGAGTAGCAAGGGAATGTGCTCTTTATTTTCTAAAATGCATATGCAGTATGTTTAGCTGGGTGAGAGAGAAGAGGTAAGAATTTGGGTATCTGCAAAACCCACATAGAAAGGACATAGATTGTCTGTACAGGCGTATACTCGTGCACTGGCAGGGCGGTGGGGTGCAAAATTCCTTAGCATTGTACTACTCCCCTATTCAGTTAAAAACAGCGTATCATGGCCAAGGTGCCCTTATGGAGAGTGATGTCAGGTATAAAAACTTGAGGGCAAAAGGGAATCTCTTGAGCCATACAGCTGTAATCGATTACTTGATTTCTGTGTCTCTGAACTCTTTTCAGACATGCTTTGCTGGGGAATCCACTTCCAATTTCAGTCTTGGGCTCATGAGCTTTATTTCTACAGCTGAATTTCCATTTGGCTTGCAAATGCTACTTCCAAGTCCTGTAATACTGTTTGGAATTATAGCCTGTACTTTGGGAAACACTGGTTTAAACAGATCCTCTGTTTTCTTGGTCTGGTTTTCCCCATAGGGCATCCTTGCCTTTAAAATCAAAGCAATCTAGATAAATAGAGAGAAACATATGGGGTGGCTTGTTTTTTGAAAGCTGGTGAACAAAAATAGTAATAGTATGCTGACTGTCTTTGTGGGTTTTGGCTAAGAAAAAGAGCTGGATTTCCAAAGGAAAAAATTTGAGGGAGAACTCTATGTGGTTTTAAACTTGCTTTCTGTTCTACAAACCATTGTGCCACTTGTGAGCATTACTTAATATCTGTTGGAATGCAGAAATGCAAATTTTATGAAACTTCAGATTGTAGAGTATGTAACCAGAAGTAGGCAGGCTGGATTAGCACTGCAAATAAGCTAAGTGAAAACTTTGGTCCTCCAAGAAACTTAGCTGCTATAGAGCCTTCAGTGTGGCTTTAAGGTTTCAATGGTTGCATCTGTATATAAACGCAGTCTTACATAGTTATCTTGCATAAAACCATGTCTTGTTGCATCACTGAGAACAACGTGCCTTCCCATCTGGAGACAACAGTAGTGCAGAATCTCGTGTTAAAGTAGTTGCTGCAAGAAGCTGTATAATGAGGTTCTTCTAGAGATCAGAATCTCTGAGCATTTACAAATGAAAAAGTTTAGGAATACATCACTTCTGTGACTTTGATTCATTCTTAGTAATTGCATGCAGATACCTCATAATTCTGAGACCTGTGAAGGGTCAGTGTTTATTTGATGTAACGTTTTGGGAAGCCCTCTTAAGGGAAGAAAAATCTCAAAATTCTGTGGGTAGAAGTGTGGAACTGAAACACTTTGCTGTCATAAAGCTGTATAGATCAGAATTAGTTTTGCTGATCAGTAGCAAGCATTTAACAGCCTTGCAAAATCTTTTCCTGCCTAGAGGTGACTGATTAACTTTGTTATAGATTATGATGAAAGCAAACACCCAAGGTTGGTGTCAATTAGTAAGTTGTCAGAGTGTTTTAAGTCTGAAGAAGATATATCGAAGTGTAGTTCTCTGCATTGCTGCACTGTTAATTTCTGGTTTATTAAGACTTTTTTAAAAAAAACAACCACAGCTTCAGCTGTGCTGTGATGCTTGTGTACTTATGGTACACACACTGATCTGGTAGGTTTCAGGTAGTTCTTTAAAACTGGGTATGAAGAATAATTTATCCTGTATGGTTTTTAGGGCACATAACACACTTGTTACCAAAGAATAGGTACTGCTGAGCTTCCTTGCTAGCTGTTCTACGTGTAATGCTGCATTGCTTCATGGTGCTCTCCAGACTTTGAGCTGTGCAGTTCTTCAGGCTTCTGTGTGTTCTTTGTCTCACTGGTTTTATTTCTACATCTACCTCATAGAAAGCCCATTCTTTTCTGGTTTATATTGTTTGGAGAATAAGAATTAAAAGCAGGAACCTCTGACACTAACACAGTGTATACTACACGCTAGATGTAACCAGAGAATGATTCTCAGCTAGGTTGGTACATCTGGTCCAACTAGGTGCTAGTGCAGCAGCCCTCTAAAATAATCTCCATCTGGAAACTTTCGACCTCTAGATCTTGCTGGGTGCCAGAAGGTGGAAAGGTAATTCTTTGGTTTTTCTTTACTTACCTGCTCTAAATCTGCTTGGAGCAGGCTGTGCAGTAGATTATCTTGCCTTTGGCTGCTTGTGCTGCTGTAGCAGTCGATAACGCAACACCAGTGATATTAAGGAAGCTGCTGTGTTAAGAGAGACAGTAATGCTTGCAGGTGCTATGAAGAAGGAAACCCAATTCTTTATTTTCTGTTTCTGAGGCAAACGTTTGGGATTCTGTTAAGCAGTTGGGATTGAACAGGGAGCTGTGCATTCGTAAGGCAGTTTTTTCCCTGGGAAACTAAAATGAATGTTTAAATAGATAGGATCTGACACAGATGTTGCAGGTCAGGATACAGTAGTTGAGTGCTTCACTTTCTATTCAGTACACTGCCTGTGACATCACCTATATTCACAAAATGGATGCAAATTGTATTTCTTTCTCTGTGCTAAATGATACTGGAATGAACCTAAGAAGATTCCTGTCATGCTTGAGTGTTTGAAAAAGCTGTAAGTAACAGACATCCTGGAACTTCTTGTCTGTGGAATCACAAAAATGATGTTACAACTGCTTTTATTTGGAGGATGGCTGAAGTTAAAAGAAAGCTATCACTTTTTCTTATGAAAATGTGAACTGTCAAATAGTCCTTGATAGTGTTTTAGGGAAAGCATTTGATTGCTTAGGAAATGAATTGTCTGGATTGTGCTTTTTTTTTTAATGGCCCAAATGGTCCTTTGAATCAAATGTAGTTTCTCCATAATGTTTAATGTAGTGAAGTTTCAGATGTAACATGGTGTTATTACTGTTCATTCCTCAGACTAAAATTTGAACAGCTTGCTTTTGCACCTTCAAGCATGTATGAAGCACAAATAGATAGGTTGGGAGCATGTTTGGTATGTCAGGGCAGGTGTGTTTTGAGGTCTCTTGTCCCCTTGCATTATATGAAGTCTAATTTGTCTTAATTTTGAAACTTGCAGCTTTTTTTTGATCTGGTATTTAAGAGAAGATTATAAATTGTTTCCAGACAAAAGTATGTGGATCCTAAGCCTCTGGTGTTTTGGATAAACACAAAATTCCTTTCAAAGGAAAGTACTATGCACAGCTGGGTTTTGATGCAAGAGAGAAAGAAGTGAAGGAGGAAGACTGTTTATCTGGCTTGTTTTGAACGCAGTAAAAGTTAGATCTCACTTTCTATTGTATCTATCTGTATTTAGTTTAACAGAATGCCGTATCAAACAATTTCAGTGGCATTTGGCTAGATTATAGATAGTTCTCAGATGAATAGCAATTTCTCTATAGTATGAGAGGTTTAGGGTTGGAAAGAGGATTCTCTAAACATGGTGCTTTGACCACCTCTTATGCTCTTTTAGCTAGAATAAAAAGCATGCTTTGAAATGAACTTGATTAGTTTATACCCTGTATTTTGCTGTGCACTAGCATTGTTGGTTTTATGCAGTGGTGAATGGTTTTAGTTGACAGCTTTGGAGACGCGCTTAAAGCACTGAATAAAATTGCCTCCTTGTTAAATGAATGCTGGGGGGAGCAGTAAAATGTTGGAAATAAGGATTGTTAAGGAAGTCATTATGTGAAAGAACAGATTCCCTTACGCTTTGCTTTCTAAAAGGAAAACCGCTTGCATTCTAATGTTCTTCTGGCATATTACTTATATTGGAATTGGTATAATAATATCTTAAATATGGGGTTTTGCTGTTGTGGTGTTTTTTTTTTTTTTTTTTTTTCCCTCTCCTCTCTCTCCTGTTAAAGGTAGCTGCTTTTTTTCCCTACCAGTATCATGGTTATGGAAGGCTTCTAAGAAATCTGTGTTGCAGGTGAGACTACAATCCTTCCTTTCTCTGGCTGTAGTGCTTAACTGGGCTGCCTATACAGGTTTTTAGCTATTAAGTTGTTTGGAACTGTCAGGTTATTTGACTGCTTTAATTGAAGCTTATTCTGATGCTCTAGTAGTCTGCATCAGCATGCTCCTTTAGGCTCTTCTAGAGTATTAGCTTTTAATCAAACTCTCGTGCTGCTTATATAGTGTATTGCAGAAGCCTATACAGCAAATATCCATTACTGCCTCTTGAAATACTTATTTCCACATTGTCTTTAACACATGCAGTTGAAGAGCTCAAATTTCTTTAGTAGTAAACTAAGGTTGCAAAGCTGACTGAAACTTCTACAGAAGCTTACATCTTTCAAAAGTGGTGGCAAGGGTCTGCTGTCTTGGATTTCACAAAAGCAGAAGTAACAAATGATTTTCCAGAAGAATAATCTGGGGCAAGTAACAAGCCACTTAAGAAAAATATGGTCAAAGAGAGTTACAAGAAGTTTATATAGCAAGTTCCTCGCACCCTGGAAGAAGTATCAGGTAGTTTACACGAATGTCAAAACTATGCTCCTGACTGGGTCTCTGTCATTTTATGTTACAAGTAGGTAGAGTAATAAGGCTCTGACTCTTGTTCCCCTCACTTTGAGACTGGCTGATTTTGCTACTTTGCTTCTGTATTTTCCTACTCTATTTTCCCACATCAGTGAGGGGGAGAGTACCAAAATAGCAGAGAGGTTTGGGGATTTTGGAGGAAACTGGATGTGTAGTGTAAATAAAGCTGATTAAAAGCAATTCTTGCACAATTGATTTGGCATTTGCAAGCCAATAGCATCCTTTAACTTTTTGTGTAGGGTGAAGTTAGTATAGATCAGGTGTATATTTTCTTGAATTGCCTATATTATGTAAGCTAAAGATGCATGAGGATTAGTCAGCTGTATTTTCTATAAATATTCACCCTAAACCAAACTTGATTATTTTTTTTTTAAGTATTATGTTACAGTTGTTATAATAGCGGGGTAGTCCTGCAGACAGTGGAGGGAATGTGTGGAGTGGAATAGTTCAAAAAGCAGCCTATGAATTAATCTTAACTATAGTGTACCAGATCCTTTCATCACCTGGCAGGCAGGAGGGGAATGGGAGGAGGCTGTAACAGCCAAAACCAGGCATTTTCCCCTCAGAAATAGGCTTTTTCCCCACAAACCAGAATAGCAACGAGTTCTGTTCCAGAACACTAAAGAAGTAAGGTCACCCTGGAGAACCCCAGCTACTTCACATGTGATTTCTTGTGGTGTTTTCAGTAGATAAGGTTCTACTTAATTTGTATACCTTGTGAAGGAGGGAAGTAGGTTCTAGCTTATCTGATCTGTTGTAGGTGCCTCTGAAAGATTCCCCCCCCCACCCCCATGGTGTGCATAACCTTTTAGCCATGTGTTCAGTTACTCCACACTTCGGAGTCTGATCAGAAAGAGGCTGGCTGTTTTTGAAGGTAAAAGCACCATAGGTGTAGTATACAGCTTCTGGTCAAGCTGACTGCTAGGTTCCTAATGGTAGCAGGAGCAATTAGGAGCGACTTTTGAAGGGTAGCTTAAAAAAAACCCCAAAACCAGACAAACAAAAAAAAAACCCAAAACCCCCCTAATCACTAGCCTGTGATACAAATCAGACTTCTTTCTGAAAAATCTGCCTAATAACTATAGGGGTTATCAGGTCAGACTGCATTTCCCTGAACCACTGCAACCTCTTTGAGGCTCTAGGACTGTACAGGTAGCAGTAAACTAGGCAGGCAGTGCTAAAATTTGCTGCTGGGAAAGAGGAGGCTTGGGGTGGACACACAGGATTGATCAGTATGCCAACGAGTATTCCAAAAGTACTGGAGAAGGGAATATTTCCTAAAGTGTTTTATGAGAGTAAAATGACTTCACAGATGCTAGTTGTAAGAACAAACACTTGTCTCAAGCAAAAAAAAAAAAAAAAAAAAAAAGCTGATTATAGCCACAATTAACTACTCCAACATACCTTTCTCAGGGATAATCAAGTTCACAGATGCAAAAACATTCTTTTAGTTGGGGAAAGAGGAGATTATTTGGTACTTTGGAACTTGCTGGTTTGGATTTTCTTGCTCTGCAGGAAGACTCCTTTATTAAGCTGTACTACTGGTAGTGATTAGGAAGCATTTATGCCTATAGAGGTATCTTGGCCAGCGGAGTCTGATGTGGGCCTGCGTTTTTCATTCAGGACTTCCTCCAAGGTTGCATAAACCAAAGGTCTTAGATAGTGGCTTTTGTTACTCAAAGGATGGAAGCCCTTTGCTTGCCCATGAGTTACTCATTGCTATAGTTATTACAGTAACAAAAACTCAAGGCTACTTTAGTTTGCTGCTGTAACTTCTTAAAATGTTTTCCTTCAGAAAGAAAGAAAAATCAGATGGGAATCAAATCTTCTAGCACGTGAGCCTGCTGTGAAAAGGAAAAGAGAACAGGTTGTTTAGGTTCTTTGGTGGATTTGGCAGGAAGTGCAGGAGACTTGCTTTGACCTGAATCTCCCTTGCTGCATGCATGGGGAGAATTTTAACTCTAAAGATGTTGGAACAAGATGAGGAGGCCTGGATTTTCCAGACTAACTGAAACAGAAATGTCATGGAAGGACTGGATCAAGCCTTCGAGTTGGGGATGAACTAGGTGACTCCTTGAAGTTCCATCTAGCTCTGTTTTCTGTTGTTCTGCGATCAGGAAGCAGCTGTACATTTTGCCAAAGGTACATGTGATGCAGTGGGGAAAGTGCATCTTTGGAAGACAGAAGGGAACCTTCTGGTCAGTCTAGGCTTGTTGAGCTGCTTGTTGAGTGCCGGGGGATGATAATGACGAGGACAACAGTATCCTCCTTCCAACCTCCCAGAAATGTCAAAATTAAAGTTTTTTGTTGTAATCTGTTGTAGTCGTCTGAAGCACTACACTAGTGGTTCAAGAAACAGTCTTCTTGTGTTCACTGCCAAAACTTCACTACAGGAACAAGCTGACAATTAACAATACCTCTGGTGATGTAGGCTGCTTCTGAGACAGAAATTGATGCATGCAATAATCAGCTGGAGGTAGGCTTAGACTTAAATTCATATTGAGTTAGTATCTGTAATACTGATACACAGTACCAGAGAATGGAGTTCAAAGGAGAATATAAACCAGTACTATCCTGTTGGTACAGAAGTACTACTTATCTTTGCTTTTCCTATTTGGCAACACTTCCCAATAAGATTAAGTTTGAGAATAACTTCACTGTTCTGTTTTACTGAAATTCTCAGATAATTGGCAGACAGCAACTGCTTGTTTTATGAAGGTCTAATACAGAAAAACATATCTGGAATAAATATTGTCTTTAAAAAAAAAAGAGAAGAAAATCCCAAACCATTTGAGTTCTTTTGCTGAAATAGCACATCAGTTCTCCTAGATACAAAATGAATTGTTCAGTATGATACAAGGAGGGTGGTGTAAAGAGTGTGAAGTACTGGCAATGATATTACATAAAAGGAGGTGAAAGTTCACTTATTTTGTTGTCAACGTTGCATATGTTGAAGCTTTCTGTTTGCGTTTTGATATAAACTAGCATGTGACTTTAAGTCTGTGTTCAAGGGAGTAAATGTTAGATGCTTCAGCAGAAGAGGGCTTTCCAGTTAGTCAGGACTTGAGCGTACAGTTGTGAAAAGCTCTGGGGCTGGATACTGCGAAGGTGAATAATGTATCTTTAGACTTCTAATGTTGTAGATGTCATGATAACTATAGACTTGCAATACTTCCAGAGGAATCTCTCCTGCCCTCTGTGCCATTTTCCCCTTGTTGCTGATACAAGCGCTTCTGTGGCTTTGCAGTGAACTGGAGAGCAAGGAATTGATGTGGTTTAAAACTAAATTTAAAGCATAAATCTGGTTTTGTTTCCCCTTCATGTGAACAAGGGAGAGAAGTAGCAGGAACAAACTAGCAAATGAAAGGTGGGACTGCTGCTTTTAGAAACAGGATTGGCCCACACTAGTGCCGTAATGGTAAAAATACGGTGTAAGCACAAACTGAATTTTTGATATGTGCAGAGTATATCCTACTGGATAATACCAAATATGGAATCAGAATGTACTTAAACAGAAAAATTCACTCAAGCCTGACTTCACTTCCGCAGCTTTACTGTTTAGCGCAGCAAAGATGTGAGCTATGGTAACAGCTGAACTGTAGCACGTCATCTGTTGATGTAGCTAAGTCTGTGAAATGGGATGGCTTGCATCTAAAAATGACAAGGTGTGCAGTAGAACTGTTAGTAGTAGGTGAGGAAAGCAAACAAAATTAGTCTTTTTTTTGTCCAGGGGAAATATTACCTGTGAAAATTATGACTTGTTCAGTTTGTAGTCTTGTAGGAGGTAAGTTGCATAGGTATGGAGAAGTTCTATGATAGTTTGTATTTTCATAGCATTGTAACAAAAAACCCCAAACAAATGAAAAAAAAGAGCTACGTGCAGTGGCTTCTGTGTCTGGTAGCTAGTAGATACTCCCCTTAATTTTGAGGATTACTTCCCTGAGTTGAAGTCTAACTTTTCAAGGTGCAAGTCAAGATTTTTAGGGCTCTTGTCCTAAATAACAGAGCTCTTGTTTACTCTTTGCTGCTGGCTAAGTCTGATTCCTTTTAAAAAAGCAAAACAAAACAAAAAAGCTTGTGTAACAAGCTATCCCACAAATGGTTCAAAACTTGTTGATGATCTCTGAAGTAGTCAAGTAGGTTCCTACAAGACTTGTAGAAAATAGGAACTTGCCGCAGTGTTCGGACCGTGGGAGAGAGCGTGTGTGGTTTTGCTCTCCAGACAGCCATGAATCCATGCAGAGGAGAGGCTTTCATTACATATCCCAACCATAGGAAAAACTTAATTGGAGTTTGCATTTCATTATATACCAAAGTCCTTGACTGTTTGATATAAATATGTAGGAAACTGGCTTTGATAATTATGGCGCCCATAGCCTATGCCAGCACCACTCCCTCATTTGCAAGGAATAGTGCTATCAGCAGAGGTAATTGTCCCATGAGGTTTCATAATGCTAGTTGTCCCAGTATTGCTGTCACTGAGGAGCATTTGGAAAAAGTATAGGGCTGCTCTTACCACATGCATTGGTCTGATGTTTTGGAACATCTGGTGAGCTTCAGAAGTGCCCTGTAGATCTGCATGTGAGCAGAATGGTCTCAGAAGCGGTCATTCTGTCTCTGAAATTTAATTTCTCCTAGCTCATTTTATTAGTTGGAAACAACATTTGTTGTAGGCTTTTTGGTGGGATGGAGAGTTCCAGCTGCAGGTTGTCTTTGGTAATGCTGTCCATCTTGTGAAGCAAAAAGTTGGCATGCTAATGTGCTGGTCCCTAAGGTGCCTCAGGCTTCTAGAGCTACTGGAAGGGTGCAGGGAGAAGGGAAATGGGCTGATGCTGGTGGAGAGGAGTTGTGGGAAGATTGGACAAGGAGCTTCTGTTCTGTTTATGAAGCTCCTGTTGGCTGTGGGGAAGCTCAGAGTCCCCCAGTGTTCAGTGAGGGGGAATTTGTGGCCTTAGTCCTTGTCCCTCCTCTACCTGTGCAGTTCCATCCTGCTGCTGCCAGGGAGGAGGCAGTTGTGGCTCACCCAGGCACTGCTCGGTGGAACAGTTGAGAAAAATGAAGGATAGGAGAGGGCTGCTTCTCTCGCTATAGCTCCTTGTAGCAGTGTTTAGAAAAGCTGACTTGGCAAGGTGTGGCTGGCCATGCCTGTATTCCTCCTCCTGAATGCTGAAACCCACTGTGTCCTGTGGGACAGCTCAGTTCAGTAAGGCAGGGACTTGCCAAGAAATGAATGTGGGTCTGCTGCTTCAAGAGCAATCTTAGTTGCGTGCTTACCAGGACACAGACGCTGGGTGAGTGGGTGGGTGCAGGTCCTGTAGTGGCTGACAAGATCTCATGGCATTAATACTGGTTCATTTGGTATGTAGACTGTTTAGGTAGTGGCAAGGAAAGGTGTGGCCCAAGTGCCATGGGGAGGGCTGGTTTGTGATGAACAAGTTGGGAGTCCTGGCCTAGAAAAAAATGAAGGTATCTGCTGGCTGTGGAGAGGAAAGAGGCAAGTTCTCTGACACTCTTTTTTTTTCCTGTAAAACATACATATGCCTAGTAATTGTCCTAGCTCTTTTTACCAATGTCAGATCAAAATAAAACTTGCAGGTCTATAATTAAAGCATAACAAATAGTGAAACTACCACTCAATTCCTCCTGCCCTTTTGTGCAAATGAAATTTAGAAATTGGCACAAAGAAAAGTTTCATGAAAACTTGTCAGTGCTAATCAGGATGAATGAATTAAACTTTCACTTTGCTTTTATTTCCTTCCTATTTAAAGTTTCCAAAATGCTTTTTAACCTTGAGTGGCTTCTTTCTTTCTCTTCTTTAAAAGACAATTAAATCCCACAGAGACCTGAAATGAAATCAAGTAGCCTTTCCCAGTTATAATTGTTTTGCGAACATGAGGAAAAAAACCCACAAAATAACCCCACTAGCCTGGCTTTAACTTTCAGTGGAACTACTTAAATTCAGTACTGCTTAACAGTTACACAAATAAAAAAAATTTAATTACAGAATATAAAGCTAGTGATGATACTACTTATTTCTGAAGGAGTTGTTGCTTTCTCGGGTTTTCAGATAAAAATACTTGTAGAAAGAATGTTGTCTTCAGGCAAGTTAAAACTTGCTGGCATATTCATGGTAATATAGTGTATTTGAAAGAAAATGTGTATATATCTAGGAAGATTCAAGCTGCAATATCAAATCACTCCTGTTTTGAGGGCTGGTATTGCCTGTGGATTGTACTGATATGTCTTTCTAGCAATTGGTCTCTTGTGACGAGGATCCGCTGTGTTAAGTGAGTGCTACTCTTGTCTTGTGTAGGGTTAATAACAAGTTTCTAGGTATGAGTAGGCCTGGCATGAAGTAATAGTGACTTACTCCTGTTGTTTTTCTGCTGTGTTGGGGAATCTCTTTTAATATTCCAGAAAAATACAGTAGACTTCCTTATGAAAATGGAAGTGGGAGAACAAGTTCAATTGTAGCCCAGCTGAAAATCTCTTAACTTACTATGTGTCTCTAGCATCATGTATTAAATGTATATTTAAAAAAAAAAGTGTCTTTATGTTCTAGAGTACTTAAATTTGAGATTATTTCAGTCCTTAAATCTGTTCTTTTGTGCTCACAAACATTCAGCAGTCCTGCAGTTCAGACCACTGGTATTTAGACATTGTGCATGTGAAGTTTTAAACTATTTTCCTGTGTGACACCAGGTGATCCTTGCCTGAAGTAAGCAGTAAGCCTTCTGCAGGGCAGTGCTCCAGAGCCTTAACAATGAGACCGCTTACTTTCATCCACTACCCATTTCTAATTTGCTTGCGAAAGGGTACAAGGCTCTCCAAGTGTATTCTGTTCTAACACTAACTAGTTAGTTACATATACAAAAAGTACAGATAAGAAAAAAAAGATTCTGGGTTACTGCATTGCTTTTCCTAGTCAGCTGTTGTCATAGGACCGCTCTTACAGCCTGAGCAGTGAGTGGCTATTGGCCTTCTCCAAGGCTACAAACAAATGGTTTTAATCTGCAGATATTGTGGTGGATGTAGAGCTGAACTAAGTGTATGTCTAACCAGCTAATGAGTTCTCCTAACTTTTTTTTAACCTCTTTTGCTTTGCAGGGAGTTAGAGGAAGAGTTAAAGGTGACTTTCTTCTCTTTTCAGCTTCTTTTCCTGACTGTGATGTTAGCTTTTAATCATAAAGACTGTAGGAGAGGGATATATGTGATCAGTGTAGAATAGACCCCACCAGAAAGACAAATGAGGTTTATAAGTGGAATAACATCTGTAGTTCTTCAGGCTAAAGTCTGAAATCTCTGAGGATCAGTTATGGAAGAGGCATCTATGCAGTAAAGCCCTGAGAGATCTTCATACACCAGCTGAGAGTTAGCAAGAATGTTGCAGGTAACAGTGCTGTGATGAGAAGTGTCTACCTGTCCTAAATATTTGGGATGGGGTGGTGGTGAATTCAATGCTTATGAATTGCAAAGGAATTTCCAGTTGATCCCTTCCCTGGAGAAGGAGCTATGTCCCCTTGAGGCTTAAGACTTCTCTGAATAATTAATCCATGGGGTCTCTGTCCACAGAGAGAAATGAAAGAACTGTCAAAGGCTACTGTGTTACACCTGATAAAGGAAGTTATTAGTGAGTCTTCAGATACAGTCACATAAATTAAAAACACTTGCATCCCTTTTCCTTAATAATAGATGAAGCCTTTAGGATTAGAGCTTAAATAAAAGGGGACCTCCCCCCCCAACTAAAAAACCTTATATGGGAGTAGAGTAAAATTCCCTTTCACTTAGTGTTACTTGCCCCTGAATTACTTTGTTTTTCCAAATCACCCCTGTTCTTCCTCTTGTCTTTTCCATTTCTGCATGAGATGTGGGGAAGGGGGATGGTAGGGTAAAAGCATTTTTAAAACTCCCCATGTTCTGAATTACAGAGAAGATTTGTTCTTCAAAATTCCTTTAATTCTAGAGGTGAAGAAGTATTTCTGTGGCTGAACAACTCTATTTCGTTTGTAGTTGATTGCCTTATTAATGATGAATAAATTTTCAACCATTGGTAGGTAAAGAATGTTTGAATGCTCATAATTCAGGAAACAAAACTTACCATGCTTGTTACTTTTTTGGTTTTGCCCATGCATTTGACAACGTCAGCATATTGTGACCAAATTGCTGCTCTCCTTTTCTGTATTCCAAATTGGTGGTGGTTTATGGCAAACTCTCTTTTTTTGTTTATTTCTAGGTATAATGGATCCCTCCCTAATGGTGACAGAGGACGCAGGAAAAGCAGATTTGCCCTTTATAAGCGACCTAAGGCAAATGGAGTTAAGCCCAGCACTGTTCATGTGATTTCTACTCCTCAAGCATCGAAGGTACGTGACAGTGGGGTAAATCCTGTTTTTCTGATGATCCTGGGTGGAGAACAACTCACGTATTACTGCTGATTTACCTTGCTGCTGGTTCATTCTGTGGTAGATAATTTGTTTTAATGAAAAGTCTGCAGTGGATTTTCTTTCTGGGCGTATATATCTTTAATTTTAATCCAGTTACCTGTTTAAAATAGTCTTTAACCTCAGATATGAGGGAATCTGACCCTTCTGCCCCTGTTCAGAAAGCTGACTTTGTCAGTGCTGACTGTTTTATCTGAGCCATAGAGTAGTCAGGTGATGCAAATACAAAAAGTATTTTAATCTCTTTCTCACTGGAGTGTAAGATTGGTATGTCTCTTTCCTCTCCAGGAGGATAACTGACACGGTATTAAAAAAAGTCACGATCCCTCTGGGCCTTTCATTTTTGTTGCTAATAATCATATTGTATATGTTTTTACCTGAAGTTTAGTGTAGGTGAAGGAGGAAAAGCAGTAAAGTAAATATATTAAGGTAGTAATTTAGGAAGGAAGAGCAGTAAAGTAAGTATGTTAATATAGTAATATATTAACCCGTAGAACTGTCCAGGTTACAATTCTGCTGGTGGAACATATTTCAAGCTGCAAAAAGTCATGCTATCTCTTCCCTCAAAGCTGCCTTCCTAGAAGCAAAAAGTGACCAGAGTTTGGGCCAAACTGGAGGGGGAGTTCTGTGGTGACACTCACAAAAGTGGATGGTTTGCAAGAGGTGTCCGTCACTTTTACAGAAATGCGTATCGGAGGAGAGGGAGAACCTACACCATTCTCAGAACTGTGTTGTCTAACAGATCAAGAGAAGAATATTGTTTAATACATAGTATAGGATTATGTTTTCTTTTATAAGACATACCATACACAGTATAAAAGCTAAACTTACCAAAATATAGAGTATCAGAGCTTGTTTTTTTTAAAGATTGTATAGGGCCTGCCTAGTGCAGATAAATATGTAGTCTTTTGGATTAAAAGTGTCTGTAAATATTTTTCAGTGTTGGTATTCTCAAAAAGAAGGCATTTGTGAGTTAAATTTTCCTGATGAAATCAACCTTCAGAATAGGCCGTTAGTATATGTTTGTATGTTGGTAACTCTGGTCTATTGCTTAAAATGTAACAAATGAAAAAAATGTGTTTTACATAGCTGATGGAAATATACACATATTCTCACTGGATAATCTTAAGCATTTGGACTGCAGATAGTATTTTGGCATTTGAGTTGCAAAATATTTAAACACCTGGCAGACACTGCAAGGTATCTGGTTAATGTTCATCTGCATTGTTATTGTGCAGATAAAATATGTTTGCTGTACAAATTAGTGCCCTTATAAAGATAGCATAGGGTCTGAGACATTAAAGCCCCTTCTTTGAGGATTTGGATTCAGGTAGATATGTTAGGTTGAATGTATGGTCTTGTACTTTCCCTGAGCCCTTTTAAAAGAGTTTATGTGTATTTAGACTGTTGTCTGGGGCAAGGCTGGTGGATGTGTGCCAAAACAGTGATGCAGTGGATTTCAGTTAGTGCTCTTTCGATGCACAGAAAGAACACTTATGTTTTAAGATGCTTTCGTAGGCTTTTCTGACATCTTAGATACCAGAGCCTAAATCTGTTTTACTAGGAATGGTTTCTGCATACAGCTTTTGTAAATGACTGCAGACACATAGACTAATAGAGAAAAGCTTTGCTCTTAGAAAATAATGTGCAACTTGACCTCAAAAGTTTTGTTCTGCTCTCAAGTCTTTCAGTCTAACTCTTACTTAAGGAAGTTTAAAATGGTGGGAACTTGTGCTGCACAGGATATTAACACGTTTCCTCCCTTTACATCCTTCCTTCTAACTTTTCAGATACCAGTTCTCTGTTTTGCTTTGCTTGTCTGTCACTGTGTAAACTGAATCTTTGAGTAGAAAAAAACATGTTATTTTTAGAGTAGTGATGCTTTTTTGGGTGGTGGATTTAGCAGAAGTGGATAAAGGACTGACTGTCTCCATTTGTTTTGTCTCTGCTGTGGCATGGATGCTTGCAAAAGGTGCATAGCTGGTTTTGTGCTAATTGCATTAATGCAGCAGCTCAAGAACTGTAGCTGTTGCCAATTTTAAGTTAGTGTGTCAGCCTGAAAACTGCAATAGATCGTAAGAGGATGCTTGTCATGTTCCATTGTCCCTGCTATGCAGGTGTCAAGGACAGCTGGAGTAGCACTGGTTTCAGTAGTAAATTTAGCTCAGCTAATTGCATATGAATCAGTGCCTTTTGTTTTTTCCACTGGAGTGCTTGTTTTTTGCCATGCTGCCTTCTGGAGGTGCTGAAGAAAATTTAGAATTGTTTGGCCTTCTGAGGGTATATGGGTATATTTGGGGGGAAGGCACTGCATGGGGTAATGAGTCTCAAGTTTTTTCAGAGTATTGTTGAAATACGCATGCATCTCTTCAACATTATGCACTTGACTTTAAAACCTATTTTATTAACTATGCTTAGGTACCATTCAGGCAATTTTCTAGTGTCCCCTATTTTACAAAACTCAGACCATTTGTTTGAGACGGTCTTTTTCCAGCATTGTCAAAATTGGTGTTACTGTAAGAAAGGAAGCTTAAAACTCTTATGCTCTCTCTTGTTCGTGTGTGTGTATGTCTCTGGGGTGGGGGGAAGTGTGAGACTTTCATTAACTGTGTGTGAACCTTACTCAAGATTTTAATAATCCCCTTTGCTAGACTAGAGAGTTTGTTTCAAAATCATCAAGTCGCAGGAGAGACCATTCTTTGCATTGGGGCTTGGGTCTTATGGTGAAGAGGAAGACTGTTGTCAGTCATGATCATATGATCTGTGAAACCTTCCTCTGACTACCAAACTCTTACGTGCGAGTTTGCTACTAGCTTATTGTGACGTAGCTAGGATTTCTGAATTTTATTTTCAAGCTGTTAGAGCTATTTAACAAAATCAAAAGTTAGTTGTAATGTTTATTTTGTTTGGTTGAGTTGTCTTAACTGGTGCTTTCACGCCCAATAGTTAGTGCTGTGGAACTCAAGTCTAGGTCTGCCGGTGTTGGAGATGATTACAAACTTTACTTCTGCAGAAATTTTCCAGTGAGTGCTGAACTTCAAGTGAGAGGGGGGTGTAAGTTTTCAGAATAATCACCTGGGAATGATGGGATGCTAAACTAGAGTTTACTAGGGGTTTTGGGGGGGATGTGGGAGGTTTTTTAAGTTTTTTGGTTTTTTTTTTTTTTTTTTTTTTTTTGTGGTTGGGGGTATGGTTGGTCTGGGGGTATATACATGTCCGACAGGAAAAGAGGTGTCTGTAACTGAAAACAAAACCAGCTTAATATTGCTGTAGAAAAATATTTGAGGACAGTATATCTTTCTTACAGATCTTAAGTAGGTGAATAATATGCCCTGTCTTATATAAAACTGTACGATCCCAATTTCTGCTAAGCAAATATAACTAGGAAGCACTGGAAGTAGTCCTTTCTAACGAGTGACTGTTGCGCTTTGATAGCTAAGTGGTTGCATTCTTAACACTGACTTGGTGGAGGATTGCAAATGTCTTTTGATTTGCTGCAGAGTACAAAAAAAAAAAGCCACCTTTAATACCTTTTTATGGTGGTATGTCTTCGTATTTGTTATGTCTGTCTGTCTTGGGAGCAAAGTTTTCCTTTGGTAACCTGTGGTAGATAAAGACAACCTATTTTCTCCCCTATGAAATTACTATTTCAAGCTGACTGGGGAAGATCTTTCCGACTTCAAGTCCAATTACCTGCCGAGTTGGCTTCTGCTTTGTGCTATCACAACAGCAGCTTGTATAGTCACTGGCTGGGTTCCTGCAGCTCAAATCAAGTTTCATGCTGCTACTGGAGAAGAACAAAATGCAGCCATACAAATAATTATTAGGTTAGGGAGAGAACTACAATTTGTGCTTTGAGTGATGAGAGAAAATGAAAGTATAGGATTCTTGTGATTAGTTATCTACTGTAGATATTGCATCTGCTTTGACGTACTTTGTGAATTTTGAGTAAAAAGACCAGAAATCCTTTTGGCACTGACAGCTTTTTGGTGTTCATTGTGGATGAGAGCTGTAGAGCTCAGCTGCTGTCAGGAGGATACTGTGTCTGTCAGTGGCTTCTCTCTTTCCTATTGGGCTTATTTATGGTGTTATCAGTTCATGGAGCACTAATTTGTTCTGAAGTAACTTAATCAGATAGGTATCTTGAGAGTCCTGAGTTGTGCAGAGGCAGCTTTTTCTTGGTTCATCAGACTGAATCTGCTCAAATAATAGTTTCCTCGGTGTAATGTCCTTTTTTTTTTTTTTTTTTTTTTCCTATTAAGTGCATCATCTTAACGTGCTAAATCCCTATCCCTTGCCCTTGCAAATAGTAGGGAATGGTTAGAAGAAAATGTTAGACCAGTTTCATTAGTAGGGCTTAATAAATAACAACTGTTACTTGGTTTGAAGCTCTCCTTCCTGGGCTTTTGGGACCTATTGAGCAGAATGCATGTCAAAGGTTTTGGAAAATCATTTTACAGTGTTTTCTAACAAAAACCAGATGGTTAGTGAAGGAAGGGGAATTAAAAATTGCTGAGGTCTACAACAATTATTTTTTTATGACTTAACGTTGTTTTTTGTTTTCATGTTCTCCCTTCAGAGGGTAGACAAAAGATCAAAAAATGCTTTCCTTGTAAATTCTGTTTAAACTACATCTGTTCTAAATCAATATTTAGAGGAGATTCTACTTGAATTTGGGTGCCCTTTGAAAGCAGAGGAAGGTGCAGTGATCACCAGGGGTAGTGTTAAGAAACTCGGGAACATTGCATTTCCCCATACGCGTCCACTTCACTTCCTGCAGGGTGCCAGGCTGTGTAACCTGCCACTGCACGGTGTCTATCAGTTTGCAACTTCCTTTACCCTGTCAGAAATAACCTGGGGGAGTTTGGTCTTGTGGTAATGGAGAGGTAGGGAGAGACTGTATCTCAGCTGAATTTCAAATGCTGTGGTGTAAGGTCAGATGCTGCAAACCTGTGCTGCCCATCAGGGAATGTCCTCAATTCTTCGTGCCACTGGAAAAGCAAGTAGGATATGTACTGCAGGCAGCAGAGCTGCTTGTTTCACTGAAAGGTAACAATTTCACTACTTTAGCTTCATGTAGCAAAACTTGTTTAAAACTAATTTGTTCCAGTTTGACTGGTTTCTGCATGCCTCCCCACTATTCTTCAGGATTTAGAGTGGAAATTTTGGACCACCTACTGTAGTGATGAAGCTCTGTCCTGTTACCCATTTATTCTCTTTGGACTCTTAATTGGCTGGAATGGATCTCGTCTTAGAAGTGCGTGTCTCCTGAGAGCTGGGCTGGTCTGAGCTTCCTAAAAGTTAGGAGAAAACCTGCAACTGGTTTCAGATCAGATGAAGCTGCATGGCCTGAGCGTAATGTTTCTGCCTGCATGGTGGGTGCTGCCTTTTAAACTTGCTGTTGGGGATAACACATCATTGCAAGTTGGCATTACTAAGTGAGAACCTCCCTAGAATATTAAAAAGTGATGACAATCTGCTGTTGTGTTTGAGGTGTTTGGATGGGCTGTGCTGCCGCACAATTATGAACAGCCTGATGACTACAGGGGCTTGTATACAACCGTTGGAAGAGTCTGGGACTGTTAGCATCTATAATACAGGAATTCCTAGCTACCGTTTTGGAAACGTGCTTCATCGCCTCTGTCGTGGGGGGACTTTACACAAGTCTGAAGTGTGACTTTTGCATTAGCTTTGAACTGCAAAGTCCCTGTAGAGAGAGACAGTTTGATTCTAGGCTGTATAGAACGTAGTTTTATAGCACATATGGCACAGAGAGCCTGTCCTTGACTGAGACTTGCACCACAGAACTGAAGGCAGATGTTCTGGCACTATGAAGAGGCGTAAGGCAGTGGGCATCTTATTCTTGTGTTACCCTCTTTCAATGAAGTTGAAGGTTCTTGGAATGTTTGTTGCTAATGATATGTATATAGGTTGTTTATGCTCAAAAGAAAGTGTGGTGACAAGAGGAACATGCAACTAATGATGTATGTGCTTTTCCTGTTATCTCGAACTGTAATGTCCAAACAAAATTGTCTTAAATGGACGGAATGTTGTGTGTTGGAAAAATAGGTAGCATATACTCAGTCACAGCAGTATGGAACAGCTTTCCTGGAACAGAGGAGTTGGAACTGCATCAAAGAGTAGATGAGGCTCCTATGCTTTAAGGCTTTGTTGAGAGGGGCAATTATTTTGAAAACACAGAAAGCAATTCAAGCTTCATGGGCCAACAGTAACTTTTCAAAGAAACAAACAGCTGCTATTCCTGTTTTACAAATTAGAAAATACTTATTTTCCAGAGTGCTTCGAGATTTTGTTGATGGAAAGAACAAAATCTAAGTACTTCTCTTTTTGGGAGTCTTTTATGACTACATCTGTAAAATGAGTAATTTTATCTGCTCACTAAGTGAAGTACTAGAGGGGTGAGTGACTTGTGAGACTACAAGATTGCTCTTTCCACACTTTGTAGGTCTCTTGTCTGAGATGTGTTTATGCTTTCTTTTAGATGCAGGACTACTTTGTTTTGGGATCCTGCTGTTTTGCTCCTACTGAACACCAAAGACCTCACAAACATTTTAGGAGAAAACAGGGAGTACTTTATCAGGATAATCTCTTTTGAAGGGATGTATCCCCAGCAAAGTGCTTATGATGATGCTTCATTCGCTGAATGCTCCAAGCTCTTTAGCACTGCGTGCAGTAGTTCTCTGTTATCTGTGTTTGGCAGTCATAAGAGCAATTCAGAATTCTTTAGCACTATGGGTTTGCTTCTACAAGATCATTATCTTTTTTTGATCATCTCATGAGCTGTCCTTCCATGAAAACAAGCTTGTCTAGCCACTGGGTCTACATCAGAGCTTGTGCTTACATGACCTCCATGCGAGGCTGTGTGTGTTGTGTACAGACTTGTCTTTAAATTCTACATATGTCTCTTGTCCATAGTGATTCTGCCAGTACTTCAGGAAGTTCTGGACTCTGCAGATGCCTGGTGTGAGATAATGTGTATGGTAATATATACTTTGGCCTTCTAATTTCAGTAACAGCAGATGCCTATCACTTTGACTTGAGGAAGCTCATTAAAGGCCCAGCACTGCCAACTTGCTTGGTTGTACAATACTCTGTTTTCCTCCAGCTCCATATCAGTGTGAGCTCAGACAGATCTCTCCTACATTGAGTTCACCACAGTCAGGGAATGATGGATGCTTTCTCCTCTGCTTTTTGATACTGCTAAGCAAGGAGGGGCATCAGTCCCTGTCAAGCTGAAAAACTGTGGATTTGGTGCATTGAAGTCAGATGTGCATATTCCCCCTGGAACTCTTACTCCAGTGACTACTGGCCTGGCATTTGACTGGTTGCTCATGAGAATGAGACCAGTGTCTCAACTGGTCTGTCTTGGACTGGGATCATTCAGAAGTGTTGTGCTCTCAGCCTTGGATGTTGACAACTACCACTTTTGTGGTTCCAGAGATCTCCCTGGGAACCATTCCTGTTTTCTAGGTTTAAGATACTGAGACATACTTTTCTTTCTCTTTTGCCCTAACCCAGGGTAAGGAAAGGGAAAGCAAACATAGGTTTGATTTTTTTTTTTTTTTTTTTTAGCTAGTTAGTTTTCTTTCATGGCTCCCATGTGACCAAAGAAACTTTGGTTCCAGGGCTTGTTTTGTAGTTACCTGTAGCTGCACAATTCTGTTTCTCCTCCCAGACTTCTCAACTGATTGGAGGCTTAGATGACAAAGCACTCCCAGTTTGCAGCTTTGATAGCTCTTGTATCTAAACCAGTACTGCTCAGCTTCAGTGAGGGCTATTCTCTGGCAGGGGAATCTGAAAAGAACCTGCAACTTTCCTGGAGATACAAACCACATTTAATGCTTGCTTTGCAGCAAGGCAAACTTCTGGTTTTTATTGCTAGTTAATCTCAAATCTCAGTTAAGTTTAACTGAAGTGATACTTACTTTTGTAGGATCAGACGACTACTGGGAATCAGGACTTTGTGGGACCAGAGCATACACATTTACACATCCCTGATGATCAGGGTATTTCTGAACCTGTAACAGCTTGCTTGTTCCCCAGCTCTTTGGGGAATTTTCTATAGAAGCTGTTCTTTGGGTAGGGGTTATGGCCTCTGAAGATTAGAGCTTCTGTTCCCTTCTGCAGTGCTCTTCTTAAGCAGCTACTGTTGCTGAAGCTTGATTTCAGCTGAATGAGATTATTCCACCTTTTCCTTCCTTGTCTTTATAAGGTATGTGCTTTCTTGAATGAGTTGTGCTGTCTTCAATATTGACATGACTAAATTCATAGGACCAGCAACTCCCCATCTTTACCACAAATGGCCAAAGGTTTGATAATCCTCTAGCTGTGTTAAGACCCGTTGTGGTCTCTCTTGTGTTGAGATGACTGAACCATTCCTAAAGAATGGTTCAGCTCCTGAGATTGGCCTTAGTTTCATGTCACTGGCATAACATAACACTACAGCTGAAATATCTAGATGCTGTACTTGGAAAAAACTGTCCTTCAGTCCTCGGCTTAAGTGTGGACTCTGGGAGGCTTTTTTGCACAGCTGGGTCTTTGGGTAGTTCTGCTTGGAGTCCCTCACTGTATGAGGTGGACATAAGCTGATCACACAGATAACCAGCCAACCTCTCTCTTTGAAGCTCTTTCCTCCACAGTATTTTGACTATGCATCTGTTTAACATGCAGTCTCTTCCTGAGTCCAGAATTCCAGAAGAGGTGATTAAGGAGATCATGTGGTTGAAAGAAGGTCAGGGAGAGGTGTGGTTTTTGTGCTTGAGGTTTTGGAGTGCTTGATGAGTGTTATTAAAGCCGAACTTTTTTTCTGTACTGCATGGATGCAAAAAAAGTGCATGAATGGTCAAAAAAAGTCTTTAACAATTATGGGCTGATTTCTCTAATTTGAACATTTGATGGCACTGTACTTTATATATCCAAACCTTACTAGTCTTGAATTTTCTACAGAGCAGGTTTGGAGGAAATATTGAATAGGACAGTGACTGCAAACTCACAAAAACCGGAAGGAGAACTGAAAGGAACTCTGGGGGGGGCTTTGTGGATTACTTTTGACTGCTAGCCTTCATATAATGACATTTACTATTACAAACTTCAGACAATAGACTACTGTGTAAGACACGCAGAAATTTTTCCTCCTCCCTGTTTTCTTTTGCTAGCATTTGGTTTTCCACACCATATTCTTTCTGCTTCAGCCCACCAAAGAATCTTCCACTGCTGAAGGTCAGCAATAAGGCAGTGCCTTGGTGGTCCAGGTGGGAGGCAGGCAGGAACAAAGCTGACCTTGCTTCAGCATGGGCAGCTGCTCTTATTTTTTTCCAAATGAAAAGCTGGCCTTGAAAAGCTGGATTGTGAAACTTCTAATAGCTCATAAAGTGTTCTTCCTAACTCATCCCTCCCCCTCAAAGCTTTCTCAAATCTTACTGTTTGGTGTTTTGTCACAACAAATGGCTCTATTGCTGCTTGAGTGTAATAAATAAACTGTAAGTCAAAACAAAATGTTGGCAATTTTGTGCAAGAGACAGACCATGTTAAATATCTTAAAGTATCACTCTCTTATGATCTTGACTGTTACTGGGAAGGTCTAACTCTAGTTTCCTTGGTTAAAAATATCTTGATTATTTAATGTTGTATCTTAGTATCTTTGTACTATAGTAGCAGATACTGCTGGAGTTGAGCATATTACCGTCATTATGTGATGCATATGAAAAACAGGACTCTTCCTGAGGAACTTTTTTTTCCTGGAAATAATATAAGAGGATTTCGTAAAGGAAAGAAGTTGCTTATCTGTTAAGTTTTTAGATGTGTAAATTTACCCAAAGTCTCAAGTAGATTGTGAAAAGATCAGGCTATTGAGTTAAGGTAGTCCCATTCGTTACTCAATTCAATTTAATTCTTTTCCAGAACTGTTTTTGTCAAATACCCATGTAATGTACATATTTAGATGATGCAACGTATGTTTTACAGCTATTTTTCTAAACTGGTTTTATGGCTTTTGCCATGGAAATATTTTAAGGATTGGGAAAAAAGAAAGCATTCCAATCGTTCTTTAAAGAATATCGGATTTTTTTTGAGAGAAAGAATTTGTAGCTTTAGTGGATATAAAACTTGTTACATTTGTAAAATTTGGGTACAGAGTTAATTCAATAAGTCTAAACAGGAGTATATGTTCTGTACCTTGTAGTTTGTTCCAGTATTGGATGTTGGACAACAACTACTTCTTTACAATCCATTACTAAAACCCTTTGGCAGAATGCTTTTCTTCCTGTTTGCTGTGGGGTTTAATTCCAGCCCTTCAAGTTCAGAAGGCTTTTTCCTGGGGAGTTGGTGTGAGGAACATTCCCACATCCTGACAGATCAGCCTGCACCTCCCCTGCAAACCTCTGTAACATCCAAGTTCATTTCCAATCCTTAGTGCTCTAGTATTAATCTCCCTCTATACCAGTATCTGCATACTTCTGCTGCCCTGTCTGCTATTGCCTTAGTTCCAGTTTTCGTCATTTTGTAAACTCTTGATGTGTAACACTGTCTAATGCTTTGGAAAGTCGACATTTGTGAGATGATGGTGGTGAAGCAGTGGCATTGCATCACTTGATTCCATCACCTTAAGGAGGGATTTCCCTTCCTGCAACCCCTTTATCTCTCTAGATGAAGATGTACTTGCTAAGATGAAAAAGTAGGGCCCTGACTTTGTGACTGTGTGAGTAAACACTCAGGAATTCTGTGTAGAAAATACTCTGATTAAACTTTAGCCATACTGAGAAATAAAAATATGTATATGCATACCAAATACAGATGACAAGAGGGAATACCGTCATATAGTGTGGCAGTATGAATGTACTGAGGTTTTTTTCAGACTGAAGTAGTAATTTGTTTTACTTGGTGGCAGTGAAGGTAACCACATTTAGCCTTAAAAGCACTAAACCCACTTTGAAACAGGAGTGTAGAGGCACCCTCCTAGGTCAGAGGGTTGGATGGCTTCAAACAAATCTCTGAAAAGGATTAGACTTTGGAATGTAACAAACAGTACCTCTGCTTCAGGTAGGATGGTGGGCTATGCAAGTGCTGAGAGATGATAGTTCTGTCTCAACAACCAAACGTTACAGCTTTCACAAAGCAGTAATCCTTTCTGTTCTAGTGTTTGCCATGTAATGCTTAGCTGCAGTGTTGATGGCAGAGCATTAATGTGAATTAGATGATCTCTGATACCCAAATAGTCTTGCTCCCAGCTCTAAGTGTAACAGTCCTGCCTAGAATGCCCTGAATAAGCCACTTTGCACTAGATAAAAACAAAACCCCACAACAGTGCTGAAAGCTAGATACAGTGGAGATAGTCCATCACTTTGGCAGCATAGCTGTTTGAGCAGCTCTTACTTGTGGAGGTCATTGAAAGGAGTGTCAGGGCCATTAAGGCTGGGCTTGAGTCTGAGAGTGACACCTCAGTAGACATGCTTGCTGTATGTGTGAAGATGCTGAAGCCTTGTCTGTGCAGGTTTAGTCTACGTGCTGGTGGAGTCTAGAAGGTGGCTCAGCTGAGCAGCACATGCCCGTTCTAAAGCAAACTGATTTGGTCAAGGCTGCATTGACTAAGTAGCAGCTTAGACATCTGATGTGTAATGGTAGGTCATACCAATTTAGGTATCTTAATTGCTGATTTAACCCCAGCTGAAAATTACTCCAGAAGGAACTCGAGCAAGTTTGGGTATAGTAGATGTTTGACATTTTGGGAGCCTCATGTAATCTGTTGTCCTTCAGTAGTTTTTCTGCCAAACACTGAAGGAGTGTCTGCAGAGACATTTTTTTTCTGTACTCCTGCCAAGATTCAGATACTCTTTGTTTTGAAGTCATGGAAGTCTTCTTCAAGGAAATGTCATACCCAGAATCGTTTGTTAATTGTGCATAGCTCTGCTTATACTTAGGGCTGGCTTTATTAGCCCTGAATGCTCTGTCTTGAAAGCCAAGAAAGTACTGCCTTTACTTGCCAACTTGTGAATTGAGTTATTAGTACTAGTAAAAGTTCATAAATCACAGATACCTTGATTCTATCTAAAGCAGCATGTTTAGTGTTCCAGGATTGTCTCAGTCTAGTGTTTCTCAGGCTTGATAAACAGAAAGGAAACAACACTTAGGATACTTGTAACAAGTACATAATGTCTCTTCTGTATCACTTGTATAACTTTTCCCATTGTGTGTCAATATGTATTTGAAGGACAATGAAGATAAATAGTAGGTTTTCTTTAAAATGGAAAACCTCTTTCGAATATTAGGGACTCGCAGTCTCATTTCAATGACTGGCCTAAGTCTTCACATTAATTTGACATGATGGTTTGCTACTTATGCACTTTATTTTGGGGTTTGGTTTTTTTTGCTTATGTATTGGTCCAGGTACCACACTCCTTTTGTTAACTAAAATAGATGACTAGTGTTAAAGGAAACTTGCAACCTATTGTGGGGGGACATGCAATTTACAGTTGCAGCCCTTTTTCATGAAGCATCTCGGATATATTTAAATCTATTTACTTAGTGCCTGCTAACTGTAGCCAGTATCATGTTTGAATGCTCTTTCATGCAGCGTAATGGAAGACTTGGAGTGGAATAAGAGTCACCTTTGATGGAATTTGCTAACATAACTTTGTCAACAGCAGGCAATTGTATACAGAGCAGAAAGGCCAAAAAGGTACTAAATGTCTTGGCATTGTCAGTGCCATAT